>NC_059217.1:8032500-8382500 GCF_020615455.1 Coregonus clupeaformis
AAGAGCTCGATTTTGGTCTCATCTGACCACAACACTTTCACCCAGATCTCCTCTGAATCATTCAGATGTTCATTGGCAAACTTCAGACGGGCCTGTATATGTGCTTTCTTGAGCAGGGGAACCTTGCGGGCGCTGCAGGATTTTAGTCCTTCACAGTTACCGATTGCTTTCTTGGTGACTATGGTCCCAGCTGCCTTGAGATCATTGACAAGATCCTCCCGTGTAGTTCTGGGCTGATTCCTCACCATTCTCATGATCATTGCAACTCCACGAGGTGAGATCTTGCATGGAGCCCCAGGCCGAGGGAGATTGACAGTTATTTTGTGTTTCTTCCATTTGCGAATAATCGCACCAACTGTTGTCACCTTCTCACCAAGCTGCTTGGCGATGGTCTTGTAGCCCATTCCAGCCTTGTGTAGGTCTACAATCTTGTCCCTGACATCCTTGGAGAGCTCTTTGGTCTTGGCCATGGTGGAGAGTTTGGAATCTGATTGATTGATTGCTTCTGTGGACAGGTGTGTTTTATACAGGTAACAAGCTGAGATTAGGAGCACTCCCTTTAAGAGTGTGCTCCTAATCTCAGCTCGTTACCTGTATAAAAGACACCTGGGAGCCAGAAATCTTTCTGAATGAGAGGGGGTCAAATACTTATTTCCCTCATTAAAATGCAAATCAATTTATAACATTTTTGACATGCGTTTTTCTGGATTTTGTTGTTGTTATTCTGTCTCTCACTGTTCAAATAAACCTACCATTAAAATTATAGACTGATAATTTATTTGTCAGTGGGCAAACGTACAAAATCAGCAGGGGATCAAATACTTTTTTCCCTCACTGTAACAGGTGTGCCTTCTTAAAAGGGAATTTGTGGAATTTATTTCCTTCTTAATGCGTTTGAGCCAATCAGTTGTGTTGTGACAAGATAGGGGGGTATACAGAAGATAGTCCTATTTGGTAAAAGACCAAATCCATATTATGGCATGAACAGCTCAAATAAGCAAAGAGAAAAGAGAGTCCATCATTACTTTAAGACATGAAGGTCAGTCAATACAGAACATTTCAAGAACTTTGAAAGTGGTTCAAGTGCAGTTGCAAAAACCATTAAGCGCTATGATGAAACTGCTTCTCATGAGGACCGCCACAGGAAAGGAAGACCCAGAGTTACCTCTGCTGCAGAGAATAAGTTCATTAGAGTTACCAGCCTCAGAAATTGCAGCCCAAATAAATGCTTCACAGAGTTCAAGTAACAGACACATCTCAACATCAATTGTTCAGAGGAGACTGTGTGAATCAGGCCTTCATGGTCAAATTGCTGCAAAGAAACCGCTACTAAAGGACACCAATAAGAAGAAGAGACTTGCTTGGGCCATTAGACCGGTGGAAATGTGTCCTTTGGTCTGGAGTCCAAATTTGAGATTTTTGGTTCCAACCGCTGTGTCTTTGTGAGACACGGTGTGGGTGAACGGATGATCACCGTAAAGCATGGAGGAGGAGGTGTTATGGTGTGCAGTGCTTTGCTGGTGACACTGTCTGTGATTTATTTAGAATTCAAGGCACAGTTAACCAGCATGGCTACCACAGCATTCTGCAGCTATACACCATCACATCTGGTTTGGGCTTAGTGGGACTATCATTTGTTTTTCAACAGGACAATGACCCAACACACCTCCAGGCTGTGTAAGGGCTATTTTACCAATTAGGAGAGTGATGGAGTGCTGCATCAGATGACCTGGCCTCCAGAATCCACCGACTTCAACCCAATTGAGATGGTTTGGGATGAGTCGGACCACAGAGTGAAGGAAAAGCAGCCAACAAGTGCTCAGCATATGTGGAAACTCCTTCAAGACTGTTGGAAAAGCATTCCAGGTGAAGCTGGTTGAGAGAATGCCAATAGTGTGCAAAGCTGTCATCAAGGCAAAGGGTGGCTACTTTGAAGAATTTCAAATATAAAATATATTTTGATTTGTTTAACACTTTTTTGGTTACTACATGATTCCATATGTGTTATTTCATAGTTTTGATGTCTTCACTATTATTCTACAATGTAGAAAATATTTTAAAAAATAAGAAAAACCTTGAATGAGAAGGTGTGTACAAACTTTTGACTGGTACTGTACATTGTCACCTACTCTGCCGTGTCCTGCTTTCCACTACATACATCCCAGTCGTCTAGTAGTGAGTTGTGTCTAGTGGACTGAGACTGTTGTGCAAATGCTAGTCAGCTTTAGGTAGCTAAACTTTAGCTAAATAGCAAAAGACTTTGCCTCACGTAGCGTTATCGCTATATTATATATATATTACTACAGTACTAATTGAGTGTAGTGAGTTAATGAATAGAAAGTCATGTCATTGCTGTTGTAGCTAGCTTGGCTAAGCTGTTTGTTTGGCAAGCTAGCTAGCTAATGCACAGAAAGCTACTAATGGTTCGCTAGCTAGCTAGTTAGCCAGCTACATTAACTGATCCGTTAATACCATTGACTTTTGCAACATGACTTCAAAATAAATTGATGTTGAGGTTATGTGCGTGCATAACAGGCGAAACTTGACCTCCAAGCTGTCTGCCTCGAAGCAGGGAAACTGCTTCTTCTTCTTCAATCAGGTTTAACGGCAATTGGCATCCAATAAATGTTGCATTACGGCCACCAACTAAACTGGGGTATAAATCCCTTATACTTTGCATGGAAAATATGAAAAAATAAACAAATAAATACTACCATCAAACCCTACACTCATTAAAAACCCACCACCCTACTCCACTATTTAAATCTATCTAGTCCTACATCAGGACTGGAAGTACAGGTCACCACCACTCAACACAACCTCTAACTCTTCGGACCTCAAATCTCATACACCCAAAAACGTATCTGCAGCTGCCACCACAACCTCTATTTTCTGCGACTTCCATCCCTGCAGTATAGTTGATAACCACTGCTATGAACGCTTAAAAAGCCAATCTTACTAAAGCATATATCACTCGTTGTCCTATCCCTCTGTACTGGCATAGACCTACTACTCACATGAATCCTCTCAGGATCCCTCCCCCTTGACCCATATTTCTCTACTTTCTTCACTGCCTCAGCATACGACACCGTCTGCACTACTCTAACCCTGGTAACCTCAACCTGCCTCTCTCGCACCGGACACTTCTGATCCCCAGCCCCATGGGCACCCCTACAATGAACACATAATGCTTATTTCGCCAATACTACACATTCCTTTGTCTCATGCCCTTCTGCACACTTCTCACACCTAGGAATCTCACTCCTACACACTGCTGCCACATGCCCATAAGCTTGACACCTGTAACAACGTAATGGATTTGGCACAAAAGTTTGTACTGGATAACTGAAATATCCTAACATCACTTTATCGGGCAAAGACAACATCAAAACTCAAAAGAACAGACAATGACTCTTCTGTTTCACTACTAACGCCACCCTGTCTGTGCTGCACCAAACAACGAGCATCACAAACACCGGGAATCTTCCCCTGCAGTTGATCCACTTTCACATTTACCGCTACACAGTAATCACTCCCTTCAATGGAGCCCTTCTATTGAGAGCAAATCAAGTCACAACTCTTGTATACATTTTTGTGGTGCGGAGCGCCCGCTCCCTCTGACTGGCAGAAACACAAACAATTATCACAAGACCTCTTTCGGTTACCTTCACCGATTCCACAGCACCCAAATACGTTTTCACCCACCCTGAAACCACATATGTCTCCCGAGTGGCGCAGTGGTCTAAGGCACTGCATCGCAGTGCTAGCTGTGACACTAGAGATCCTGGTTCGAATCCAGGCTCTGTCGAAGCCGGCCGTGACCGGGAGACCCATGGGGTGGTGCACAATTGGCCCAGGGTTGTGGGTTCGATTCCCACGGGGGGCCAGTATGGAGAAGAAGAAAAAATTATGCACTCACTAACTGTACGTTGCTCTGGATAAGAGCATCTGCTAAAATGACAAAAGAAAGTCCACTTTCTACAAAAATGTCACTCCTACCACCACAGACTCATCGTAATCGGGGCAAGCCTCGGGCTCCGAGAACTTCACCACACCTGCCACCTCTGATAATTTGCCCTCATTCACTTCCATTTTGTCTCCAGACCTCGATCTGGCACACAGATCACTCTGCTTACACTTTCCACCATTCTTCTTTGACAAACCATCTCCCTTTTTTCCGCCATCTTCAACGGTTTCAAGCACACCCTCTACTTCCCTCACTCTCTTTGACCTCCGTTGCCTCTCTTTTTCTCTCCATTCCTCCTTCTTATTCCAAGTATACTTCTCCTTATGATAATATTGCACTTCTCCTAACATTCTTGCCCTCTCAAGGGACGCCATTTTTTCCCGTCAAGCCTTGTTCTATCTTGATGCATATGTTGATATCATACCATAGCCAGTTAGCCACATGCCTAAATACTCATGCGCCCTCTGATATCCAGCTTGTACGCGTTCAAAACAACTGGGAACACGTAAATGTACGACTTCAGTGCGTTCAAGACAACTGGGAACTCGGAAAGAAAACAGGGAAACTGCTGCTGTGGACTTGTTCACACAACACCACCACCAGAGGGCGTCACGTGTACACAAGCACACCCAGTCCAAACGCAACAAGGCGTCAACGACCGACGTTCTATCCCTATCGAAATATATGAGAGGAGATGAGATTAGTTTATTGGTCACATCCACACGGTCGCAGATGTAATCGCATAGTACAGTGAAGTCCGGGGGGCGGGAGGGGACAGGGGGAGCAGCTGCCTAGTGGCTAACGCCGTGTTCACGTGCTTGTCGGAACTAGAAAACTCAGACATTTCCGACTTGCTACCTGGTTGACAGCATTATGTGTCTAGGTACAACCACTTAGCAAGTAGAACATTTATGAGTTTCCTACTTCCGACTAGCACTTGAACACCGATTTTGCGCCGAAGTTTACAATGCGGTAGCGTCAGTGTGAAAGCGCCTTACCACTCAATCTCAGGGACACCATCCAGTCAATGCAGAGAGATGTAAAATTGCCAGAGCCTGAACAAATAAAAGCATTGATACAATAGGTGTATATAGTTTGAATTAATCTTAAAATGCAAGACAAACTGCAACAACAAAAAAAGACCAATGCCCCAATCTGTCAAAGAGGACAAAAGGTGTAATTGCAGACCGCAATTCGGGGCGTTTCTTGATATCACGGATGATTTGTTTAAGTAGCAGGTTAGGATAACGAGGATAATTAACGTGGCAGGTTATGTGAATTAGTGTGGCAGGTTAGGGGAATAAAGTTAAGGTTAGGAAAATGGTTAGGCTTAGTTACAACGCTACAGTTGCCAACAACTGTTGTACCCGACGCGAAATAAACGGCCACGGATCAATGGCGAGCAACAATGGGTGTGGGTGTAACTTGACCTGAAGAAACGCCGATATCAGAAAACGCCCTTAATTGCGGTCTGCAATTACACCCTTCTCAAAGAGGAGGGTAGTTGCCATTGGACAAGTTTTAGGTCTTTGAAAAAATGAAAAGAACGTTCTAAAAAAAGAATGAAAGGAAAAGAGAGGTGGGGACACAGACAAATGTTGAAACATAATTTCTGCGAGCCCGGCGAAACTTCACTGTTGGAAAAAGCTAACCTAGTTTAGCATGCCAAAGGAGTTGGATTGCTAGCAAACCAGCTAAGCGCACTTTAAAAGAGGTAAGCTCGGCCGATATTTGAAATACTAGGTCCCACCACAGATTGATAGCTAGGCTAGGTAGTTAAAGTTAGCTTTTCTGTGTAGCTAACGTTTCGTACAAATTGATTAACGTTAGTTAACACATTGCTTCTTAAAATCGATGGCAACTAGCTACTAGTAGCTGTTAACTAACCGTTTGTCTGCCATAGGTTGCAGTAAGTTAGCTGGCTAAAGCGCCTCCACATTGCTAATTGACGTTAGCCCGGTTAACTGGCTAACTAGATAGCTATTTTTTTCTAGGTAATGTAGCTACATAGGCACAGATAGAACAATGAGGGTTAGTTATACAAATCTTTGACATAAACTTAGCTAGCCATGTTGTCAGGATTTTGGCAAGCCCCAGAAATATTCGAATGAGTATGCTACAGTTGTTAGCAAGCTAGTTATGGTGCAGGATCAAATTCCATGCTAGCTAACGTTAACCAACTAGGCTAACCGTCAGCTACGATGCAATATTGAAGACGCAGCACAATGGCAATGCTAGTACAGTAGCAAACTCGCTGTTAGTTAATTATGTAGTTATAGCGAAACCCCCGATTTCTTTTGTTTTGCCTCTTTGTCCAACCGTTGATTTACGTCCTGGAAATTGTTCCTGACACAATGTATTGACACTGAAAGTTCGTGTTTTGCTTTAATTTGACTGGCAAAGATAAGTCTATGTTACTAGCTAGGATACAACTAATGATTGAGGATAATCAGCAAATATCCATATACACTTGGGTTATTATACAGTATAATCTTACATCTGACTCTCCTTTACTTTGTCATGCCAATCTACCCCAAAATTGTATGAAATGCTGGTTGTGTATGCCTAGGCCTGTAGCCCAACACCCAGGAACATAATTATCTCCCCCAAAGATTGCATTCTCTATAAATATAATTGCTGGGTGTTTGCTCACTCTACCTTGATGTCTATTCTGTAGGTGCTAGATTTAGAG
Organism: Coregonus clupeaformis; assembly: GCF_020615455.1. Classification (NCBI taxonomy): domain Eukaryota; kingdom Metazoa; phylum Chordata; class Actinopteri; order Salmoniformes; family Salmonidae; genus Coregonus; species Coregonus clupeaformis. Next base: position 8,039,160 of record NC_059217.1, read on the forward strand.
TTAACCTCCAATCAGCACTGTAATAGCTAACATTCTGTGATTGCTACTGGGCACTCTATCTTCCAAGTGTGTAATTACAGCAACAGCCAAATTGCGTTTGTCCTGTTTAGCAGCTGTTTTTGTCCCCCTCATAAATGGGACCACATCCAGGCCTGCATGGGAACCAAACATCTGTGTCTGTGAAAACGGTGGCAGTGTAAACAATGCACAGTAAAGATCAATCATAATAGGTTGGCCTGTCAGCTGCCACTGTCTTCTGGTGTGTTTGTACGGGGGAATCGTTGTGTGTTTCATGTATAACGTTCTCCTAAGAATGTTATCTGCTCTGTTGAGTGAACAGACAGACAATGGGGAGTTTGTTCTTGTTTTCTGGAGGCTAGCAGTGAAACGGGAACATAGACACACAGAGGAATCTGGTCACTTTGCAATGATCCTGGAGGTGGAGAGGGCTGAACTATTTCAGACGTGGCCTGTGGACCCCGAGGCCTTTACAATGCACTTCTCATCTGTAGAATACGGTGTCTGTGTCACTCCCACATTGGTGTTGTACATGCTCTGAATAATCAGTAACCACTTAATTCAAGGACTGGTGCTCTTTCATTGTTGAATAAACAGGCTACAGCTTACATAAAACTTATGATGATGATGCTTTCGTAAAAACGTAGAATAAAATGGGTTAGATCACTAGATTGTCATAGTCAGGACAGGAGGCTGTTAGATTTTCCTAGGATTAATGGCAGCCTGGTTTGTTGTGACTTTAAAGCGAGTGTACGGTACAGTAAGGGGGCCCCCCCTGTCTGCCCCATCCCATACATGTCTCTCTCTGTGGTTGACTCATCCTCGCCCTGCAGGGATAAGCATCTGATGGCAGTACAGATGTGTGTTTGCACTGTGCACCACACACACACACACACACACACACACACACACACACACACACACACTTTGCCTCTGTGCATAGGAACAGCGGGGAATCCCTCTAGATTGCAGAGGGGCATCTATCTGCTATTATCCGGGGCATAATTCCAGGGAGTGTGTGTTTTTTGGTTTAATCTTGTAAGACATTAATGGCATTGAGTGTAGGGATGAAAGACCAGGCTCACTAAGAACGGCCCTGCCTCTGACTAAGCACCCATGGCTCCCCCTTGCAATAAGTTAACTTTGCAGATTGTCCTAATTTTCTTTGTGCTGTTATCAAAATAGTTTCTCTCATACACCCAACATGTGACCATCATGATATGTTGAAATGTCTCAATGAGATTGTGCAGTTATTCATGGTTTGAAAACAGAAGTACTGTGTTCTCTTTTCATACCAGCAGTATGTCATGTCTGTATAATTCAGGTCTTTCAAATTTCAAGGTGGCATGATGTTTTTGAAGACAAAGAGCTGGCCTCTGGTTGAATGGTTCTCCTGTCAGGCCATGGGCTTGTCTCCTCTCAGGATGAGCCAGAGGAGGGCTATGGATCACTCTTATCACTGCAGTGTGGTGGTTAGATTTAAAAGAGCCAAATAAGAGCTGTGCAGTCAAGAGCATTTCTCTTCTTATTGAGCCCGGTGTCTCACTGTTTCTCCTGTCCTATCAGACTGACACTGTTGTCCCTCCCCTCTCTTACTGCTTTGTCCCAGTACTGACTAACTGACCTACACTTTTTGCACCTCTGCCATCTGGTAAAACAAATATATGAGGCTTCCCAGTATTTACCTACAGGGAGCTCATGGCTGCACACACATCATGCCTTGCTTCTTGACTCTCTGTAACACCTGCATCTGACTGACCTATGACCTCTCAACAGTTTACCTACTGCCTTATCAAGAGAACTTAAAGGAAACCCTGGATTTAGTTTGAACTATATCCGGCTATACTCTTACCAACTGAATTACAGCCTTCATTTGCCTGCCTGGTGATGGTGATGCTGGATTTCTTGCCAAATGATCTACTAAACCTAACTGAAAAGGTTGGAGGCATGTGTCTGTGTTTGCTTGGAGCTAAATAATTAATCTGAACTGCTGCAGTGGGTATCCACCGGCAAAAATGAAGAGCATGTTAAACTGAAAGTCATGCAAGTTACTCTGTTAAATAGCTGTTCTTCATCTGACAAGCCCCCCTCCTTTAGTCATAGTGATCCTAAAATGAGAGATCCTTTCTCTTTATATTCAAAGGCTGTGTTCTGTAATACACAGAAGTGGGGTGAGTTCAGCTAGAAATAGCCTATAATTGGACCCTGCCGAGGCAGATTATTTTTGGGTCGGGAGAACTGGTTTGGCGCAGGATAATTAATGTTTGGGACTGTGTTCACCAAAGAAACCACTCTGTCCTTGGGCCAAGGAAAGCCAGCTCTGTATCTCTCTCACACCTCATACAGGCTGTTTGGATTGGAACTTTCAGGGATGTGTACTAGGCTTCACATGATCTCTCTTTTAGAAAGCGTACTGGTTGTGAGGAAGAGCTTTTAAACAGGCAAATAAGTGGTCCTGCTTGGGTGGTAGCATGAAGGCCTCTGTCAGAAGAAGCTAGGGTTGTTTCCGCTTCATAGGAAGGTAGTGATTATGCAAGGGCAAAGCCTGTCATTTAGTGCTGGTGAACCAGATGTACTTAGTTCTCCTTTGTCCCTTTTGCATTACCATTACAGAAATCGGCTTCGCTCCATGTGTAAAGCACAACACATGCCTGTGTTTGGTACCTGGATGATGGGGGGTAGTAATAATAGTGAGACCTCGCCCAGTCATGACTGTGCATCAGTGGTGAGATTAAGATAATACAGTAAATTCCCACCTGCAGATGAGATCAGCATCCTGTATGTCTGACCTAGAAAACCCTGGAGGATTTCAGAGTTTCACTTAACCATTGATCAGGTTGGTGCTGCGGACTGTGTTTACCTTTTGTTGTCCATGCTTCTTACTCACACCCCACGACAATATGTCAATTTCAGCACGTCTGTCATAACCGGTCATAGTGTGTAGGTAGGCCTAGTTCAATAAATGTCTGTGGTCATTGTCATTATTTCCTAGCTGCGTAATGCACAAGTGCAGCTCTGTACTTCTGCTGCTTATCATGGGTCTATATCTAGAGGGCATGGGCCCCAAAAAATAAATGAATAGCCGATAAATAAAATTGGCGCTGTTCAATTATCCGGGAGAAGGGGGGAAAAAAATCAAATTGCGATATGATGCATTTAGCCTATTCATTGATTGAAATAGCCTACCAGTCGATATATCGTGAGAGCTGCTAATACAGCTGTTTAATGCAGCTGGAGTGAAACGTGCTTTAATAAGTCCAATCATTGCGCAAAAAAAACAACAATAACAATGGCCACGATTTAAAAAGAGCTACTTTTATTTCTCAACTGGTAATTGAAGTTCGCTTCCTGTTCGCCATTCAAGTGCATAGGCAACTAGGCAGACTTCAGCGCGTCACACACCACTTTGCAATGAGCTGGAGGCAGTATGCATTTGAAAACATATACTTGAAACTTGAACACTTTACTACATATTATGAGGCATGTCTTACCTTGCTTCAAAGTAGCCTAGCCAAAATCCAACCAAATGTGCAGGCAATTATTTTATAAAGACTTCCATATGCCATTGGAACCAGTAGCCTTTTTCTCTCACACTAAATTTGTTTTCAAATCACCTTTGTTTCATTGTCTAGTAGCCAAAGGCACAATCCTAGGCATATTAGCAACCCATACTAGTTGTTGCGTATTGAAATCTCCCCTCTTTCTAAATTTCGAATGGATGTATTCATCTGTCACATGAAACCGCTCACAATGGTGTTTTCCGGTAATTACATTATGGAACGAATATTCATGCATATCCTACTATGTTGTGCGTATTGCTGCACTTATAATGTGAAATAGTTTATCAAAATTGTATGCTAAATGTTCTGATTTGTTGCAATAGCCTCATTGCTTTTCACTTTTTTAATTTTTATGTAGCCCAGGCCTACTGGTTGTATGAATTTGGGATTTATCGTCCCACAACTGTCCCAGAGTCTGTTTGAGAGAGTTTATTTATTTCTCGTGCAGAACGACAAGCTGACCAATGGAGTATGCAAACATTTCTACTATGGTTGATAGTAGATTGACATACAGTGCTTTCGGAAAGTATTCAGACCCCTTGACTTTGTCCACATTTTGTTACGTTACGTTACAGCCTTATTCTAAAATTGATAAAATCAGAAAATGTCTTAATCTTCACACTACCTCATAATGACAAAGCAAAAACAGGTTTTTAGGATATTTTGCAGCAATGCCTTATTTACCTAAGTATTCAGACCCTTTGCTATGAGACTCGAAATTGAGCTCAGGTTTTCCATTGATCATCATTGAGATGTTTCTACAACTTGATTGGAGTCCACCTGTGGTAAATTCAATTGATTGGACATTATTTGGAAAGGCACACACCTGTCTATATAAGGTCCCACAGTTGACTGCATGTCAAAGCAAAAACCAAGCCATGAGGTCGAAGGAATTGTCCGTAGAGCTCCGAGACAGGATTTGGTCGAGGCACAGATCTGGGGAAGGGTACCAAACATTTCTGCAGCATTGAAGGTCCCCAAGAACACAATGGCCTCCATCATTCTTAAATGGAAGAAGTTGGAACCACGACTCTTTCTAGAGCTGGCCAAACTGAGCAATCGGGGGAGAAGGGCCTTGGTCAGGGAGGTGACAAAGAACCCGATGGTCACGCTGACCGAGCTTCAGAGTTCCTCTGTGGCTATGGGAGAATCTTCCAGAAGGACAACCATCTCTGCAGCATTCCACCAGTCAGGCCTTTATGATAGTGGCCAGACGGAAGCCACTCCTCAGTAAAATGCACATGACAGCCCACTTCGAGTTTGCCAAAAGGCACCTAAAGGACTCTCAGACCATGAGAAACAAGATTCTCTGGTCTGATGAAATCAAGATTTAACTATTTGGCCTGAATGCCGAGCGTCACATCTGGAGGAAACCAAGCACCGCTCATCACCTGGCCAATACCATCCCTACGGTGAAGCATGGTGGTGGCAGCAGCATGCTGTTGGGATGTTTTTCAGCGGCAGGGACTGGGAGACCAGTCAGGATCGAGGGGAAAGCTGAACGGAGCAAAGTACAGAGATCCTTGATAAAAACCTGCTCCAGAGTGCTCAGGACCTCAGACTGGGGTGAAGGTTCACCTTCCAACAGGACAATGACCCTAAGCACACAGCCAAGACAATGCAGGAGTGGCTTTGGGACAAGTCTCTGAATGTCCTTGAGTGGCCCAGCCAGAGCCCAGACTTGAACCTGATCGAACATCTCTGGAGAGACCTGAAAATAGCTGCGCGGCAACGCTCCCCATCCAACCTGACAGAGCTTGAGAGGATCTGCAGAGAGGAATGGGAGAAACTCCCCAAATACAGGTGTGCCAAGCTTGTAGCGTCATTTTACATTTACATTTTAGTCATTTAGCCGACGCTCTTATCCAGAGCGACTTACAGTTAGTGAATAAATTTTTAAATTTTTTATACTGGCCCCCCGTGGGAATCGAACCCACAACCCTGGCGTTGCAAACGCCATGCTCTATCAACTGGGCTACATCCCTGCCGGCCATTCCCTCCCCTACCCTGGACGACGCTGGGCCAATTGTGCGCCGCCCATGAGTCTCCCGGTCGCGGCCGGCTGCGACAGAGCCTGGATTCGAACCAGGATCTCTAGTGGCACAGTTAGCACTGCGATGCAGTGCCTTAGACCACTGCGCCACGTCATACCCAAGAAGACTTGAGGCTGTAATCGCTGCCAAAGGTGCTTCAACAAAGTACTGAGTAAAGGGTCTGAATACTTATGTTAATGTGATATTTCAGTTGATTCTTAAAAAAAAGTAATTTGCAGAGATTTCATAACCTGTTTTTGCTTTGTCATTATGGGGTATTGTGTGTAGATTGAGGGGAAATAATAATTTTAAACCATTTTAGAACAAGGCTGTAAGGCAGGGGTGTCAAACGTGCGGGCCGGATCAGGCCCGCAAACGGGTTTAATCCGGCCCGCGAGATTATTATTTATTTTTTTAAGTACAAAAATGCGCTGCAATTTTTCAATAAAATAAACTGCTGTTCCAATTGCGTCCACTGGATGGAGCAATAGCAATTGTGTTAAGCAAGCAAACTGTTTATACCGGGGCAGAGCAAGTAGGTCAAGCATGTGCAGCCAATGAGCTACTTTGTTTTGCCCGCGATATTTATTACGGCTTCTACTTTTAACATTATGTGCTTTGGCACCCTCATTGCCCCAATATGTCTCTGTCAAAAAAGAGAAAGTGGACGCGTGCAGAGTGCAGAGTGTTCCAAGAAAAATGGTCATCCTATTTAATCACGGAATTGAATGGGAAAGCTGTATGTTTGGTGTGTTCAGAGCATGTTGCAGTGCTGAAAGAATATAACCTTCGTCGCCACTATGTGAGTCTTCATGCCGACAAATATGACAACTTTCAAGGACAGCGGAGATGAGAGAAGGTGAATGAACTGTTGGCGGGTCTGAAGAAACAGCAGTCTGTGTTTACTCACAGCCGAGACATCAGTGACGCTGCAGTGAAAGCTAGCTACCTCATTGCTAATGAAATCGCAGTGGCTTCAAAACCATTTAGTGAGGGTGAATTTGTAAAAACATGCATGATGAAGGCAGCGGAGATTGTGTGCCCTGAAAAGCGGCAGGCTTTTGCAAATATCAGCCTGACAAGAAACACAGTTGCAGACAGGATTTCCGATCTTTCAGTGGATTTGGACAGCCAGTTGAAGCAAAAAGTAAAGTCATTTATTGCGTTTTCGGTTGCAATTGATGAAAGCACGGCCATTACAGATGTTGCACAACTGGCCATTTTTTCATCCGCGGAGTTGATGACACATTGACCGTCACCGAGGAGTTGGTGCCGATGACAGATACAATGACAGCAGCTGATATTTTTACCGCACTCGTCGGCGCGCTGGACAGGGTCGGAGTGGACTGGTCCCGCGCTGTCAGCCTGGCTACAGATGGTGCGCCCTCAATGATCGGGAAAAAAGCAGGCGTTGTGACAAAGTTCAGAGAGAAAGTGCAATCTGCAAATGGAGGACGTGATTTTTTGACTTTTCACTGTATTTTGCACCAGGAGGCTTTGTGTTGCAAGTCATTAAAGATGGATAACGTCATGAAGGTGGTCATCCAAACTGTTAATTTCATCCGATCCAGAAGCCTGAATCACCGTCAGTTTGACAGCCTTCTCAGAGAGAAAGACCACATCTATGGCCTGCCATACCACACTGAGGTAAGATGGTTAAGCCGAGGTGCTGTGCTGAGGCGTTTCTTTGATTTACGAGAAGAAATTGAACAGTTCATGGAAGAAAAGGGCAAACCAGTGTTAGAATTCCATTCCGCAGAATGGATGCCGGACCTTGCATTTATGGTGGATGTTACAGAGCACCTGAATAACTTGAACAAACAGCTGCAAGGGCGCAACAAAGTTGTCACGCAGTATTATGACAGCATACGTTCTTTCAAGTTGAAGCTGTCATTGTGGGAGACGCAACTTGCCGGTGGTGATGCAGCTCACTTCCCCTGTCTGAAAAATGTGTGCGCGACCCAACATGTGGCAGACATGAAGCGGTTCAAAGATAAAATAACTGGACTGTTACGGGAGTTTGAGCAACGCTTTCAGATTTATGTTTATATGTTTTTATGTTGATGTGCTATTGTTTTTAATTGATTTTATTTTATTTGTATATTTAACCTATTCTTGACTCTGTGGTTCTTGCACTTGTTTGGGAAACAGGATTTCATTATTTTTATCTACATTTCTGCCTGAGAAATGACACCCTGATATAGTTCTGTGATCTGTGAAACAGTTCTGTTAATCACTGAGGCATTGTGTGTTTGTGTGTTTTTTCTTTAGAATTTTCAAATAAACTTGACGTGTTTTATGATTAATAGTGATGTTGTGCTTGTACTATTTTGGACACACTGTCCTCAGGCTCCAGCTTTATGTTGTAGGTTGATCGTATTAAAACAAAGAAAACAATCTGAAGTTGTTGTTTTTAAGTTATATATACCATGATTTTTCCGGTCCGGCCCACTTGGGAATAGATTTTCCTCCATGTGGCCCCTGAGCTAAAATGAGTTTGACACCCCTGCTGTAAGGTAACAAAGTGGAAAAAGTCAAGGGGTCTGAATACTTTCCGAATGAACTGTAGGCCAGTGATTTTGCTGTTTGTTACTCATCTTATTGGTTAAGGAAAAGTAAATGCTGGCCGTTATTCTAACATAGGCGGCACGTGGGTTTCAAGTTTGGGGAAGCTAATTTTCACCAAAGCATTCCATGCATCCTCGCATTTGCAGACTTATGCAAGATAGCCTACTATTCCTTATGTGATTGGATAGTCATAATTTAGAGAATTTTCAGCAAAATCATTCGGAAGGAGATTCCTTCAAAAATATTATTTTTCAATGTTTATAAAAAAAATTAAATGGTTACTGTTAGAAAAAAAGACTTCAATGCAGCACTAAGTGGCTTGGAGTAGGCCTAGGCTTTGCCGACTCCCATGTAATTAGCCTAACTTCGGTATTCTAAGCAAACTTCGGTATTCTAAGCAAACAAAATTTTTATTTTGTCGTTTTCAATAAACATTTTCAGCAGCATCACGTGTCGTTATTAACATACTTGGCTGTCACAACAACACATAATTTGCATGATGCATATTCTGCCAGTATGTGTTATCCGACCTGCTAACACTGACAGTAAAGCTAGTAAAGCTGTCGCGTTATACTTGCTTCACTGTTTGTTTACCCATAGCTTTTTCGCAGGTTAACTGACGTTAGCTGGCTGGCTAGCGAGATAAGTTAATCTCGATCTAAATCGCTAGTCTTAGATATGCCACGTTACTACTTCCAATCTTTGCCTGCCCTTGAACGGTCTAGGTATTTATAAAGTTGATTCTTGTTGGCTTGCCTATATGTCCTTTCAACTTGGCAAAGACCAGCTGTGCAGACAACCCTACCAAATGTCCCAAAGTAGCCTATGGCAATATCTACACCTACTTGGTGGAATCTCCAGGTTTACACAGGCAATACACATAGCTAGTTAGATAGAAAACAAGTGTTAGCTAGCGACATACTGTGAATGAAGTGCTTCACACACACAAATGTATAGAGTAACTGGAGCCCACCGATTTCCATCATCATCGCGGCGTATAGCCTGAAACCATGACGTTCGTCCAACCTGGTCCTTGGGCAGTTGATGAAACTTGATTTGGTGGTCTTTTCTCCTATTGTTCAAACAAACGGTACGCAACAACTTTTCTGCATCTTAGCTATAAAAGCAGGGTTAGATAGCGAACGTTAGCTAGCTGAAGAAAGTCCATTGGAATCAGCTCTTTGGTTGATAATGCTGAAATGTCGCATCTGTTCCTGCTAACTTTTTTATGTTTAGAATCAATGTTTTTAGATATGATATCGTTTGTTGATTTTAAGATGACATGCAAGTATGTTAAAAAGGACCAACCAAGCATATCCAAAATGTTTATAGGATAAGAAAAAATTAAAAAAATACAGCCATTGTCGGGTTATGAGTAAAGTAGGCAATTTAACATAGGAGTAAAGGGAGTACCCCACGCCTGTACCCTACTCAGGGGCGTGGTCATGTTAAGCCACGCCTTGCCATGTGTATCTATAAGAAATGTAAGATGTTAAAGAAATATCCAGCTCAGGGCTCCAGCTATGCATTTGGTTTGCTAACTTGCTATCTAAGTGGCCGAACAGCCTCACACAAGCCTAAGATCACCATTAGCGCAATGCCAAGCGTCGGTTGGAGTGGTGTAAAGCTCGCCGCCATTGGAATCTGGAGCACTAATTCTGATTGGCTGGGCCTGGCTCCGTAGTGAGTGGCCCTGGCTGCCAAGTGGGTGGGACTATGCCCTCCAAGACCCACCCTGGCTGTACTCCTGCCCAATCATGTGAAATCCATAGACTAGGGCTGTCCCCGACAAAACAACATTTTGGTCGACCAAGAGTCGTCTGTTCTTTCGACCAATCGATTGGTTGAAATGTTTTAAAGTTGTATTTTTCCATAAATTGACACATTCTCTGTTGTAATCAAATCAACAATATTCACTGAGCTTGTCTGATGCATTAAGCACACGGTTTGATTAAAATAATTAAGACACAAATGACTAGAGGGAGTCCGACCAGCAATTGATTGTGCTGAGCTGGGCTCAGACTTGCTGCAGGTGACTAAGACTAGAACCCGTTGTGTGTCTCCTCCCTGCTGCAGCGACCACCACAGAACATCAGTGTTTATTGCGCTGTCCGTGTTGCTGAAGCTGCAACATAATTACAGCCATTTCTGACTGTTAACGAAATGCCTTGTTTGTTTAGGAAAAACATTCCCTCAACCCTTGCTCTCTTTACGTGACGCATGCACGTGACCAAAGACCTATTCGCACGGGACTAGTATTACTAGAGAACGTTGGGTATGTAATTATTACTCTATAATGTCTGTTATTCCAGAGGATGATCCCCCTGTAATTATTTATTCCCCCCAATAAATTGACAGTTATGACAGAAGCCTGGAGGTTTTTATTCTAGGCATGAAGTTGCCAGGTGATAGTGCCACACTGATAACTTGAGCTTGGTTCCCAAGTTTCTAAACCATACCAAACCATCTTTCGTATAGTGTCGCCATAATAGTTTAATTGAGGAAGTGTGATCATAATCATTTAGGATATTTTTGCAATCCGCAGTACATCCTAAATGCCCCCCAGCCTTCAGCTAAACAGTGCAATTGCACTTGAGATGCATTTTAAGGCAATTGATGAGAAGGTTAACTTATAATGTCCAAACGTTTAGGTCAGTTGTATGTTGCTGCTTTGCGATCCATTAACCGCAGGGGTTGCATTAAATAGACTCTACTTTTTACTGATGCATTTGGAAAAATTCTATGCATACGCGCAAAAAGTTGATAGGCTACATGTAGGCCATACATGTATTTGATCCCCCTGCTGATTTTGTACGTTTGCCCACTGACAAAGAAATGATCAGTCTATAATTTTAATGGTAGAATAACAACAGAATAACAACAACAAAATCCAGAAAAACGCATTACAAAAATGTTATAAATTGATTTGCATTTTAATGAGGGAAATAAGTATTTGACCCCCTCTCAATCAGAAAGATTTCTGGCTTCCAGGTGACTTTCTATACAGGTAACAAGCTGAGATTAGGAGCACACTCTTAAAGGGAGTGCTCCTAATCTCAGCTTGTTACCTGTATAAAAGACACCTGTCCACAGAAGCAATCAATCAATCAGATTCCAAACTCTCCACCATAATAATATGCCATTTAGGAGACGCTTTTATCTTTTGGTTATTACATGATTCCATGTGTTATTTCATAGTTTTGATGTCTTCACTATTATTCTACAATGTAGAAAATAGTAAAAAAGAAAAACCCTTGAATGAGTAGCTGTGTCCAAACTTTTGTATGTGTGTGTATATATATATATATTAATTATACACTACCGTTCAAAAGTTTGGGGTCACTTAGAAATGTAAATCTATTCTTGTTCTGAGAAATGAAGGCTATTCCATGCGAGAAATTGCCAAGAAACTGAAGATCTCGTAACAAGAATAGACTGACGAGTTTCAGAAGAAAGTTATTTGTTTCTGGCCATTTTGAGCCTGTAATCAAACCCACAATTGCTGATGCTCCAGATACTCAACTAGTCTCAAGAAGGCCAGTTGTATTGCTTCTTTAATCAGCACAACAGTTTTCAAAAACCAGGACATTTGTAAGTGACCCTAAACTTTTGAACGGGTGTGTGTGTACACACACTGTGTGTGTGTGTGTGTGTGTGTGTGTGTGTGTGTACAGTTGAAATCGGAAGTTTAGACACTTAGTTTGGAGTCATTAAAACTTGTTTTTCAACCACTCCACACGTTTCTTGACGAGTTCTGTCTCCTAGAGATGAACGTGCTTTGGTGCGAAAAGTGCAAATCAATTCCAGAACAACAGCAAAAGGACCTTGTGAAGATGCTGGAGGAAACAGGTATAAAAGTATCTATATCCACAGTAAAACGAGTCCTATATCGACATAACCTGAAAGGCCGCTCAGCAAGGAAGAAGCCACTGCTCCAAAGCCACCTTTAAAAAAAGCCAGACTACGGTTTGCAACTGCACATGGGGACAAAGATCGTACTTTTTGGAGAAACAAAAATGGAACTGTTTGGCCTTAATGACCATCGTTATGTTTGGAGGAAAAAGGGGATCACTTGCAAGCCGAAGAACACCATCCCAAACGTGAAGCACGGGGGTGGCAGCATCATGCTGTGGGGGTGCTTTGCTGCAGGAGGGACTTGTGCACTTCACAAAATAGATGGCATCATGAGGAAGGAAAATGTATGTGGATATATTGAAGCAACATCTCAAGACATCAGTCAGGAAGTTAAAGCTTGGTCGCAAATGGGTCTTCCAAATGGACAATGACCCAAAGCATACTTCCAAAGTTGTGGCAAAATGGCTTAAGAACAACAAATTCAAGGTATTGGAGTGGCCAACACAAAGCCCTGACCTCAATCCTATAGACAATTTGTGGGCAGAACTGGAAAAAGCGTGTGCGAGCAAGGAGGCCGACAAACCTGACTCATTTACACCAGCTCTGTCAGGAGGAATGGGCCAAAATTTACCTAACTTATTGTGGGAGGCTTGTGGAAGCCTACCCGACACGTTTGACCCAAGTTAAACAATTTAAAAGCAATGCTACCAAATATTAATTGAGTGTATGTAAACTTCTGACCCACTGGGAATGTGATGAAAGAAAGAAAAGCTGAAATAAATAATTCTCTCTACTATTATTTCACATTTCTTAAAACGACATGGTTCCAGTAATGTCTGGCGAAAACCAAACTCTGCATTCCACAGTAAGAACATCATACCAAGCATGGTGATGGTTTGGGGATGCTTTGCTGCCTCAGGACCTGGACGACTTGCCTTAATAGAAGGAACCATGAATTCTGCTCTGTATCAGAGAATTCTACAGGAGAATGTCAGGCCATCCGTCTGTGAGCTGAAGCTGAAGCGCAGCTAGGTCATGCAGCAAGACAATGATCCAAAACACACAATCAAGTCTACATGAAAATTGCTAAAAAGCAACAAATTGTAAGTTTTGGAATGGCCTAGTCAAAGTCCAGACCTAATCCCAATTGAGATGTTGTGGCAGGACTTGAAACGAGCAGTTCATGCTTGAAAACCCACACGTCACTGAGTTAATGCAGTTCTGCATGGAAGAGTGGGCCAAAATTCCTCCACAGCGACGTGAGAGACTGATCAACAACTACAGGAAGCATTTGGTTGGAGTCATTGCAGCTGGTGGCACAACCAGTTATTGAGTAAGGGGGCAATTACTTTTTCACACGGGAATTGGGTGTTGCATAACTTTGTTTATGAAATAAATATGTAATTGTTGTGTTATTTGTTCACTTATGTTCCCTTTATCTAATATTAGGTTTGGTTGAAGATCTGATAACATTCAGTATCACAAATATGCAAAAGTAGAGAAAATTAGAAACGGGGCAAATACTTTTTCACAGCACTGTATGTATGTATGTATGTATATATATATGTGTGTGTATACAGTCGTGGTCCAAAAGTTTTTTGAGAATTACACAAATACTAATTTTCACAGTCTGCTGCCTCAGTTTTGATGATGGCAATTTGCATGTACTCCAGAATGTCATGAGTGATCAGATGAATTGCAATTAATTGCAAAGTCTCTCTTTGCCATGAAAATTAACTTCCACTGCATTTCAGCCCTACCACAAAAGGACCAGCTGCCATCATGTCAGTGATTCTCTCGTTAACACAGGTGAGAGTGTTGACGAGGACAAGGCTGGAGATCACTGTCATGCTGATTGAGTTAGAATAACAGACTGGAAGCTTTAAAAGGAGGGTGGTGCTTGAAATCATTGTTCTTCCTCTGTTAACCATGGTTACCTGCAAGGAAACATGTGCCGTCATCATTGCTTTGCACAAAAAGGGCTTCACAGGCAAGAACTTCAAGGAGAGAGGTCCAATTGTTGTTAAGAAGGCATCAGGGCACCCAAGAAAGTCCAGCAAGCGCCAGGACCGTCTCCTAAAGTTGATTCAGCTGCGGGATCGGGGCACCACCAGTGCAGAGCTTGCTCAGGAATGGCAGCAGGCAGATGTGAGTGCATCTGCACGCACAGTGAGGCGAATACTTTTGGATGATGGCCTGGTGTCAAGAAGGGCAGCAAAGAAGCCACTTCTCTCCAGGAAAAACATCAGGGACAAACTGATATTCTGCAAAAGGTACAGGGATTGGACTGCTGAGGACTGGGGTAAAGTCATTTTCTCTGATGAATCCCCTTTCCGATTGTTTGGGGCATCTGGAAAACACCTTGTCCGGAGAAGACAAGGTGAGTGCTACCATCAGTCCTGTGTCATGCCAACAGTAAAGCATCCTGAGACCATTAATGTGTGGGGTTGCTTCTCAGCCAAGGGAGTGGGCTCACTCACAATTTTGCCTAAGAACACAGCCATGAATAAAGAATGGTACCAACACATCCTCCGAGAGCAACTTATCCCAACCATCCAAGAACAGTTTGGTGACGACCAATGCCTTTTCCAGCATGATGGAGCACCTTGCCATAAGGCAAAAGTGATAACTAAGTGGCTCGAGGAACAAAACATTGACATTTTGGGTCCATGGCCAGGAAACTCCCCAGACCTTAATCCCATTGAGAACTTGTGGTCAATTCTCAAGAGGCGGATGGACAAACAAAAACCCACAAATTCTGACAAACTCCAAGCATTGATTATGCAAGAATGGGCCGCCATCAGTCAGGATGTGACCCAGAAGTTAATTGACAGCATGCCAGGGCGGATTGCAGAGGTCTTGAAAAAGAAGGGTCAACACTGCAAATGTTGACTCTTTGCATAAACTTAATGTAATTGTCAATAAAAGCCTTCGACACCTATGGAATGCTTTTAATTATACTTCAGTATACCATAGTAATACCATAGTAACATCTGACAAAAATATCTCAACACTGAAGCAGCGAACTTTGTGAAGACCAATACTTGTGTCATTCTCAACTTTTGCCCACGACTGTATATACGTGTGTGTGTGTATATGTATGTCAACCTCACATGAGAGATTCATCTTTAATTTTATCTCCACTTTTCTTACAAAAAGTAGGGCAGTTAAATGACTGATCTTAGATTTTGGGGGGCTTAATAGGTACACTTACCCTAATCCGTTACTCCCCAACCCTGTCTAGGAGGTAAAAAGGGCCTCATGGTCTTGTTCTCTGTCTGTGGTCTGGTAACACACCTTTCCGGTGTTGCGGTCTGAGCTGTAACAGGAAGTTAGATCTATTATTCACAGGTCTGTCACTGTGTGAAGCATTTTGTTTGTGCGTGTTGGAGAAAGATGCCTCATTCCACCGTGAGTGTGTGTGAATAGGAGTGTTTGTATTGCTGCCTTGTTAAATACTGATGTGCTGTGGAGTTAGAACACCCCTGGCTGTTTCCATTGAACGTCTGTGCTGACCTGTTCTCGCACTCTGTCCTCTGAGTGCTGCCCAGAGGAGAGCTTGTTTCTCACTCTTTCTGTGTGACTGGCTGGTCTATGTTTTGGTCTGTGACTTATTCGCCTGTTCTTCCCCTCTTTGTTAGATCATGAGATATCTTACACTGGGCAGGCTACTGTGGCTAGCCCCTTAGCCTTTTCTGCCATCCTCCCTATCTATTGATTAGTGATCCATCTTTGTCACTGTTACCTGCTCTTATTTCAGCTCCTTTTGCGTTCGTGAAACAGGTTGTGTGATGGCCTTGTGATTTATGGTATTTGTACTTTTCACTTTGCACAGTGTAACTTACTTTGTGCCCTGAGGTGCACAGATGGCAACGTGACTACAGTAGCAATACCCTATATGACGTGGGGTAGTTATTTTAATGTAGGCTCACTCACTCCAGCATTTATGGCTGCTGGATGGAAACTGTGTTAGTACTGTGTTGTAGTGGCTCTGATCACTTTAATGTAACTGCCTCTTGGATGGAGTGGGTACTGGATAATCTTCAGATTGCTGCTCTGCTCAATACTCATGAGGTGGTTCTAATCCTGGCTCCGACATTGACTTACCCAGCATAGCGTAGTGCGGACTGACACTGGCAGTGTCCTGACCTGTGGCGCTGGACTGTTACTGGGAGCCTCAATGCCCTACTGTCCCAGAAAGGTTACCCCAAACCCACAGTGGAATGGGGACTATGGTAGGGACTAGGGTGTTATAGGAGGTTGTTACAGGATGCATCTCTGTGATTGACTGGTGTGGTAACTAATGGAATTATTTGTGTTTCAGATTCTTGTGCACTGACATCGTGGGACCTCTCCTTCCTGACTGCCCCAAGACAGCCACTGCTCTATGGCCTTAAGGTACGTAACGTCACACAGGATTAACAGGAGCTGTTTGCACTGTGATTTTCGTACATGGGTGTTACAGGAGCTCAGAGCTAAGCAGTGTGGGAATTGGGAAATAATATTATGGCTGAAATATTAGATCATTTTTTAATTCTCTGGGCTCTTAACACTGTATATTGGGTAGTGGCAAAAAGGTTTTAGGCTCTTTGTTTGGCAGCCAGGCACTTGTCAACCTCACTGGCGGTGGTTTTGACTCCAGACTGTGAACTAGGTGTTGTGTGAAATGAGAATTGTCACCTCACTTGGACATTGATACTCTACCACATTAGACAGAACACACAAAGAAAGGAAGAGTTCTGTTCTTTGTTTGTGTATCATCTTCCTTTGTGTCATATGTGTCTCCTGCTTGATAGATCAGTGAAACTTGTTGAAAGGGTCCTTTCGGGCTGCACTGCCGGACCTGTCTGATAGCATGGAAACACGGCAAGGTATGCAAGGGCATGTCTCTGCAGGACAGAGAGGAACCCGTTGGTTCCTGCAACATATCAATAGAATAAGTTTGACCTTTAGATTGCTCTCTTTTATTGGTTCTTGAGCAAGCAGCAATGTAATGTAATGTAGCAGCGCTGGAATGGAGGTGTTTGGTTCTGTTCAAGTTAATCTACAAGTTTTATAGGGCTGTGCAACAATCAGGCCTCTAGCTGGTAATTGAAGCCCTCTTGTTAGTTCTGAGTGGTGATTGGCAAGACCGAACCGTGTGTGATTGTGACCCGGGGGCTGGTTAAGTGACATTCTCACGTTCCCCAGCAATGATTACTATGTTGCCTGTGGGTGGACCTTACAACTTTATCTCGGGAGAGGCAGAGTTGTGCGTCAATAAGGCGACTGCTTGGGTTCAATGACCCGTTCTGTGTTCAGATGTATGAAAGATCTGGATATTTGGAGGCAATGATGGATGAAATGAAGCTCCATAGTCCTTTTCAGACCTGTGAAAAACTGAAGGGGGTATGTGTTAGCCAGGTAAAGGGGCAAGGCCAGAGGCATTGGAGAAATGTTGCAGTAGCGGGAGGTGATTCACTGCTGAGACAGGCATAGAAGGTGTGTCATGTCAGACGATGTTTGCTGACTGTGCAAAGCTCCTTTTATAAACTCCTGTAGTGTTTGTCCAGACCACGGGAGGGCGTACAGCCACTGTCCTTACCCAACCTACTCCAGCTGTTGTTTGGGATCAGGTCAGGTGGACTAGCTGGCTGGGTTTCTATCACGTGGAGGGAGCACAGCTCCACTCTCACATAACAGGAGGGTCATCATCAGGACTCCACTTAGTGAATGACCTTGTGTCCATCTGCGAATGTAGCCAAGTGTTTGGGCACTGTACGATCTGAGCGGGCCCGGCCCCGGCAGTTTTCCTGTTTTCTCAGGCGTGAGAGCAGAACAAGGCCTGAGCAACTTCGGGGCGGGATCCAGAGCGGCGTAGGAACCGCTGCACATTGTTCCCTGAGCTTCCTCTCTCACATTCCCGGGCTGATTGGGATCTGGGCCTCCTGCGCTGGGCTATTGTACTTACCCGGCAGCACCACTGACCTGGCCCCTCCACACCGAAGACACCTCCACTGGCCATTGTACTGCCCTGGTCCAGTGATGACTATCTCACTGATCACTCGGCTTTCTCACGCTCTCTGGGCCTACCTGGCTGTTTCAGTGGCCTCTGCTTCTTTCTCTCTCTCCTCCAGTCCTCTACTCAGCTCAGTCGGTCTCTCTTTCTCTCAATCTTTCATCCACTATTCATCTCTTTAAAAAAAAAATCTATTTTCTGTCAGATTAATTTCGTTTTACGTACACTGTGGATACAAAATTAGGAACACTGCTCTTTCTAGGACAGACTGACTAGGTGAAAGCTATCATCCCTTATCGATGTCACTTGTTAAATCCACTTCAATCTGTCTACATTTACATTTTACATTTTAGTCATTTAGCAGACGCTCTTATCCAGAGCGACTTACAGTTAGTGAGTGCATACATTTTCATACTGGCCCCCCGTGGGAAACGAACCCACAACCCTGGCGTTGCAAGCGCCATGCTCTACCAACTGAGCTACACGGGGCTTTGTGTAGATAGTTTTTTAGTCTTGAGGCAATTGAGACATGGATTGTGTGTGTCCATTTGAGGGTGAATGGGCATGACAAAAGATTTGTGCCTTTGAATGGGGTATGTTAGTAGGTACCAGGCGCACCGGTTTGAGTGTGTCAAGAACTGCAACGCTGCTGGATTTTTCACGCTCAACATTTTCACTTGTGTATCAAGAATGGTTCACCACCCAAAGGACATCCAGCCAACTTGACACAACTGTGAGAAGCATTGTAGTCAGGGGCCAGCATCCCTGTGAAATGCCCCGATGAATTTAGGCTGTTTTGAGGGCAAAAGGGGTGCAGTTGTTCCTAATGTTTTGTACATTCGGTGTATATCTGCCTTAGAGACATATTTACATTTTACTCATTTAGCAGACGCTCTTATCCAGAGCGACTTACAGTTAGTGAGTGCATACATTATTTTTAATTTTTTTCATACTGGCCCCCCATGGGAATCGAACCCACAACCCTGGCGTTGCAAACACCATGCTCTACCAACTGAGCTACATCCCTGCCAGCCATTCCCTCCCCTACCCTGAGCCAATTGTGCGCCGCCCCATGCATATCATCTAGATTAGAACAATGATGTACTAAAACAATATTATCCCAATAATTGTCTCCCCAAGTCTCTGGCGGGGCCTCAGATGTAGGTTAAATCTGTGAATGTTTTTGGTGAGGATTGGGAGTTAAATTATTCTGAACTAATCACTTGGTTAGACTTAAATCAGTACTACTGTACATAACCCCTAGTCATACCAATGCAACATAGATATTGTGAGTCCAGGTCTGAAGAACTTGCAGCATCATCTTTGTGATTTCATAATGTTTCTACTCCCTGAGCAGGGCCTCCTCTTCTTAAAGGGAATAGACCGAGCTTTGAGAGTGAGCTCAGCACAAAGGCTCCTTCATCAGCTCGTCTGCTCAAAGCTCTGTTTGTGCTGGCAGTGCAGTCTGCTGACTGGCCTCTAGAGGGCAGGGCTGCTGCAATGCTAGCTGCCTTAGACATCACAGCACACACAGTACACACCACTCCTGTCCTTTATTTGGCTTGGATCCATGCCACACTGCAACTTTATTCTTACACAGCAGAAACAGTTATGTGGTAAGTACTGAATGTAACTGAAAAGTAAAATGTGAAGAATAAGATGGATGGTACAAAGTGTTTTGGCTGGCTGAAGTTTCTGAATCTTTTTTAAACTTTCTGTTGTTGGTGTTGGGTGTGTGATTTGACAGAAAGCAGTTTTAGCACTCACACTGGGGGGAGTACCCTGGGGTGGTACTAAAACGTTACACAACCTCACCAACTTGTTCACACGCTGCACCAAAGGAAGTGAGCACTTCCTCTTTACTTTCTACTGTGCCAGAACTCTAACCCAAGGCTCTGTCCTCCCAGAGCCTACTGCACACTAATACAGCTGGCCTTAGTAAACTTGCATCAGTAGGCCCTGTACCTGTCTATTGCGCAGCTCTCAAAACAGAATTCAGATTATATGCTACAAAGAGCAATCTTTGTTCTATTTAGGTTGTTTTACACAAGATCGGATGAGCTTCATCCATCACTGCTGTTCTCAGATCAGGTTGGTAGAGGGCGCTTAGAGGGAGGGGTTCATTTCCGTAATTGCGGTTTGAACTGTTGGCTAAACTGAAGCACTCACAATATGGATGGGGATGACAAGTCAGCAGGAAATTGGCTTTCTTTATAATGGCTCTCTAAATGGGCTACATAATCTTTGTGGCAATTCATATTGAGTGCAAATGTTTTATGTTTGGATATGCATGCGATGCATGTATATTTAGTAGCCTATAGAGCAGGGGTACTCAAGTACTATTTGAGAAGGTCCAGTCACACACATTTCCTAGGTGGCGAAGGTACGAATGGATATTTTCTAGGGCTGGGAATTGCCAGGGACTTCACGATACTTAGGTGCCGATACGATATGTATTGCGATTCTCACGATTCTATATGTATTGTGATTCTCACGATTCTATATGTATTGCGATTCTCACGATTCTATATGTATTGTGATTCGATATTGCGATTTGCTCACTACTGTATGTCTGCTACAGTGAGACAAGAAAGAGCATGAGAAAATGGGTTTTGATCAGTCATGGAAAGAAGTGCTGAACATGTTGACTCACTATTTAAAAAGATGGAGAACAAGCTGTAAGAGGTCAAATACTGGAGTTTTGTCGCAGGTACAGCCGACAAGTGCTAGCTAACGCTACCTAGCTAAAACAAAGTTGGATTAAGTATCGATATAATATTGTCCAAAATAATATTGTGATATGTAACTGTATCGATTCCCCCCCATCACTAATAGTAATTTATTGGTGTAGTAACAAACACCCACCTCGCAACCCATGTGACCCCAAACTGGACACACCCCTCTTTTTGGTGGATGAAAATGTTCCAGCTTGAATGGTAATTTCCTGCAATTCTGCACATTTTGCCGTGTCTTATGTGTGCTCATATGATACCAGGGGTCGAACGGAGTTCTCTAAATGTTTTTTTAATTATTATTAATTTTTTGGTTGGGACCCGCCTTCCATATTGACCCCGTTCTGGGTCCGGATCCGGCTCACGGTCTGCCTGTTGATTATGGGGGCTATCGAGCATATTGATTGTTTCCTTTGGCTGTGTGTGTGTTCTCAGCTTGAGAGTGGAGGTTCTGTTTTTAGAGGAGCAGAGGAGTTTGTTCATGCAGGTATGCGCTGAGTGGCCAAGCAAGTGATATCACCCTGTCACAAACCACATCCCTTCATTCACTCTAGAGCTCTCTCGTGTTCTCTCTCTCGTGTTCTCTCTCTCTCGTGTTCTCTCTCTCTCTCTCGTGTGTTCTCTCTCTCAATATTAACATAAAATAATCATCATCAATATTGTCAACGGGACAACAGTAACAACAATAACCAAGGGTCAAAATAACCATTGAACAATAACAATATGGAGGACGTGCAGGTTGGTTGGTCTGTCAGACACTGTCCCTCATCTTATGGCAGGCAGCAATGTAGTGCGCTGCCAACCCACAGCGCTCTGCGTCCTCCCCCAACAGGACGGGTAGCCTATTCTCATCAGAGAGGTCTTTTAAAACCTTAAACTGTTTCAAATTTGGGGAAATTACTCTCTAATTGTTTTATATTTTTGACATTTGTCAGGAAATGCAGCTCTGTCTCAGGTTCTGCTGTGGTGCAGTGGTTGCACAGCCTTTCCTCTACAGGGAGCCAGGTTTTCCTGTGTCTACCCTTCTCAATGGCAAGGCTGTGCTCACTGAGACAGTACTTTGTCAAGGTTTTTCGACGGTTTTGATCATTGACCATGGTCAAATAGTTTGTCACGGTGTACTGTCGATTTAGGGCCAGAGAGCACTGCATTTTACTTTGTGTTTGTGCTTGTGTTTCCCAATAAGCAATGTCGTTTTGTTTTGACTGTGTTGTAATTTGGTTTATTCTGATTGATTGGATGTTCTGGTCCTGAGGCTTCAGTGTGTTAGTAGAACAGGTTTGTGAACTGCTTTCTCAGTTCATTCACTGCATCATTAAGGTGTCCCGTTGAGCTTATTTTTAATCTCTCTCTCTCTCTCTCTCGTGTTCTCTCTCTCTCGTGTTCTCTCTCTCTCGTGTTCTCTCTCTCTTGTGTTCTCTCTCTCTCGTTCTCTCTCTCTCTCTCTCTCTCGTGTTCTCTCTCTCTCTCTCGTTCTCTCTCTCTCGTTCTCTCTCTCTCGTTCTCTCTCTCTCTCGTTCTCTCTCTCTCTCTCTCGTGTTCTCTCTCTCTCTCTCGTGTTCTCTCTCTCTCTCTCTCTCTCGTGCTCTCTCGCTCTCTCGTGCTCTCTCGCTCGCTCTCTCGTGCTCTCTCGCTCGCTCTCTCGTGCTCTCGTGCTCTCTCGCTCGCTCTCTCGTGCTCTCTCGCTCGTTCTCTCGTGTTCTCTCTCTCGTGTTCTCAATTCAATTTAAGGGCTTTATTGGCATGGGAAACGTGTGTTAACATTGCCTAAGCAAGTGAAGTAGATAGTAAACAAAAGTGAAATAAACAATAAATATTAACAGTAAACATTACACTCAGAAGTTTCAAAAGAATAAAGAATAAAGAATAATCTCTCTCTCGTGTTCTCTCTCTCTCTCGTGTTCTCTCTCTCTCTCTCTCTCGTGTTCTCTCTCTCTCTCTCTCTCTCTCTCGTGTTCTCTCTCTCTCTCTCGTGTTCTCTCTCTCTCTCTCTCGTGTTCTCTCTCTCTCTCGTGTTCTCTCTCTCTCTCGTGTTCTCTCTCTCTCTCTCTCTCTCGTGTTCTCTCTCTCTCTCGTGTTCTCTCTCTCTCTCGTTCTCTCTCTCTCGTGTTCTCTCTCTCTCTCTCTCGTGTTCTCGCTCTCTCTCTCGTGTTCTCGCTCTCTCTCTCTCGTGCTCTCGCTCTCTCTCTCTCTCGTGCTCTCGCTCTCTCTCTCTCGTGCTCTCGCTCTCTCTCTCGTGCTCTCTCTCTCTCTCTCGTGCTCTCTCTCTCTCTCTCTCTCTCGTGTTCTCTCTCTCTCTCTCGTGTTCTCTCTCTCTCTCTCGTGTTCTCTCTCTCGTGTTCTCTCTCGTGTTCTCTCTCTCTCGTGTTCTCTCTCTCTCTCTCTCTCTCTCGTGTTCTCTCTCTCTCTCTCTCGTGTTCTCTCTCTCTCTCTCGTGTTCTCTCTCTCTCTCTCTCGTGTTCTCTCTCTCTCTCGTGTTCTCTCTCTCTCTCTCTCTCTCTCGTGTTCTCTCTCTCTCTCTCTCGTTCTCTCTCTCTCTCGTGTTCTCTCTCTCTCTCTCTCGTGCTCTCGCTCTCTCTCTCTCGTGCTCTCGCTCTCTCTCTCTCGTGCTCTCGCTCTCTCTCTCTCGTGCTCTCGCTCTCTCTCTCGTGCTCTCGCTCTCTCTCTCGTGCTCTCGCTCTCTCTCTCGTGCTCTCTCTCTCTCTCGTGTTCTCTCTCTCGTGTTCTCTCTCGTGTTCTCTCTCTCTCTCGTGTTCTCTCTCTCTCTCGTGTTCTCTCTCTCTCTCTCTCTCGTGTTCTCTCTCTCTCTCTCGTGTTCTCTCTCTCTCTCTCGTGTTCTCTCTCTCTCTCTCTCTCTCTCGTGTTCTCTCTCTCTCTCTCTCTCTCTCTCTCGTGTTCTCTCTCTCTCTCTCTCTCGTGTTCTCTCTCTCTCTCTCCGTGTTCTCTCTCTCTCTCTCTCGTGTTCTCTCTCTCGTGTTCTCTCTCTCTCTCTCTCGTGTTCTCTCTCTCTCTCTCGTGTTCTCTCTCTCTCTCTCGTGCTCTCTCTCTCTCTCTCGTGCTCTCTCTCTCTCTCTCGTGTCTCTCTCTCTCTCGTGCTCTCTCTCTCTCTCTCGTGCTCTCGCTCTCTCTCTCGTGCTCTCGCTCTCTCTCTCGTGCTCTCGCTCTCTCTCTCGTGCTCTCGCTCTCTCTCTCGTGCTCTCGCTCTCTCTCTCTCTCTCGTGTTCTCTCTCTCTCTCTCTCTCGTGTTCTCTCTCTCGTGTTCTCTCTCTCTCGTGTTCTCTCTCTCTCTCGTGTTCTCTCTCTCTCTCTCTCTCTCGTGTTCTCTCTCTCTCTCTCGTGTTCTCTCTCTCTCTCTCGTGTTCTCTCTCTCTCTCTCTCTCGTTCTCTCTCTCTCTCTCGTGTTCTCTCGCTCTCTCGCTCTCGCTCTCTCGCTCGTGCTCTCGCTCTCTCTCGTGTTCTCGCTCTCTCTCGTGCTCTCGCTCTCTCTCTCGTGCTCTCTCTCTCTCTCTCTCTCGTGTTCTCTCTCTCTCTCGTGTTCTCTCTCTCGTGTTCTCTCTCTCTCTCGTGTTCTCTCTCTCTCTCTCTCTCGTGTTCTCTCGTGTTCTCTCTCTCTCTCGTGTTCTCTCTCTCTCTCTCGTGTTCTCTCTCTCTCTCTCTCTCTCGTGTTCTCTCTCTCTCTCTCTCTCTCGTGTTCTCTCTCTCTCGTGTTCTCTCTCTCTCGTGTTCTCTCTCTCTCGTGTTCTCTCTCTCTCGTGTTCTCTCTCTCTCGTGTCTCTCTCTCTCTCGTGTTCTCTCTCTCGTTCTCTCTCTCTCTCTCTCGTGTTCTCTCTCTCTCTCTCGTGTTCTCTCTCTCGTGTTCTCGCTCTCGCTCTCTCGCTCGTGCTCTCTCTCTCGTGTTCTCGCTCTCTCTCGTGTTCTCGCTCTCTCTCGTGTTCTCGCTCTCTCTCGTGTTCTCTCTCTCTCTCTCGTGTTCTCTCTCTCTCTCTCTCTCGTGTTCTCTCTCTCTCGTGTTCTCTCTCTCTCTCGTGTTCTCTCTCTCGTGTTCTCTCTCTCTCGTGTTCTCTCTCTCTCGTGTTCTCTCTCTCTCGTGTTCTCTCTCTCTCTCGTGTTCTCTCTCTCGTTCTCTCTCTCTCTCTCTCGTGTTCTCTCTCTCTCTCGTGTTCTCTCTCTCTCTCGTGTTCTCTCTCTCGTGTTCTCGCTCTCGCTCTCTCGCTCGTGCTCTCTCTCTCGTGTTCTCGCTCTCTCTCGTGTTCTCGCTCTCTCTCGTGTTCTCGCTCTCTCTCGTGTTCTCGCTCTCTCTCTCTCGTGCTCTCGCTCTCTCTCTCTCGTGCTCTCTCTCTCTCTCGTGCTCTCTCTCTCTCGTGCTCTCTCTCTCTCTCTCGTGCTCTCGCTCTCTCTCTCGTGCTCTCGCTCTCTCTCTCGTGTCTCTCGCTCTCTCTCTCTCTCGTGTTCTCTCTCTCTCGTGTTCTCTCTCTCTCTCTCTCTCGTGTTCTCTCTCTCGTGTTCTCTCTCTCTCGTGTTCTCTCTCTCTCTCGTGTCTCTCTCTCTCTCTCTCTCTCTCTCTCTCTCTCGTGTTCTCTCTCTCTCTCTCTCGTGTTCTCTCTCTCTCTCTCTCGTTCTCTCTCTCTCTCTCGTGTTCTCTCGCTCTCGCTCTCTCGCTCTCGCTCTCTCGCTCGTGCTCTCGCTCTCTCTCGTGTTCTCGCTCTCTCTCGTGCTCTCGCTCTCTCTCTCGTGCTCTCTCTCTCTCTCTCGTGTTCTCTCTCTCTCTCGTGTTCTCTCTCTCGTGTTCTCTCTCTCTCTCGTGTTCTCTCTCTCTCTCTCGTGTTCTCTCGTGTCTCTCTCTCTCGTGTTCTCTCTCTCTCTCGTGTTCTCTCTCTCTCTCTCTCGTGTTTCTCTCTCTCTCTCTCTCTCTCTCGTGTTCTCTCTCTCTCGTGTTCTCTCTCTCTCGTGTTCTCTCTCTCGTGTTCTCTCTCTCTCGTGTTCTCTCTCTCTCGTGTTCTCTCTCTCTCTCGTGTTCTCTCTCTCGTTCTCTCTCTCTCTCTCTCTCGTGTTCTCTCTCTCTCTCTTCGTGTTCTCTCTCTCGTGTTCCCGCTCTCGCTCTCAGCTCGTGCTCTCTCTCGTGTTCTCGCTCTCTCTCGTGTTCTCGCTCTCTCGTGTTCTCGCTCTCTCTCGTGTTCTCTCTCTCTCTCTCTCGTGTTCTCTCTCTCTCTCTCTCTCGTGTTCTCTCTCTCTCGTGTTCTCTCTCTCTCGTGTTCTCTCTCTCGTGTTCTCTCTCTCTCGTGTTCTCTCTCTCTCTCGTGTTCTCTCTCTCTCTCTCGTGTTCTCTCTCTCTCTCGTGTTCTCTCTCTCTCTCTCGTGTTCTCTCTCTCTCTCTCGTGTTCTCTCTCTCTCTCGTGTTCTCTCTCTCGTGTTCTCGCTCTCGCTCTCTCGCTCGTGCTCTCTCTCTCGTGTTCTCGCTCTCTCTCGTGTTCTCGCTCTCTCTCGTGTTCTCGCTCTCTCTCGTGTTCTCGCTCTCTCTCTCTCGTGTTCTCGCTCTCTCTCTCTCGTGCTCTCGCTCTCTCTCTCTCGTGCTCTCTCTCTCTCTCGTGCTCTCTCTCTCTCGTGCTCTCTCTCTGAACATCAACTGTTCAGATGAGACTGCGTGAATCAGGCCTTTATGGTCGAATTGCTGCAAAGAAACCACTACTAAAGGACACCAATAAGAAGAAGAGACCTGCTTGGACCAAGAAACGAGCAATGGACATTAGACCGGTGGAAATTTGTCCTTTGGTCTGTAGTCCATATTGGAGATTTTTGGTTCCAACCGCCGTGTCTTTGTGAGACACAGTGTGGGTGAATGGATGATCTCTGCATGTGTAGTTCCCACCGTAAATCATGGAGGAGGTGGTGTTATGGTGTGGGGGTGCTTTGCTGGTCACACGGTCTGTGATGATTTATTTAGAATTCAAGGCACACTTAACCAGTATGGCTACCACAGCATTCTGCAGTGATACGCCATCCCATCTGGTTAGGGATTAGTGGGACTATCATTTGTTTTGTAACAGGACAATGACCCAACACACTTCCAGGCAGTGTAAGGGATATTTTACCAAGGAGAGTGATGGAGTGCTGCATCAGATGACCTGGCCTCCACAATCCCCCGACTACAACCAAATTGAGATGGTTTGGGATGAGTCAGACCGCAGAGTGAAGGAAAAGCAGCCAACAAGTGCTCAGCATATGTGGGAACTCCTTCAAGACTGTTGGAAAAGCATTCCAGGTGAAGCTGTTTGAGAGAATGCCAAGAATTTGTAAAGCTGTCATCAAGGCAAAGGGTGGCTACATTGAACAATTTGATTTGTTTAACACTTTTTTTGGTTACTACATGATTCCATGTGTTATTTCATAGTTTTGATGTCTTCACTATTTTTCTACAATGTAGAAAATAGTAAAGAAAAACCCTTGAATGAGTAGGTGTTCTAAAACGTTTGACCGGTTGTGTGTGAGTGAGACAGTGGGATGGGAAAGTGTCAAGTGTAGGGTTGGGAGAGATATGCTATTATTACGGTATTACCGGCTTAATACACATGGGGGTGCCAAAATTCCCGCAAAAAAAGCCCATTGAGCGTATATTACCAGAATTCTAACAAAATTAGCACAAATAATAGCGAATGTGCATTTAGGCTGCTAGCTAAATATGCTAACGAGCGCAAACAAAAATAAACGAATTGCAAAGACGGGTAATCCAGCTCATAAAGTTATACATATATAGGTAGGAGCTACCGAATTTCATTTTTTGTGAGTTTGGACATTTTACAAGCGAATGTGAACAGGAGACATTGTGCAAATGAACAAAGTTTTGACGCATGCTTGTCTGGAGAAAGAATAGTACGGTGTACACACTGTCTGTGTGGAGTCTGGGAGTCGCTAGGGCAACGGGCCTGCCTGCTCTGCTCAGAGAACATAGGGGAGGAGCAGACGGGCCCAGAATGGAGAGGAGAAAAGGGAAATCGAGCAGCGGTGGCAGCTGTACAGATAACTCTTCCAAAGGGCTTTGACATCTCAAACATGGCAGAAAGCTAACACAATATGTTGCCCCTTGACCTTATTAATTCAGCCACTTACTTCGATAACTAGCAAGTAAAAAAAAAAAAAAAAAACCTTGCTTTTTCATTGTTAGCTCATATACTTGTGTAGCTGCCAGCCAAGTAGTGTTGCACTTCTGTTGTCATCTGATGACAATGAAGCTATTTTCTGCCGAATTAGTTGCACTAATGTATTTTATGTGACGGAAAACTATAGTCGTCCCTGATCACTCTATCGAAGCAAAACAACACTGACTTTCAATAAAAAACGTGACCCCTGTCAATACACAGCTGGACTCACCTGCTCCCGCTTTCTCCTGTTCTGCTATTTGCAAACAAACACGCGACTGGTTCAACTGTTCTGGGGAACTACGGTAAGCTTCATAATGTAAAATGTGACAGGTGAAATGAAGAACGCAATCTGCTTTGTCTGCAGGTATTTACTTAAAGTAGCTGCAAATATTAAAATGTATTGAACTTAAAAACAAGTCGTTTTGACGGTATTGAAAAACAATCCTGTGGCTATTTCCAAATACCCCGGTATACGGTATACCGCCCCAAGCCTAGTCAAGTGTGTATTTGGTACCATATGACAGTTCCCTGGACGATAAGGGTTATCAGTATACACAGACGGGCTGGAGGGTAGAGTCACCCTGTCATGGAGTGCATGTCCGTGACTTATAGAAAATGACACTAAAACAAATTATTGGTTGGAGAAAGACTATTTATTGTATCTCTTCAAGGTATAGCCAAGAATCCTGAAACAAAAGAGAATGTTGGTTAGAGTTGCGCATTCCGTTTGCCAACAATACTTTGACATAAGGCGTCAAAGTTGTTTGTTGTGCACGCCAGTTACTAAAACAATGTAACTTGTTAACCATGTTTCTACCGTGTATAAAGCTGCCCATTTAAACGTACATGCTCTAGCAATGTGAAATATATTATTAGAGTAACGATCGACGTGTTGGTAGAGAATAATCATATTTAACCTATCTGATTTGTTTGAAGCTCTGCGCTGTTTCCTTTTTGAAGTACGGGTGTGCATGACGCAAATTAGTCTACGAGTCATCGAGGAACATTTATTGGTTGATGGGAATAACCAAAGTGATGAATTACTTCATGAATGTGTATTGTGTGACTTAAATAAGAAGTTATGGCACAAGTTATTGAAGTGTGGATTTATGTAAACTGGCCATGGGAAATTACGCATTTATGGTAGAAATGTGTCTTGGGGCTATCATGATGGAACATTCCTAGCGGAAGGAGTTCCTGGAAAGAGTACTTAGGTGGTCAGTTGGCCTTTGCCTGGGGGAAGAGCAGGCTGGGTGTGTAACAAGTTGGCTAGAGTAGAGCCATATCTGAGTTTTGTTATAGGCAAAGAGTTGTTGCCAGAATAGTTTATACCTAGAATATATTTGATTTATTCTTTGTCAACATCCTGTTTTGTTATTTTCTGTACAAAGTTTATCATCCTGCACCTGTTAATATTGTAAATAAAAGTCTCTATGAGAGGTGAGCGCCAGAACATCCTGTCTGTCTCCTCACTCTCCGATCCACTGCTTCTGTTTTACACACCCCTTCCACTTCTCACTAATTCACCACCAAGACTAGTTTCTCTCTTCCTTCTCGCTCACTCTTCTAAGAGAGGTAAGCCAGGGTGTGGCCGGTGTTGTCTCTGTTTTGATTGGCTGTGGGCCCAGGCATGCGTTATCTCCTGTGGAACATGTTCTGGTCCCGCCCCTGATAGTGCCTGGCAACCGACCTGGCCTGGCTCCGCTCACTCCTGATTACATCACTGCTGGGAAGAGTGTGATGTCTGTTTGCCTTCTCCCTCTTCTGTGAGCAGACAGGTACTGTTTCTGGCTGCGCAGGAAGTGGGGATACGACAGACTGAGTTTCAATAGGCAAGATAGTGTCTCTTCACTCTTCTAATGGGCTGTTTGAGGCCTGACTATCGGAGTCAACGTTATCACTGACTGTACAGCTCTAAGCAGCAGACAGAGTGGCTGTAACTGTGCCCTGGCTGTCAGTGGAAAACAGCCAGGTAGTGTTGTGGGGGAAGATGGTGCAGAGTGACTGAATTTGGATTGGAGGCTGGACTGAGTGAGTTAGTGTTAATACAGACAGACATGGAGTTCCTAAGGAGTCTGGTCCCGGCCGCCATATCGGGAGACGGGGGGGCGTTGGAGTCTGGGGGGGGGTTACCCCGGGAGACAGGCCCCCGTCTGCTGAGGATAAAGCGCCTGGGTCTGCTGGCCATGGGCCAGACCATCGAGGAGGACCAGGAGGGTCTGGTGAGTACCTCCACCACCAGGCCCGTCCGCTCCAACCGGACCAACCACATCAAAGGTACTGACACAGGACAGGAGAAGCCTTCTCTTAGAATGAATGACTCGCCTTTACTTATCAAGAATACAGAGGGATTTGCATTCATGTTTAAAATGTAGCCTACCTCTGTTGTCGTAATGTACTTGAGGTGGTGTTCTGTTGAGCAGAGTCAACACTTGACAACACTCAGTCAACTTGCTGAATCTTTTGTTTTATTTTGGCCTAGTACAAGGTAAACCGATAACGTCATCAGCTGCAATAACTTTCTAACGTAAAACCAATTAGACGCCATCACATGAAACACAGTAGGCTATAGGGTTATTGAGGGTTTGTTCTATTGTTGCCACGTCAGTACCTCCAGGTAAAGTAAGGCTGTGTGTCTTGTGTGTGAAAGAGTTAACATTAGTGTGGTAGTGAGTGATCTGGGACATTGACAATTCACATATGCAGCATGCTCATACCGCTATGACCACAGGGTATTACAGACCGAGAGCTCTGTGTTAAAGGGCACAGTGAAAGTTAGCAGAAGGGTGGAATATTCTAAGACAAAGTTGCTGAGTGGCTTTATACTGTGTGCTGAAATGGAACTTGTTGCTGTTTTTGTTTAGTTTTTTTGCTTCAAGGTATTTTCAATGCTCTATGATACGGTAGCTTCTGAGGTTAATGGCTTGGAATAGGCCTATAAATTGGATTGTTTTGTTTCTGAAAGGCCATTAAATACACACAAATAATTTCCTATTGGGTTCAAAATGGAGGACCAAACGTATCTGTTTATAGTGAGCACTCAACAGGCCTCGTTACCTGTGTGTGTGTGTGTGCTCGCCAGCCAGCCTGTTTCCATCGTCCGCAGGGTGATGACTCGTCAGTCAATCAGCATGGCTTTGTGCTCAGCCCTGCCTGTCAGAACACGCTCGCTCTGTTTGCTCCTCCCTGAAACATGGCTGAACCAACAAACCAACCAATTCTCTCAGAGCTTTACAGCTAGTCCACACTGAAAGCTTGCTAGACCTAAACACAGTCCCACACTGCATTACCTTCAGACGCACCAGTTTTGACCCCAGGTTGCGAGATCGCTTACATGTCTACAAGACGACACACAAAAGCTTTTTACTGTAACAGCTGTAGCAAGACAGAGTGAAAGTATGAGTGTGTTATTCTGACTGAACTCCACACTGTTAATACTGACATTCCTATTCTAGGACAATGAGGTGGCTCTATTCAGGTTAGATTTGACAAAGTCACTGAGTTATATAAAAATGTATCCATGCCACGCGCATGGTGGAAGATGATTGGGTAGCACATTGCTTGGTTGAAAGTTACCCCTCCCCTGCTCCGGTGCTTTCCTGTGTGGAACATGTTGGTGGTCCGTAGATTAATTCCCCTCCCACATTTTGGCTCGGAGAATAAAAAACCTGAATAAATCCAGGTTCTATTCAACCAGGACAATGCCTTCCCCTGTATTAGACAAAAACACACTTCTTCGATGTTGATGAAGGTGGTAATGTGTCGTGTGATGTTGAGGATGGGGTGCGTGATGATAATTACTGTAGTTTATGGTGTAGCCTAAAGAATCAAGGAAACATTTGAATGTTTTTGTAGCTGCTCTTTCTGCAGTTTGGGACCTCCCTCACACACCCTTCCCACATGATTCAGTGTCACGTCCTCGGTCTCTCCTCGTCTGCCATGGCCTGCCCTTCCTGCGTTGGTGTTTGAGGTGGTGCTCTCTTTCGTTCTTTGTTATTGGTCATTGGAGCATACAATGACATCACCCCAGTGGTGGATGTGCTGCAACTGATTCCAGGGAATTATTTAATTATGCTATGTATTTGGTTAAAGGGCGCCGCAGGTTTCCCTCTGAACTTTGGGTGTGTTCGTGAATGTGACTAAACACAGGTGTGTGCATGTGGAGATGTGTGTGAGTGAGTGAGTGATGGGGTTATTGGCTGACTCTTTATACCCACATTTTGTAGCCTAGTACCTCTTTCTCAACTCTGACCTCACTTCATGATGATACTGGTACAGTGAACTAGCACCAGGTTTGTAATTGGGCTGCTTCAGCCAGCCTGCATACAGGGAGCAGTACTGCAAACCCAAAAGGCTAACAGTAAAAAACTATTACCGAGCTAGCCAGCACAGAGCCTGGTGTACAACTCCTATGGGAAAAATATCATAGCAGAAGGGAAAATCATTTTATGAATCGCTTGGAACCCTCAGACTCTCAAATAACTGACCCGTCACATGCTCCACAATGGAAAACCTAAAGAATATGGAAACTGGTTCCTGTGAAAATGGGGCTATGAGGAATGAAATGGCCAAGAGTGAGGGGCTGTGTGTGTTAAGAGGTTTAATTCCTAATTGGCTGGCCGACAGCAGCTCTGTGCTTGTATCCATAGGGAGGGACTCATTGTGTTGTGGGGACCTTAAAGTGACTCTCCCCTGACTCAGCTCTGTGCATTTGATAGTCAAATGTGGGCAAGCTGGGTCCAGTCAGGTGGAAGACGGGTTATGGTGAAGTGGCGTGAAGGAGTTGCCGGTGGTGGTTGTTCAGGATGGAAAGTGAATGGTTATGGATGGGAGCTTCTAGTGAGC
The DNA here is from genome assembly GCF_020615455.1 of Coregonus clupeaformis. Lineage (NCBI taxonomy): Eukaryota > Metazoa > Chordata > Actinopteri > Salmoniformes > Salmonidae > Coregonus > Coregonus clupeaformis. The sequence goes on from NC_059217.1 coordinate 8,071,905, forward strand.
ATTATTAGACATCTTATTAACATGTTACATGTTATTGAATATGCTCAGCTAGCTGCTTAGCTAACGGAGTTAAAACAATATCTATTAGAACCTACCTTGATATAGTGATATGGCGCTAAATGTTGTCCTTGCTGAACAGAGGTAATGTTGATAGTATCGTGAGGCTCTAGGATGAGGATGGTAGACCTGTACGGGGGGGTTCAGTGAGTTAAATCCAAGATGGTGTAGAAGTGCGGTCGTGTTTTTTTCTGTCCTTGTGTAAATAGCCAGTTTGTTTAGTTTTTTGTCTATTTTGTATATATTTCTCAATTTTTACTTTTCATTCTTTAACTAAATATACTTTCCCGCAACCCGCCTCACCCAACGTGGAAAGGATTCTATTATTTCTTTATACATTTTATCAATAACCTTAAGCTGAAACTAGTCTAGCTGCAACCGAATGGCTACTTGCTATTAGCCACCGTTAGCGTCTTGCTATATACTTGCTATTAGCCACCATTGTCCGTGGCCTGCACTATCCACCAGCCAGCTCTAGCTCTAGCCTGGACAATTTGTCGGCCAGTCTGCACGGGCGCCCTGCCCCTAGCCCACTACCCCACCTCTCTGCTCCCCGCTTCTCCTTCACACAAATTCAGACAGCTGATGTTCTGAAAGAGCTGCAAAATCTGGACCCCTACAAACCAGCTGGGCTAGACAATCTGGACCCTTTCTTTCTAAAATTAGCCGCCGAAATTGTCGCAACCCCTATTACTAGCCTGTTCAACCTCTTTCGTAACGTCTGAGATCCCCAGAGATTGGAAAGCTTCCGCGGTCATCCCCCTCTTCAAAAGGGATGACACTCTAGATCCAAACTGTTACAGACCTATATCCATCCATATGGGGTGCCACAGGGTTCAATTCTCGGGCCGACTCTATTCTCTGTGTATATCAATGATGTTGCTCTTGCTACTGGTGACGCTCGGATCCACCTCTATGCGGACGACACCATTTTGTATACATCTGGCCCTTCATTGGACACTGTGTTAACAAACCTCCAAACGAGCTTCAAGGCCATACAACACTCCTTCCGTAGCCTCCAATTGCTCTTAAACACTAGTAAAACTAAATGCATGCTCTTCAACCGAACGCTGCTTGCACCCGCCCACCCGACTAGAATCACTACTCTTGGCGGGTCTGACCTAGAGTATGTGGACAACTACAAATACCTAGGTGTCTGGTTAGACTGTAAACTCTCCTTCCAGACTCACATTAAGCATCCAATTAAAAGTTAGATTTAGATCTAGGCTTCCTATTTCGCAACAAAGCCTCCTTCACTCATGCTGCCAAACATGCCCTCGTAAAACTGACTATCCTACCGATCGTTGACTTCGGCGATGTCATTTACAAAATAGCCTCCAACACTCTACTCAGCAAATTGGATGTAGTCTATCACAGTGCCATCCGTTTTGTCTCCAAAGCCCCATACACTACTCACCACTGTGACCTGTACGCTCTTGTTGGCTGGTCCTCACTACATATTCGTCGCCAAACCCACTGGCTCCAGGTCATCTATAAATCACTGCTAGGCAAAGCCCCGTCTTATCTTAGCTCACTGGTCACCATAGCAACACCCACCCATAGTCTGCGCTTCAGCAGGTATATCTCACTGGTCATCCCCAAAGCCAACACCTCCTTTGGCCGCCATTCCTTCCAGTTCTCTGCTGCCAATGACTGGAACGAATTGCAAAAATCTCTGAAGCTGGAAACACTTATCTCCCTCACTAACTTCAGGCGTCAGTTGTCAGAGCAGCTTACCAATCACTGCACCTGTACACAGCCCATCTGTAATTAGCCCATCCAACTACCTCATCCCCATATTGTTATTTATTTTGCTAATTTGTACCCCAGTATCTCTATTTGCACATCATCTTTTGCACATCTATCATTCCAGTGTTAATACGAAATTGTAACTATTTTGCACTATGGCCTATTTATTGCCTTACCTCCATAATTTACTACATTCGCACACACTGTATATATATTTTTTCTGTTGTATTTTTGACTTTATGTTTTGTTTACCCCATATGTAACTCTGTGTTGTTGTTTTTATCGCACTGCTTTGCTTTATCTTGGCCAGGTCGCAGTTGTAAATGAGAACTTGTTCTCAACTGGCTTACCTGGTTAAATAAAGGTGAAATAAATAATTTAAAAAAGGGATTGAATTACAGCTCCTATCAATTGTTGTTCTTTTCCCCCTACTTTGTGCAGAACGTTGTGGACAGGAAATGAATCTTCCATCCTCACTTGTGGCCTTATAGGAGGAACTCCTGCTGCCCAGTAATGTCTGTAGCCAGTCAGCACGGCCAGCTGTCAATCAGCCGCTGTCACTCCTCCCATTGGACATCTGCCTCTCCCGGCCTGCCATGTTCTTTTTCAATTGAGCCTTGAGCACTAGTACAGATAGGCCTATATCATCAAAATAAATTGCTAAAATGTGAAGGTATGCATAGCTTAGTTCCATTGTTGACATTCTTGTTGGGGGCCCAGTGCTCTTTGGTTATATTCTGTTCTGCTTTGACCAGAGTCCTGTTTGATCTAACCTAAGAGAGCTGATACTGTTGAACTGCATTCCTGAAGATATGAACAGTGTTTACCCTAAACAGAGCGATCTCTGATATGAGCCGTGGGTAGGTGTGTGTGTGTTAAAAGGATACTGCGGGATTTTGGCATTCAGGCCCTTTATCTTCTTCCCCAGCGTCAGATGTGCATGCTAGCAGATACCATAGACTTCCATTCAGTGTGCTAACGCTAGTTAGCATTGGCTTTCAAAACTACCTCTTAACATCCTTCATACTGGACACAGAGATATAAAAATGGTATCCACAAGTTCATCTGACTCTATGGAAGTAGATAAAGAGCCTCATTGCCAAAATCCCGAAGTATCCTTTTAAGGCTGGGAATTGCCAGGGACCTCACAATATGATATTATCACTATACTTGGGTGCCGATATGTATTGCGATTCTATATCATGGTTCTCTATATATGTTGTGATTCAATGTTCCAGACATGGGCCTATTGCTCACTATATGTCTGCTGCAGAGGGACAAGAGAGCATGAGAAAACGAGTTTTGATCAGTCATGGAAATAAAACTACTGAAAACATGTTGGCTCATCATTGGGAAAAAAAGATTGATGCTGAGTTATAGAAGGAGAAATACTGGCGTTTTGGTGCAGGTACAGCCAATTAGCACTAGCTACTGTTACTTAACACTAGAAAAGCTGCTTTGGACCCCCCCTTCGGGCCAATGACACGCCTTTTGAACGTCAACATTCTAATAAATACATTTCATATGCTATCGCAAAATAATAATTTGGTTGTTTTTATGAAGGTCTTGGGTAACATTAGAATACAAAATAATTTTTGGGGGATTTTGGCAATGAAGCCATGTATCTACATCCCCAGAGTCTTAACTCATGGATACAATTTGTATGTCTCTGCATCCAGTATGAAGGAAGTTAGAGGTACTTTCGTGAGCCAATGCTAAATGGTGTTAGCGCAATGACGAAGTCAATGGTATCTACTAGTATGCTAGCAGTTACCATAGAATTCCAGTCATTGCGATAACGCTAGTTAACAATTGCACTAACGCTAGTTAGCAACTTCCTTCAAATTGGGGTTGAGCAACATTGCTTCTGATAGAAAAACAGAGATGCAGCAGAGCTTACTATGCTGGTGTTTGGACCGAGGCCTCAGAATGGCACAGCCACATACGGTCAATCACCGACAGCAATGCACACACTACTCCCTCTCCTTCCTACTGTATTTGTTTAAATGGCAAAAAAAAATCAGTAATTCAGTACTGCTCTATCATAAGGCTCCTGAATGCCCAGTGACAATACTGCAGGGCGGGCAGGGTGTGACAAAGCAGGTCTTTGTGGAGAGTTTGTTTACAATGCAGAGCCCTTCTTGGTTTTGCATAACTTGTTATGTTGTGAGAGACAGTCATGTGATGGTGAGAGACTGAGAAAAAAAGAAGTGGAGAGGTTGATCTATGAACTGAGAAAAACAAAGAGATATTTTGTTAGTGTTAATCTTTATCTGTTCTTCCTGGAATGTTTTGTGAACAAAATTAATACTGTGTATGACCACAAATCAGTTGACGTCATGTGGCTCTATTTCAGTCTGCAGCCAGGGTTTAAAAAGAGACACAAACACACACTGGGGTGTTTGTCGCCAACGATGTGTGTGCGTTTCTTTGTGTCTGATGGCTGTTGCTGGACAAAAACTATGATGTAATCCTATGACTCCTATGGGTGTGTCAGTTTGTTGTTGTCCCAAATGGATTAAGTATCCTTCTATCCATCCTGCCATGTTCTATGTGGGCTGCAGCTGCAGTGGGTGTCAGTGTGCCATGTTCTGTGCCCCAGGCAGGTGAAAGGTGAAACGCCCCAATATGTCCAGTAGCATACTCTGGGCAGCATAGGCTACTCTGGGCAGCATAGGCTACTCTGGGCAGCATAGGCTACTCTGTGTTGGTGTTTGGGTGTATGTGCAAAATACATTTTTATAGGTGGAACATTTTTAGTATTTTTAGAAAAATCATTTCCTGTTTGTGTTGGAAAAGTGCTGAATGGAGTTTGAATAGAGTTGATTTTTGGTTTTATGCTGCTCTGGTGTGTCCACCTCCTCCATATTCTTTCCTCCAGTTCCCCCTCTCTCTCTCTCTCTCTCTCTCTCTCTCTCTCTTTTCCTCTCTCTCTCTCTCTTCTCTCTCCTCTCTCTCTCTCTCTCTCTCTCTCTCTCTCTCTCTCTCTCTCTCTCTCTCTCTCTCTCTGTCTCTCTCGCTCACACACTGCAGTCGGGGATGACGCATCAGTATTACTGTGGAGAGAACAGGAAGTGTAGTTTTGATAGGCCAGCGGTGCTGGACCACAGCCAAGGAACACTCGCAGCATTTTGATGACATCACCTCTACCCCCCCTCACCCAGCTATTGAAACAAACCCTCTAGAGAGGGAGAGAGAGCGTGTCAGCAAGCATCAGTGAGCGAACAAGAGCTAGTTGGGGAGGGGTTGTCCGCAAGCGAATGGAGAGGGAGAGAGCGACATGGGGAGAATAGCTGATAGTGCTAGTAGTAGCAGGCTAGGACTCGACACATAAGGAGAGGAGAGGAGAGGGAATATTGCTGTGCTCTGCCGAGACTAGTCTTTTTTTCAGCGTACTGCTCCGCTTCCCATTCCCCTCTCACAACGGGAGGAAAGTTTTCCTACGGTATTCATTCACCTCAGTGTTGTCTGTGCTGGGAGCGGGATGATGGACTCTGTGGATTGGCTAGCGAGCGGACGTTTGGATGGAATGCAGCTCTAAAGATCCTCACGCTCTCCTCTGTCCGTGTCTCTCTGGGTGGTTTTACTCCCCACTGAACCCAGCTAACCGCCTGACACTTCCCCATGGGCCTCTCTGCACACAGCGGCTGACTGGTGTCTGTTCTGATGTTCACCATGACTCCTATATCCAGCTCCTCTGGAGGGTAGAACTCGGCTCCTGTCTGTTAGGAGGAGAGGTGTGTGTGTGTTTTGGGGGAGAGGAAGTGTGTATTTTTGGGCTAGCGAGGACGGAGTTTGCGGTCTGTGTTTTCGAGGATAACATTTAATAGGACTGGCCTGTGAAACTGGTGCCTTTTGTAACAACCAACAACCCTCACTGGCGTCATGCTGAGCCTGCAGGATTCGGTCTTCTTTGAGATCAGCATCAAGTCTCTGCTCAAGTCGTGGAGTGGCAGCTGTGAGTACCCCCGTCACAGAGCCCCCCCCCCACTGAGACTCAGCCCAGCACACACATGACCTTTACATACCATACCTGGCAAACAACACACTCATCTACCTCACACATCACACGCTCCTGTATTTACACATGCTTACATGAAACACAGCCATTAAGACTACTTATTCTCTTGGACGTCCACACATTGGTTTAATCCGAGCAGAAAGGGGGAAAGGGGGAAGTAGGGAAGGGTGGAGGTGGTAGCCAGATGGGGAGATGTTTGGTCCAGTTGTGCCCGGTCTAGTTTGATCTGTGTGCAGGTAGGAGAGGAGTGAGTGGTCTCTTTCTCCCCTCTCTCGTCCTGACCTCTGTACTGGTTGGCTGCTCTTTGTCCCTCGGGGCCTGTTGCCCTGATGTGCATCTGCAGATACAGACTCCGATTACAGACACACAGACGGGAAGTACTCTCCCTTGAGTCTCTCTGTGAGGGCGCCAGGTGCTTGTTGTGTGGGTAAATGTGTCTGCACAAGCTCTCTGTTTTTGCTCTATTTTTCTCTCTGCCTCTGTCTGTCTCTCTGTCATCCTCTGGGATGGCTAATGTTTCCTCATTGATCTGTCTTCTTGTTGACTCCCATTATTAGACTGGTATACAGCACAGATCACATCAGATGGCCTGTGCTCCATCCTGTTGACCTTACTCATCGGCTTCATCTCTACTGGAACGTTACAGTTTCAGGAAGGGTCTTTACTGAAGCTGTGCTTGTTTGCCTCCTCAGTGCATCTGTTTCTTTTATTATCAAGAAATACACACATGGTGTAAATATTGGTCACGTCACTTTTCTTGAGCAGTGATGATGACCCATTAGACTATGACTAAGCCCTATTCTGGCTTTCTCATAATGTTTCTCCTTATATTTCCTCAAGACCTAAGTGGCCCAGTTAAGAATTTATAATATTGAGAACCGCTTTCTGATCTAATAATTATCTGTCGTGTAGTGTGTTCGTTAGATTTGAGGAACTTCTCAATCCAGCCGTGCAAGAAGCATGCATGCCCTGACTTCTGCAGAGGCCCCATCGCAGTAAAGGCTGTGCGGCCAATGGAGACACTGGAATGACCGTAAATCGCATTTAATGTGGAGCAAGCAAAATTAGTGGTGCTTTATTTTCAATTGTCACACTGCTACTAGAACCCTAATTGTAAATCAGACTAAACAGGGTAATTAATATGAAACTCTTAACGGCCTGTAATTCAATCTGCTACAGTAGCTAGCTGGCTCCTTGTAAATGCTCAGTAGGAAAGCAAGCTGACCGTTGGGTAAACAGTTTTTTTTTCTCTCTCTTTTCTCTAATGAATGCCCCCTCACCCCTCTGCCCCCCCTCTATTGGCTGCCAACTCTCCATTGGGCCTCTCACTCAGAACAATGAGGAGTAAGGCTTAGTTTCAGCAACTGTCACTATGCCACCCTGCCAAAATGTTTTTCTCCCGCGCTCTCTCCCTCTTTCTCTCTTTCATTCTGTTTCCCCCTATATTTAATGATCCAGGATGTACCCTGTCCTGCTCAGCCTGTCCTCAGTTCAGCTCCTCTGCAGTCACAAGTGTTCAGCCAAAACACTCATTATAACAAAATGGCTCTGTGATCATCATGCTAGGCACTAGGCAGTGAACTGGCAGGTTTATAATCATGCCTTAGTACAGATAACCCTGCTATCAGTCTGCTTGTTACACCAGGATTATCCATGTCCCCTTTAAACACTGGGAATGCATTTCAGTTGTATTATGTTGCATGTGTGATTTGAGTAATTGGTGAGATTTACTACAGTGTTGCATCTGAATTGTGTATTGGATTATTTGGACCTAAAGGAGGCCAGTCCACACGCATTGGAATCTGGACATGTCCAGACACATTTCTAGAATATCGCTTCAGTACTACAACAGTGTGCTGTAAGTGTAAACATTTAGCTCTCACTCATGCAGTCATACACATTCTGCGTGTGTGTTCGTTTGATTGTTCCTGGTTGTCCTTAGAGCGGAAGTGAGAGGGCCTTGGGCAGGGCTCTATTTTTAAAGTGACAAGGTGGAGTTGCTTGCTCTAATACTTGTGTAATCCCGCTGGGTGCTCTCTTAATTGCAGGCATGGTCTCCTCTCTTTCACAGTGGACCTCTGGCACGCTATGCATGATGAGCATATGTGGCCTGGTTCATCTCCACTCAACACAGTAGCTACTCTGCTAGCTCTGCCTGGAGGGCTGTTATCTGCAAGAGAAATCACTTTTATTAGTTTTGCAGATACACACCATTGAGAGTCCTTTCCTCTCTAGAACCTCCTCTTGGAAAGATCACAAAGAAGGGCTTGGTCGTTTACTTGCCATCACAAGGTCATACTATGCGTTTGCATTCAGATTTGAATGTGAAATGGGGTGTTGGGTGAGTCAATGCAGTAGTAAATCAGTATAGTGATAGGCCAGACAGCAAGTGGAAGCAGCTCACAGGTTTGCGGACATGTGCAATTGGGTCAGTTGGGAAAGGGAAGGAGGGAGGGAGGTGTTGCACGTCACAAATGAGCAAGGCAGAGACTTGGCCAGGGAAAGGAATCGGATGCTTAGCATTTTTTCTTCACTCTGTTGTCGAGTGGAAAAGTACAAACAATGTTGGGTTTCTAATTTCTGTGAGTCAGGCAGTCAGCAGCCCGGCCGGCCCAGGGCAGGAGGGGGAGAGGGGAGAGGGGAGAGGGAGAGGGGAGAGGGAGAGGGGGAGAGGGAGAGGGGAGAGGGGAGAGGGAGAGGGGAGAGGGAGAGGGAGGGGGAGAGGGAGAGGGGGGAGAGGGGGGGGGGAGGGGGGGGAGAGGGAGAGGGAGGGAGAGGGGGGAAGGGGAGACTGGAAAAGGGCAACAGGAGGAGGAACAGCGAGGAAGGGAGGCTGAGAGCACAGGCCAGTAGGGAGCTGGCTATGTGACGTCATCAGGGGAGAAAGAGAGTGTTGGTGGAGCACAGTAAACAAAGTGGGACTGTTTCAAAGGCTCTCTTTGCTGCAGAAAAACATTTGAACTACGCTCAGCTGACGCTCCCCAATATTGTACCCCCATTAACCCAAACACTGTCCCTGACTCCCCAAGCTTTTTTACATAAAGCAGCATGACTGTGCTGCTAGGCTGTGATTCTGCTGCGGCTGCTGAACCATTGGAAATGTCAGATTATGTTAAATCTGCAAATAAGGGTGCCACCTCCAGCTCTTTGTGACTGCGGCTGGGTACAGTAACAGTAGACTAACTTGTGTGGCTGCTGATAGAAAATGAAAGGGCTGTAATGCTCCCCAACACTAATGTATAGGCTAAAGCCACCCAACTCTGAAACGCAAAAGCTTCTGTTAGGTCCCATTATGTAACCTATGAGTTAAGCTGTGTGTGTCTGTCTGTTTGTACAGTAGGGTTTGAATGGGTGAGTTGCTGGGTGTGAACATATTTCATTCTCTTCTGGAAAAACTCATTAATTTTTACTGTGTGCTATTTTACCCCTTACTATTGTTTTGAAGTTTGGGCAACACACCAGTGTTCCCATGGTAATCGGGAAGAAACAGTGAGGTGTTTCCTTGGAGGAGGGAGGTTGGGGGTCAGCTCACCAGTTGCCGTCCTTCCCAGAATCCCCTCTGTCCTGGCAGGCAGACTGTGTCCCAGTACAGCAGCAGGCCCCTCTGTTGGTTGGTGTGTCTATAAACATCAGAACATTTTTCCCTCGGCCTGGGCAGTGCGTATGCAACCACCTTGTGTGTTAAAGGTTGACTGTTTGGCAGAAGTAGTCCTGGACTGGTATGTGAGTGTGTTGCTCTATATAGTTTGACAGACAGGAGAGGATTCTGTGCTTCAATAATGTGGTTCCTGCCGCTTGTAGAAGTACAGACATGTGTTTTCACCTGTTTCTAGAGAAACCAACAGGCTGGAACAGCACACAGATCAAACAAAGGCTTAACGGACACACACACACACACACACACACACACACACACACACACACACACACACGATTGCTATTGGTTATATTTAGTATTTAAATGTTTGCACGTACCAACCAGGGTTTCTGATAGGAAAATGTGCCGCTGGACAACATGACTCGGAAGATTTTAATTTCCTGGACCCATATGCATTGGGTACATAAACCATTCAAATACTTCACCAGAAAGCATGACTTAGCCACAGAGGAATCGAGGATCATTTGCTTATTTAAAAGAAAATAGCTGTGGTTTGTTTCAAATCACAGGCTGGTAGGCCGATGCCTATTTGGGAAGCCCGCAATTTGGGCAGCACCCTTGGCAATAGGCCTAGCTGATTATTGAGTTGCGTCTGTCAGTGAAATGCATCTAAAATATGTGTGAAGAGAATGTATCTTGAGTATAATAAAAAATGTTGAGACAAGAAGGGCATGGGTGTGTGGCGAAGATATAGGCCAGTTTATCTCCAGAATGGCTCAGCTGTTTCCTGCCAATTCTTGCACATTCATTGTTTCATTGTGTGAATTGTTTGCCCTTTGATATATATATTTTTTCTCAATTCCCCATTACATATGACACCACTAAATGTACTGTTAATCCCCGTCATTTGGTTACATACATTTCTGTTAATGCATGTATTAATTAGTCATTTACCGTTCTCATTCTTGGAGTGGAGAAGTTGTTTGCAGAGTTCACAACCAGCTACACTTGTGAGAAACAAGTTTTGGTTAATTTCATAACCATCATTTAAGAGATTTGTCAATTTTGATTGTCTGTCTTTTGTTTGAAGAGCTCCATGTGAGCAATGAGAACGTCTGTCTGGTGTCTCTGGCCTGCTGCATAGAAATGTAGTAAAGTGTTGTTGTTTTTTACATCCATTGCGAATTATTATAATATATTTAAACTATAGTTCCTCACAGTAAGCTATTTGAAAACTCTTTCCAACAATCTCCCCCTCGATAATCACCAATCCAAGGTGTGTGTGAAAGAGCAATGGCAATTATAGGCCTACTGCTGCATTGGCCTGTAGGGCTGAGTTCCATGTGCTCATTTCTTTAGCCGCCAATGGAACACGGTGTAGTAATGTGTGTGTATATGGCAAAGGGGTTGGTCATCTCGCATTAGTTGACTGAACCTTTCGATTTTTATCATTTTAATTCAGATTTTTATGATAAATGCGCAAATGAAAATCATAACTCACACGTAGAAATGGTAGGATAAATTGTAAGCCTCCTCAAACTTGAACCTCATGCCTATGAAGTCTTTATACAAGCATTTCGCTACACCCGCAATAACATCTGCTAAATATGTGTATGTGACCAATACAATTTGTTTGATTTATAAAATCATTGCCTCCACATTTCCATGGTCAGATTTTGCCTGTAGGCTACTTTGAAGCAAGTTACGACATGCCTCATAATATGAGAAAATAAATGCAAAATAAGAAGAAACCCCCACACTGCTCTTTAATAAGCTTTACATATCGGCCTCAAGGCCTTTGTCAGAGCTTTTGTGAGTTTTTTTAAGTTGGCACCCTTATGTAGACATGCCTCATAATGTAAAATAAAGGTTTCAAACAATTAAGTATTTTCAAAATGCATACTGCCTCCAGCTCACATTGTATAGTGGTGGATGACGCTGATAGCCTGTTGCTTGCACTTGAATGGAAAATGGGAGGCGCGCTTCAATTACCAGTTGAGAAACAAAAATAATCATGCACCAAAACAGTTTTTAACACGCAATTGCATTTAGAATTGTTGCTCAATGAGACTCTGCATCAACTTCTCATGATATTACACTGATTGTACAAAACATTAAGAACATGACAGACTGACCAGGTAAATCCAGGTGAAAGCTATGATCCCTTATTGATGTCACTTGTTAAATCCACTTCAATCAGTGTAGATGAAGGGGTAGGAGACTGGTTAAAGAAGGATTTTTAAGCCTTGAGGCAATTGAGACATGGATTGTGTATGTGCCATTCAGAGGGTGAATGGGCAAGACACAAGATTTAAGTGCCTTTGAACAGGGTATGGAAGTAGGTGCCAGGCGCACCGGTTAGTGTCAAGAACTGCCGCACTGCTGGGTTTTTCACGCTCAACAGTTTCCCATGTGTATCAAGAATGGTCCACCACCCAAAGAACATCCAGCCAACTTGACACAACTGTGGGAAGCATTGGAGTCAACATGGGCCAGCATCCCTGTGAAACGCTTTCGACACCTTGTAGAGTCCATGCCCCGATGAATTGAGACTGTTCTGAGGGCAAAAGGGGGGTGCAACTCAATATCAGAAAGGTTTTCTTAATGTTTTGTACACTCAGTGTATATGGTTGCTCTTAGTTGGTCAGCTCATTGGGTTTGATTGGTGTAGTCCAGTGAGGCCAGAGACCTATGCTACATCACCTTTACTCAACTTTGAATTTTCAAGATGTGTCCTGTCCTCATAGCTTGCAGTTAGTTGGGTGATGGTCAACTTTTCTAGTTAAATCAAGCAACCACAAGGCTATAGGCTAAGCTATAGGCTAATCAAATGTGTAGATTTTTTCACTGAGCACCCACTGGCATACTAGCAAGCTCCTCTGTTCCTTTTGTGTGAGTTGAGGTTGATTCTCTCTTTCATCTCTCCACTGCTCTCTGTCTGTTTGGATTATAGCTGACTCCTGACCTCCTGTCATGTGATGGTGTTCAGAATCACTGTCAGCCCTGTTCTGTTCTGTCTCTGACGCAGTGTCTCTGACCTCTGTTCTCTCCCTCCCTGCAGCCTCGGCCCCGGTCAACAGTGTGAGTAGACGCCGCACCCCCTCCGTGGCCCCCCTGTCGTGGGAGAAGCGCAACGCCGCCGCCATGTCGAGCATCACTATCGACCCCGAGCTCAAGCCCGGGGAGTTTGTCATCAAGAGCCTGTTCGCTGAGTTTGCTGTGCTGGCTGAGAAGAAGATTGAGGTGGTGATGGCCGAACCGCTGGTGAGTTGCTGTGATCCGAGAGGGAGGGGGGGGGCTCAAGTAAGGCCACATTTCAAATCAACCCCTAGCCCTGAATCCTAGGCACTTGTCTGAAAGTGTTGAATAGGTGAAGCAATATTCTGACCAATATTACCCTATGCTTTTACCTTTCAGATCTACATAAAGTTTCCCTATTTGTGGGGGCTAGCCTAACAGTTTATTTGGAATTAAGCAAAACTTTGAAGGCTATTCTCACTAGCCATTAATCAGGCTGTGTCCTTAGTTCTTAGTTCCGGCTACAGAGCAGTACTTGGCTAATGGCCAAATGGCCAAATGTTTCTAGTGACTGCTTAGTGTTCAGTCTGTAAACAGACATATCCTTTAACTTGGAGGGGTTTATGTGTGTGATTTCTTGCTGTGGGTGTGAACGCCTAGAGAGTGTGAGAAATGAGGCACATGCATTCCATTGCGCTTTCCCAGAATGGGGGGCATATTATTTTTCTAGGAATCTTGAGCTTTTTTTTACCCGGATACCAAGACTCCGTGGGAGGTACAATCCCCTGCCTTACCTAGAGACTGGGAGGTGTGTGTGTTTTGGACACTTGACCGTTCTCTCCATTTAGCTCTCTATTCATCTCACTATTCATTTACCTGAGTGCTCCCCTCTTTCTGCTGCCATCTCCCCTCCCTCTCTCTCACCCCTTCATTCTCTCTCCCTGGCTGGTGTGTTTGTCCAGTGGTCAGCCTGTAGATAGACTCCTGACTGACTGTTTACTCAGGGGCTGGTAATGACCCCAGGCTGATGGCAGATCTCGTTCACTGTCAATTACTATGCTCTATATAGACCCATTGTCTCCTCTCCTGTTTCACCTTGCCCCACATCCAGTGGTGTGCTGATATGAGTGACATAGGAGTCCTATTATGTTAGGAATCCATATTTGTCCTTTGTGAACTTGACTGACAGCCATCCTTCTCTCCTTCAGGAGAAACCCTTGTCCCGATCCCTCCAAAGAGGGGAAGATGCACAATTTGATCAGGTGAGTTCTAGTGTGTGTGTGTGTGTGTGTGTGCGTGCGTGTGTGTGTGTGCGTGCTTACACACTGCACATGCATTATGTACTCTCTCCCTCACCTCTAGCCCATAACCCCTCCCCCACCCTCCCATCCATACAGTAGTTGAATTCTCCAGCTCCACCCAATCAATCCCCACTCAATGCCCCATCCATCCCTCATCTCTAACTGGTGCCTGCAGAACTCTGAACAATGGAGCTGCTGCAGAGTGCTTTGTTCAGCACAACACAAAGCCAATGAGGATATGGTGCTATAGATCCAGATGCCTCCATTGTTTGCGTGAGGGAGAGGGAGCAAAATCGCTGTGTCATCCTCAGCAGTAAATCGGTGTTGGGTGCTGGAGTGTGTCCGCCTGGTGCCTGGAGGGCACAGAGAGCAGTTGCATAACTCTCCCTCCCAGCATCCATCACCCAGCACCCTCAGCACACTGCACTGCCCCTCACAACATACACTGACACACACATACACTTAATTCAGGCACATTCCATTCATTGTGCAGAAGGGTACTATTACTCAGCCCAACTGCAAATTACCTGACTGAACACTATACACTTGACATGCGTAGGACTATGATTGCTCTGGTGCATGTTGTAGAAGAACAACTGAGGATAATGTACTGTAAACCACATTTCTTGCTAGCATTATGGAAATATACCCCTACCATTTTCAGTCTACAAAGATGTTGATAAAAGATTCATAGTATGAGGTTGCAATTCACCTCCATTCATTAACATATTTGATCTGATGATCAAAGTGCTGAGGAGGTGTTTAAACCAGAGCCTGTTTGTTGGTCGGCCCTGACGTACTCACTGTACAGCCACTGCAGAGCCTGTTTGTTGGTCGGCCCTGACGTACTCACTGTACAGCCACTGCAGAGCCTGTTTGTTGGTCGGCCCTGACGTACTCACTGTACAGCCACTGCAGAGCCTGTTTGTTGGTCGGCCCTGACGTACTCACTGTACAGCCACTGCAGAGCCTGTTTGTTGGTCGGCCCTGACGTACTCACTGTACAGCCACTGCAGAGCCTGTTTGTTGGTCGGCCCTGACGTACTCACTGTACAGCCACTGCAGAGCCTGTTTGTTGGTCGGCCCTGACGTACTCACTGTACAGCCACTGCAGAGCCTGTTTGTTGGTCGGCCCTGACGTACTCACTGTACAGCCACTGCAGAGCCTGTTTGGTGGTCGGCCCTGACGTACTCACTGTACAGCCACTGCAGAGCCTGTTTGTTGGTCGGCCCTGACGTACTCACTGTACAGCCACTGCAGAGCCTGTTTGTTGGTCGGCCCTGACGTACTCACTGTACAGCCACTGCAGAGCCTGTTTGTTGGTCGGCCCTGACGTACTCACTGTACAGCCACTGCAGAGCCTGTTTGTTGGTCGGCCCTGACGTACTCACTGTACAGCCACTGCAGAGCCTGTTTGTTGGTCGGCCCTGACGTACTCACTGTACAGCCACTGCAGAGCCTTTTGCTGTGGCGGCTGTAACGCTAGCCGCTCAATAGGATAGGACCTCGGTGCCCGACACGTCATCCAACACCGCACTCACAATCGATACTTCCTGTTCTCTACTGTATGTCACCCAGTGATTAGGTCATCTCCTCTCCCCTCAACCTCCCTCCACTTCTCTCTTTCTAGATATTCCCCTGTATCCCTTTCCCTGCATCCTCCTTTCTCCTCCTTTTCTCTGTGGTGGTAGAATGGTCTGTCTACATAAAATATAGCACCTCTGTCTGTGTGTATGTTCTGTGTGTAATGATGTGTGTAATATTGGTTATGAAGATGTTTGTATTTGACATTTTTGTACATTCTCATCCTCTGATAAGCTATAATAATGTGTGTAGACTCTATTGTGAGGTGTCTGTGTGCTCTTCTCACAGTTAATAAGCTCTATGAGCTCCGTAGCGGAACACTGTTTGCCCTCCCTGCTGCGCACACTGTTTGACTGGTACCGGCGGCAGAGTGGCACCGAGGATGAGTCCTATGAGTACAGGCCTCGCTCCAGCACCAAGTCCAAAGGGTACGATACTCCTGTTATCTGCTCCTCCTTCTCTTCTATCCTCCCCTCACTTCCCGCTCCTGAACAATCCACCTCTAATGGTTTCTGGTAAATGTGTTATTCAGTCCGTCATAACTCTTTCCCCTCTTTCTCTCGCCACCATCTCTCTCTCTCGATCTCTCACCCCCCCATAGGGATGAACAGCATCGGGATAAAGACTTCCTATTGGAGCGGAGGGACTTAGCCATAGATTTCATATTCTGTTTAGTTTCAGTAGAAGTTTTAAAACAGGTAAGTCCTGTTTAACGTTACTTCTGTTTGTTTGTCTGTGCTGTTAGAAGAGTCCTCTCCCTTAGTGTAGTCACTGCAATGTCAGCATACCAAGGCATACCGAGCTGTCATCCTAAACTACATCATCTAGACCGACAGCAGACTAAGCAGATCCAAATCACACACTCTTAGACCCTGACTGAGCACAGTGCTTGGTTGTCCTTGGCTCCAACAGGGAGGATAATGAATGTTAGCAAAGAAAGAGAGAGCGACAGCATGAAGGGAGTATCAATGTGCCTATTATGACTGATGATCTAATGTTTGCGTCACAGATTCCTCTTCATCCCGTGCCAGACTCTTTAGTACATGAGGTTCTGAACCTGGCATTCAAGCACTTTAAACACAAAGAGGGGTAAGTGTAAAAGACACACACACAACCAGACCTGGGATAGCTATTGTTTTAACTATGCTTTGTGAAAAATTCAGGGGAATAAATAGTTACTTAGGAAGTGACTACAACTATTTGAATACAGATCTGAGAAAGCAAGTACTTAAAAAAAAATCTTTGAATACAGATCTCAGGAAGTGACTACTCTTCAGAAACTATTGGATTGGCTACCTTCAGCTAATGGCAGAGCTGTATCTGGAACTGTATGTTGAAGATAGAAATATAATGATTTAAGCACACACAATCTCATATATGATTCCAATCTATCAGACAGTCATATTTTATCAATAAATACATTTCTATCTGGAAATTCAGTAAATGTCAATTCTCCTGGATGTCCATTGCCCCAGGTTTACATTATCAAGTCAAACAAATTAACCAATTATATTTGGTACAGATAAGTATAAATAAGTTGTGACGCTCAACAATTTTTTGACTCTTTCAACGTGCCGCTGAAAAGGTTGAAAGCTGCAATTAATTTTATGATACCTGAAAATACTGTAGAGTAATTCAAAGCCATTTGCAAACAGAAAGTTGGATGCTTAGCAAAAACAACTTTGAACCTCTGTCCAGCCGAGGGTAAGTGTTCTTGTTTCAAGCAAACACACTTTACCATCTTCAAAGGGATAGTTTACTCAGACTACAAAGTAACTTGATTTTCCACCTACCTTGGCTGTAGTTGATTCAAGAAGGCCATTTTGACACTTAATAGCCATATTTTATTACTGTTAGCGTTCTCCATAACTCTTAATGTTAAACTGTTCTTGTGCCTGTGTAATAAAACTGTAATTACTTTTGGAGCAACATTTTATTAGCATGTTACATAATACTTTGGTACACACACTCAATCATCATACGCTGCTGCTACTGTTTATCATTAATCCTGATGCCTAGTCACCTTACAACGATACATATCTACCTCTATCGATCCGGTATCCCTGCACGTTGTAAATATGGTACTGGAACGGACTCTACATACATACACAGTACCAGTCAAAAGTTTGGACACGCCTACTCAGTGATTTAATGGGCTGTCCCATTTTGAGTATTTGAGGGCACATGCCAAACCTTTTCAACCTCCTGAGGGGGAAGAGGCGCTGTCGCACCTTCACAACTGTGCACGTGTGTGTGGACCATATTAACTTCTTAGTGATTTGGACACTGAGGAACTTGATGTTCTCGACCCGCTTCACTGCTGCCCTGTCGATGTGGATATGGGTGTGCCTACTCCAGCTTTAAGTTGGATGGGTTCCGCTGGTGTACAGCAATCTTTAAGTCATACCACAGATTCTCAATTGGATTGAGGTCTGGGCTTTGACTAGGCCATTCCAAGACATTTAAATGTTTCCCCTTAAACCACTCAAGTGTTGCTTTAGCAGTATGCTTAGGGTCATTGTCCTGCTGGAAGGTGAACCTCCGTTCCAGTCTCAAATCTCTGGAAGACTGAAACAGGTTTCCCTCAAGAATTTCCCTGTATTTCGTGCCATCCATCATTCCTTCAATTTTGACCAGTTTCCCAGTCTCTGCCGATGAAAAACATCGGTGTTCTCGGGGTGATGAGAGGTGTTGGGTTCCAGACATAGCGTTTTCCTTGATGGCCAAAAAGCTCAATTTTAGTCTCATCTGACCAGAGTACCTTCTTCCATATGTTTGGGGAGTCTCCCACATGCCTTTTGGCAAACACCAAACATGTTTGCTTATTTGTTTCTTTAAGCAATGGCTTTTTTCTGGCCACTCTTCCGTAAAGCCCAGCTCTGTGGAGTGTACGGCTTAAAGTGGTCCTATGGACAGATAATCCAATCTCCGCTGTGGAGCTTTGCAGCTCCTTCACGGTTATCTTTGGTCTCTTTGTTGCCTTTCTGATTAATGCCCTCCTTGCCTGGTCCATGAGTATTGGTGGGCGGCCCTCTCTTGGCAGGTTTGTTGTGGTGCCATATTCTTTCCATTTTTTAATAATGGATTTAATGGTGCTCTGTGGGATGTTCAAAGTTTCTGATATTTTTTTATATCCCAACCCTGATCTGTACTTCTCCACAGCTTTGTCCCTGACCTGTTTGGAGAGCTCCTTGGTCTTCATGGTGCCGCTTGCTTGGTGGTGCCACTTGCTTAGTGGTGTTGCAGACTCTGGGGCCTTTCAGAACAGTTGTACAGTGGTGTGAAAAAGTGTTTGCCCCCTTCCTGATTTGTTATTTGTTTGCATGTTTGTCACACTTAAATGTTTCAGATCATCAAACAAATTTAAATATTAGTCAAATTATAACACAAAATGCTTTAAGGTTATTATTAAGGGAAAACAAAATCCAAACCTACATGGCCCTGTGTGAAAAAGTGTTTGCCCCCCCTGTTATAACACAACTCAACTGTGGTTTATCACACCGGAGTTCAATTCCTCTAGCCACACCCAGGCCTGATTACTGCCACATCTGTTCTCAATCAAGGAATCACTTAAATAGGACCTGCCTGACAAAGTGAAGTAGACCAAAAGATCCTCAAAAGCTAGACATCATGCCGAGATCCAAAGAAATTCAGGAACAAATGAGAAAGAAAGTAATTGAGATCCATCAGTCTGGAAAAGGTTATAAAGCCATTTCTAAAGCTTTGGGACTCCAGCAAACCACAGTGAGAGCCATTATCCACAAATGGCGAAAACATGGAACAGTGGTGAACCTTCCCAGGGGTGACCGGTCGACCAAAATTACCCCAAGTGCGAAGCGACGACTCATCCAAGAGGTCACAAAAGACCCCTCAACAACATCCAAAGAGCTGCAGGCCTCACTTACCTCAGTTAAGGTCAGTGTTCATGACTCCACCATAAGAGACTGGGCAAAAATGGCCTGCATGGCAGAGTTCCAAGACGAAAACCACTGCTGAGCAAAAAGAACATTAAGGCTTGTCTCATTTTTGCCAGAAAACATCTTGATGATCCCCAAGACCTTTGGGAAAATACTCTGTGGACTGACGAGACAAAAGTTGAACTTTTTGGAAGGTGTGTGTCCCATTACATCTGGTGTAAAAGTAACACCGCATTTCAGAAAAAGAACATCACACCAACAGTAAAATAGGGTGGTGGTAGTGTGATGGTCTGGACCTGTTTTGCTGCTTCATGACCTGGAAGACTTGCTGTGATAAATGGAACCATGAATTCTGCTGTCTACCAAAAAATCCTGAAGGAGAATGTCCGGCCATCTGTTTGTGACCTCAAGCTGAAGCGAACTTGTGTTCTGCAGCAGGACAATGATCCAAAACACACCAGCAAGTCCACCTCTGAATGGCTGAAGAAAAACAAAATGAAGACTTTGGAGTGGCCTAGTCAAAGTCCTGACCTGAATCCTATTGAGATGCTGTGGCATGACCTTAAAAAGGCAGTTCATGCTCGAAAACCCTCCAATGTGGCTGAATTACAACAATTCTGCAAAGATGAGTGGGCCAAAATTCCTCCACAGCGCTGTAAAAGACTCATTGCAAGTTATCGCAAACGCTTGATTGCAGTTGTTGCTGCTAACGGTGGCCCAACCAGTTATTAGGTTGTAGGGGGCAATCACTTTTTCACACAGGGCCATGTGAGTTTGGATTTTGTTTTCCCTTAATAATAATAATAATAATAACCTTCATTTCAAAACTGCATTTTGTGTTTACTTGTTATCTTTGACTAATATTTAAATTTGTTTGATGATCTGAAACATTTAAGTGTGACAAACATGCAAACAAATAAGAAATCAGGAAGGGGGCAAACACTTTTTCACACCACTGTATATATACTGAGATCATGTGACCGATCATGTGACACTTGGATTGCACACAGGTGGACTTTATTTAACTGGCTATGTGACTTCTGAAGGTAATTGGTTGCGCTAGATCTTATTTAGGGGCTTCATAGCAAAGGGGGTGAATACATCTGCACGCACCACTTTTCCGTTATTTATTGTTTTGCATTTTTTGAAAGAAGTAAAAAAAATTCACTTCACCAATTTGGACTATTTTGTGTATGTCCATTACATGAAATCCAAATAAAAATCCATTTAAATTACAGGTTGTAATGCAACCAAATAGGAAAAACACCAAGGGGGATGAATACTTTTGCAAGGCACTGTAGCGTTAATATACCTGACAGCTGTGAGAATGTGCCCTGGAATACTATCAAGTGACTGTTCCTTATTCCATGTAATAACTCCATTATTATGCAATTATGTAACAACCAATGTAACAACTTTATGCAACATTGTTGCTATTGTAAAAATAACAAAGTTACACATGTATAAGAACTTGATGTCAAGTGTTACTTCGTTACCTTGTCTCACTCATTATAAAAATATATTTGTTAGTCATTTTGAAGCTGCAAAAGTGGTCTACTCTAATGTTGAGGTGATTCCGTGTCCCTCGATTTTCATTCTAGGCTGTCAGCTATATTAACATTCATATCTAAGAGCCCTCCAAACCATGTGCCTATGATTTATATATTTAGACTAATTCAACTAACTTGCAGTTTTTGGATTCTTCATCAAATATTTGGCAGCCATCAAATATTTTTTGGTTTTCAAATAACTTGCATATGTTAAAATCCTTCAAATATTTATTTAGTTTTCTGAGAGGTATTCAAAATAGTTTAAAATATTATTTGTTTTCTGAGACCTGTATTTGAATATCAAAGAAAATTGTTGCCTTTTAGTTGTAACTCTATATAAACTACATTCCCTCGAGTATTTGAAAAGTTGGTATTTTCAAGTAAACTACCAAATACAGCAATTTTCTGCCTAGGTCTGACACACACTGCTGTTTATACTCGCTCTCAAAATATGACACCGGCACCCATTAATACACATACTATATACCAGCGGTATTCACTCTTCCCCTACGAGGTCCGGAGCCTGCTGGTTTTCTGTTCTACCTGATAATTAATTGCACACACCTGGTGTCCCAGGTCTAAATCAGTCCCTTATTAGAAGGGAACAATGACAAAACACAGCGGAACTGGCTTCGAGGTCCACAGTTGAGTTTGAGGGCTATATACAGTTGTCGAAGTCCAGCACACATACAGTGGGGGAAAAAAGTATTTAGTCAGCCACCAATTGTGCAAGTTCTCCCACTTAAAAAGATGAGAGGCCTGTAATTTTCATCATAGGTACACGTCAACTATGACAGACAAATTGAGGAAAAAAAATCCAGAAAATCACATTGTAGGATTTTTTTATGAATTTATTTGCAAATTATGGTGGAAAATAAGTATTTGGTCACCTACAAACAAGCAAGATTTCTGGCTCTCACAGACCTGTAACTTCTTCTTTAAGAGGCTTCTCTGTCCTCCACTCGTTACCTGTATTAATGGCACCTGTTTGAACTTGTTATCAGTATAAAAGACACCTGTCCACAACCTCAAACAGTCACACTCCAAACTCCACTATGGCCAAGACCAAAGAGCTGACAAAGGACACCAGAAACAAAATTGTAGACCTGCACCAGGCTGGGAAGACTGAATCTGCAATAGGTAAACAGCTTGGTTTGAAGAAATCAACTGTGGGAGCAATTATTAGGAAATGGAAGACATACAAGACCACTGATAATCTCCCTCGATCTGGGGCTCCACGCAAGATCTCACCCCATGGGGTCAAAATGATCACAAGAACGGTGAGCAAAAATCCCAGAACCACACGGGGGGACCTAGTGAATGACCTGCAGAGAGCTGGGACCAAAGTAACTAAGCCTACCATCAGTAACACACTACGCCGCCAGGGACTCAAATCCTGCAGTGCAAGACGTGTCCCCCTGCTTAAGCCAGTACATGTCCAGGCCCGTCTGAAGTTTGCTAGAGTGCATTTGGATGATCCAGAAGAGGATTGGGAGAATGTCATATGGTCAGATGAAACCAAAATAGAAATGTTTGGTAAAAACTCAACTCGTCGTGTTTGGAGGACAAAGAATACTGAGTTGCATCCAAAGAACACCATACCTACTGTGAAGCATGGGGGTGGAAACATCATGCTTTGGGGCTGTTTTTCTGCAAAGGGACCAGGACGACTGATCCGTGTAAAGGAAAGAATGAACGGGGCCATGTATCGTGAGATTTTGAGTGAAAACCTCCTTCCATCAGCAAGAGCATTGAAGATGAAACGTGGCTGGGTCTTTCAGCATGACAATGATCCCAAACACACCGCCCGGGCAACGAAGGAGTGGCTTCGTAAGAAGCATTTCAAGGTCCTGGAGTGGTCTAGCCAGTCTCCAGATCTCAACCCCATAGAAAATCTTTGGAGGGAGTTGAAAGTCCGTGTTGCCCAGCGACAGCCCCAAAACATCACTGCTTTAGAGGAGATCTGCATGGAGGAATGGGCCAAAATACCAGCAACAGTGTGTGAAAACCTTGTGAAGACTTACAGAAAACATTTGACCTGTGTCATTGCCAACAAAGGGTATATAACAAAGTATTGAGAAACTTTTGTTATTGACCAAATACTTATTTCCACCATAATTTGCAAATAAAATCATTAAAAATCCTACAATGTGATTTTCTGGATTTTTTTCTTCTAATTTTGTCTGTCATAGTTGACGTGTACCTATGATGAAAATTACAGGCCTCTCTCATCTTTTTAAGTGGGAGAACTTGCACAATTGGTGGCTGACTAAATACTTTTTTTCCCCACTGTAATATTCCTGAGTGGTTTTGGCTCTGCAGCGGAGTCACTCATGACTTTATGGGGGTTTGGATAAACTGTTTTTTTTTAATAACCAGTGTGTGTGACTTTATGGGGGTTTGGATAAACTGTTTTTTTTTTATAACCAGTTTGTGTGACTTTATGGTCTGTCCAAATCATGAATGTCTCTTAAAGAAAACACAATCACCACTTGTTAGACAAGTTGAGTAACCCGTCACAACTGTTTCAACCCTACAGTATACAGCCACATGCCTCTGGTTTTAGAGAGATGGGTGTTTGATCGTCCTTAACTTTTCACACACATCATTGGGATGATATTTCCTTTAATAGTTTTGTTTGTTCAGCTGCTCCTAACCGGTCTGTTTATGGGTCAGTGTCTTCATACACCCATGTTAAAATATTATGAGAGCTACTTCTCTTTGTGTGGGTGGACAATGGATATGTTCTGATTGACAGGTACCCTGGCCCCAACACTGGCAATGTGCACATCATAGCAGACCTGTATGCTGAGGTCATCGGAGTGCTCACACAGTCAAAGTAAGCGTTCAAGTCCTCTCAATACAGTTGAAATAACTGAACAGGTCACTCCTGTTTTATTCATATGTTACTCCTAAACTAGATGTTAAAAATGAGCCAACTCCTTATGAAAGACTGTCTGTTGAATCAGATGCTGAGTGAGACACTAAATCAGTGTAACGTGTGTTTGTCGCTCCAGGTTCCAGGCGGTGCGTAAGAAGTTCATCACGGAGCTGAAGGAGCTGAGGCAGAAGGAGCAGAGCCCCTACGTGGTCCAGAGCATCATCAGCCTCATCATGGGCATGAAGTTCTTCAGGGTCAAGATGTACCCCGTGGAGGACTTTGAGGCCTCCTTCCAGTTCATGCAGGTCAGTTTCCTGGGTCGTATTCATTAGAGCACACCTTAGCAAACCGTACCAAGAAAATAAGCGTTCCTCATTGGACAAGTTCAGGTATTCCTTCCCCATTTCAAAATGTCAGTTTTAGTCAATTCAACCCTGATGTGTCCAAGCAACAGGTGTTGATCTAATCTATTAGATGCCCAGATTGTACAGTACTGTATGTCTGATTGTGTCCGAGTGGCTGCGTATGGTGGACTGATGGCTCTCTGCTGAACTACACCCATTAGAGTTTTTACTGCAACCCTTTTGTTGGGACTCAGCAGCTCTCTGTAGCAGAGCCTCATAAAGCCAGAGTAACGATCAGATAGCGGATCACTGTGCCAAGAGGAGTGTGTGCGTTGTAGGCCCAGCCAAGAGCACTGAACGGAGCAATGCCTTTTCGTTAAGCTCAATACGGCAGTAAAAAGCCTGCTCAATATGTTCCCCTCTTCCCAGCGTGTTAGTGGAACATGTTGGGTAATATGCAGTGGTTTATTGGTGCCACCACATTTCCTTACGTCTGTTGGTGTCTGCCCATATGCGAGAATCTGTTGCACAGTCTTGGTTTTATATTTGTCTATTGGGTTTATGGATCTGTCACTCTGTTTGTCCTCATCCATGTTGGTATGGCTCTGCGTTCCTCAGGAGTGTGCCCAGTATTTCCTGGAGGTGAAGGATAAGGACATAAAGCATGCGTTGGCTGGCCTCTTTGTTGAGATCCTCATCCCTGTTGCTGCTGTGAGTACCAACCAGACAACATAATACAAAACATGGGAAAACCCCACACTCCACAGTATGGTTATTAGTAGCATAGTGCCTTTCTGTAAAAGATAAATTCCACTGTGTTTGTTACGATAGAAAGCACATTAGATTGGCTGTAATGTCATTGGCTGCATCTGAAATGGAACCCTATTCCCTATATATGGGCCCGGGTGAAAAGTAGTGCACTATATAGGGAATAGGGTACCATTTCGGTCACACATATTGATTGAATGAGCTGTGGTGACGCCTTCCTCACTCCCTCCCTGCAGGCGGTGAAGAATGAAGTCAACGTGCCGTGCCTCAAGAACTTTGTGGAGATACTCTACCAGACAACCTTTGACCTTAGCTCCAGAAAGAAGCACTCTTTGGTAACGTCAACTCTTTTCTCACAATATCATCTCGGCCTTCCCTCCCACTTCTCTCTTCTCCCGCTCTCTTTTTTAATTACGTCAACTTGTTAACTCTTAATCTTCTCACACTATCATCTCCCTCTTTCCCCATTCCCTCCCTCTCTTCTGTGGTTGTGTGTTCTCTCTCTCTTTCAGGCTCTATATCCTCTGGTGACGTGCCTGCTGTGTGTCAGTCAGAAGCAGTTCTTCCTCAATAACTGGCACATCTTCCTCACAAACTGCCTCTCGCACCTGAAGGTACACAACACAATCACCTTAAGCATTTACCTAACACAGAGTTACTGGCCTATAAAGGACTGTCTGAAAAGAAATGCGGACTTCCATGGCAATTTCACATTTAATAGGACACTTTCTGTTTTATCTTTAAAGACAGTGGATTCCCTAATGTTTGAAGTTCAATGGGACATGTCATTGAGTGTCATCTTCTATAGACTGTATAATGAAAATAGATTATCCCCGGTCCCTTTGGCAGTATTAAGTGCTATGAACCTAATTTGGTAATGTTCAAGTAAGATGTTTATTGCATACTAAGTTCTATCATTTATTACTGTTACCATGACTGAAACCTTATTGCTCTAGCAGAATGTTCTTTAGCCCAGGTAAGTTGTTAATTGTCATAGTGAGATGTTAGATATCCCCTGCACATCAGAACTGGATCTGAGGTGTTTTAGGGTTGAAGGGTGTGCCTTAATGATCATATCTTCCTCCTCCCCTGTCCGACAACCCCCTCCAAACCGATCAAGCCAATCAATCATGCTCCTCTCCTGTACCATACCTCAAGCTAATCCAGCCCAGATGCACTGTGTTGTGTGACTGTCTCCTCGCTTCTCAACTCTGAATAGTTATGGCGATTGAATTCCCTCTGATTCCATGGTGGACACGTGCTATAATTCTCTTTGCTCCTGATGACTCCGTTGTTGAACTGACTCTCTATAATCACAGTCAGGTGGTGATTCAGTTGCTTTTAATTTTCTGTGAAAGATTAGATTCTCTTTGATTACATAGTTTTACTTAACCTGGTGATTTAGATTAGCCCATTTGGTGCTGATGTAATCTCCCTTGTTTTTGTGGTGGAACCTTGAGTCTCTGGTGGCGATTTGTTTAGGAATGCGTGGTGATTTAGCTCCTATTGTCCACTAGGCCATTTTAACCCTGTCCTTGTTCTCAGATGATCACTTAAGTTCAAATGCTGATTCAGATTGATTCAGTTTAGTGCCTTATCTTGTTTTGGAGAGCAAGAATCAATGGGGTTAAAACGATACCTTTTGGACAGTGTATCAGACTGATGATGGAATAGGAGGCTCTCAGATTTTTCTGAGCCTAGTGGATTGTGGGCGATGTAGTCGTAACATACGGCTTGTTTTCCTACCTGGTGTCCATTTACTGTCTCTCTCCTCACGCTATCTATCCACACCTACTTCTCACTAGCTTCACCCCTGCTTTGTGTGTGCCTTTTCTCTTCCCTTCCCTGTCAATTTGATTTGCACATCTTTCATCTCTTTTCACTTTCACAAAGTTTGAAATATAAGAACAATTTAGTATTGGCTATATAGTGTATCATTGCAGTCTTTCTATACAACATTATTGATGGATGTTTGTATCATATTACTGCTTTTGCATTTCATACTTTGCATCTCATTTATGTGTCTAATATGAGACTGACTCAAGTCGATAGAAGGCAGATGGTAGTGAAGGTTTTTAGTCAAACCTTTTTGTTTTTCTATTATATTTTGTTGCGCTGTTCTCTTTCTAACCTGCATGTCTCCCTCCCCACATCCTCACACGCCGTGTCTCCTGTCGTTTTGTCTCATGTTTTCACTCGCTCCAGATGCCGTCTAACAACAGCATCCGAAAGCAGATTGAGACACTGCAGGTGAGTTTGTCTGGTGTCCGTATGGTGGCATGACCCCCCTCCGAGAGGTCATCTGACCCTGTCCTGAGCCTCTGGAGGACAGTGGGGATGCACCTCCTTAGCCAGGGGAAACAATGCGCTGGAGACTGATAGTCCTCTTAAAGTGTAACTTATTGGGAGAAAAGATTACACAGGAAATAGTGGTTGGACACTTGGCTGTTAGTCGCAAATTGATTTGAAATGCAATTTTGGCTTGTGCTTTGTCAGTGGTTTATGGCTTTGCTGTTTTGTGTGTATAGTAGTGGTTAGAGCATCATGCTGGTGATGTCAATAGAGCGGACTGCATCATGCCAATGTGTTGCTAACACACCCGCACACACACATTCTCAGAGACCTACCTTCATCTTTGAGGGGTATTATGAAGCCAGTTACCTGGAAGGGGTTGTTGGTAGATCTGAGGACTAACCAGATGGATTTTGTAGTCTCGGTTTGGAGACCATAGAGTTCTGCAGCATTTTGTGTGTTCTTTAGCGTTTGTGAGAGGCTGTCTCTAGTTACACCCAATTCTATTATCTCTGTGGTGTTGACATGCGGCTGTGTGCTGCACCCTTGCAGCTCCGTGGCCCACTGAAGGGTGGAAAGGTCATTTTAGTACCCTTGAAAGAATCCTTTGTATGGTTGTCCGCTGTGTTGATATTGGAGGGTATGTTGCGTGTGTGGATTCGATGGGCAGCACTGTGTAATTGCATTTTTAGTCACTGTTTTTTTGTGAACGCTCAGCTTTCTAAACATTCCCCGGCGGTTGGAACATCAAACTACCGCTAGCATAACATGCTGTACTACATCTATATATAGACCGGCTCACTCTGGAACCGATTTATTTTATGACAAGTTGAAATAATTTCAAGAATCTTGTCCATCAGTAGTTTATTAAAGATGATTCATAAATGTAATTGGTGTGTACCAATCGTATTAATCTGACAGACCGTTAGATCTGAAGCAGACTCATTATCAAATCACAGATAGACTTGCTGTGAGTCATATCCATCACTGGAGCATCTCAAGCATTTCTATAAATGAGACATATAAATTGTCTCATTCAGTACAGTAGGTCAAAGTGATGGTTTGTGTGTCAGATCCCTCTTTATGTGGCACGCCCCACACCAGACTTCAGGAGGAGGCAGGTGTTCTGAATGTTCTCTCTCTGACCCTTTAGAACAAAGATCCCAAAATGTCCCGTGTGGCGCTGGAGTCGCTCTACAGACTGCTGTGGGTCTACATCATCAGGATCAAGTGTGAGAGCAACACCGTCACACAGAGGTCAGTACCAGCCCGGCCAGAGACTGAGACAGGTCAGGGCCCACCCTATCACACTGTAGGCCCACACCACACTATCTCTGTGTGTACGGACACTATCAAATGAAAGTCATCCAGAACAGCACCTAAATCACCATATTAGAACAAACAAGTGCCCACTCCTTCTGCCGAACCAGAACTAGAATCCCATCTATACTCAGAACTGGTCTAATTTACAGTCTCCGTGGTGAACTTCCCAGTTTAACCCTTTAATCTTCTCCTGTTTCCTGCAGCCGGCTGCTCAGCATTGTTTCAGCACTTTTCCCCAAAGGCTCCCGTAGCGTGGTGCCAAGGGACACGCCCCTCAACATCTTCGTCAAGATCATCCAGTTCATAGCTCAGGTATGTCTTATGAGGACATGCTGGAGTAGTTATTCCTGTATAATTCAGCTATAGCGCAGGTAATGGCTTTTATGTTATCTGTGAATAGTGGTTATTGGTTTATTGTGGCTCATTTCACAGGAAAGGCTTGACTTTGCTATGAAGGAGATCATTTATGACCTCCTGTGTGTGGGGAAATCTCACAAGACCTTCACCATCAATCCAGAGGTAAGAGATGGCCGAGAGACAACAGTAATTATCCAATCATACACTCACTGTGATTACTCTTCATTCTCTGACTGTCCCTTTCTGCCTCTCTCCCTCTCTCTCTCTCTCTCTCTCTCTCTCTCACTCTCTCCCTCTCAGAGGATGAATATTGGCCTGAGGGCCTTCCTGGTGATAGCTGACAGTCTGCAGCAGAAGGACGGGGAGCCGCCCATGCCCACCACAGGGGTCATCATGCCCTCAGGAAACACCCTGCGGGTCAAAAAGATCTTCCTCGCCACCACCCTCACTGACGAGGAGGCCAAGGTCATCGGTAGGTTAACATCTCTAAGCTCCACCCTGGTCACAACAGGCCAGTATGACTCAGCTATGACTCGGGGACTATGGACCAAAGTTAGCTTTGTTGCTAACTCCGGCAATTTTACATTGATGTTGAACCTGAAATGTTGATTTAATGTGCACTGTCCCCTGCCAAATACATTTCTTAAATAAATAAGCTCATGGGAGTGGGTGATTTTAGGGTCAAGTTTGTGTATAGTGTCAGAGTAATGAATATATGTGTGTTTGTAGGCATGTCGCTGTACTACCCAGCGGTGAGAAAGGCCCTGGACAACATCCTGCGTCATCTGGACAAGGAGGTGGGGCGCTCCATGAGCATGACCAACGTCCAGATGTCCAATAAGGAGCCTGAGGATATGATCACGTAAGGGCCTCTTTGACTTAACATATGTGGCCCATAAAGTGTGTGTGTGTCCGTCTGCATGTGTCATTTACCTGTTTGCAAACGGTGCGTTGTGTTGCAGGGGGGAAAGGAAGCCAAAGATCGATCTGTTCCGTACGTGTGTGGCGGCCATCCCCAGACTGATCCCAGACGGCATGAGCAGACAGGACCTCATCGAGCTGCTGGCCAAGTAAAGGACCCCACTCCTTCACATGTACCTCCTCTGTCTGGGAGTAATTGATGAACAAAGCAATGGGGCTTTTATTTTGCCAAAGCTGTGCCTTCAAAAGCTCTGTTTGTGATCCTGTTTGCCCTCTGTCTGACCCCTGAGTCCTCTCTTCTCCAGGCTGACCATCCACATGGATGAGGAGCTGCGTGGCCTGGCCTTCACCACCCTGCAGGCCCTAATGGTGGACTTCCCAGAGTGGAGGGAGGACGTGCTCTCTGGCTTCGTCTACTTCATTGTGCGCGAGGTCACCGATGTCCACCCCACGCTGCTGGACAACGCCGTCAAGATGCTTCTGCAACTCATCAGCCAGTGGAGGCAGGCCGTCCAGACCAGCAACAAGACCCACGAGGCACAGGTGGGTGGAGAGTGTATAGCGAACTTGCTCTGTACTGTAGTAGTAGGGTTGTTGTGTATTTTGAATTGGGTTTGTGTGATTTATAACCCTGTCTCTGTGTGTGTGGGTGCTCCAGCAGGGCCCTGGCAGCAAGCCGTCTCTCCCCTTTGAGCGCTCTCCTCTGTGGGGGGTGTTGCACGTGGTGGAGGGCCTGGCGCTGGTGGTGCTGTGCAGCTGTCGCCCCGCCACCCGCAGGCTGGCTGTTAATGTCCTCAAAGAGGTCAGAGCCCTGCACACTGCTCTGGGCATCACCAAGGTAACTACCAACTCAGACTGACAGACGGGGATCTGAAAGTGACTCAAATAATGAGATGCAGTGTTTCTAAAGTAGCCTCAAGTAAGATGCAAGAGACTCACTATAACTGTTTCTGCCTGTTTCTCTTTAAGGGAGACGAGGAGTTGGCCATAGATGTGATGGACAGACTAAGTGCATCTGTGCTGGAGAGCTTCATCCATCTCACAGGAGCTGACCAGGTAAGAATGGCGAAGCTGTTGTGTAACTCACTTTTGATTTTATTTAACTAGGCAAGTCAATTAAGAACAAATTCTTATTTACAATGACGGCCTACCAAGAGGCAAAAGGCCACCTGCTGGGATTGGGGCTGGGATTCAAAATAAAATGTAGGACAAAACACACATCACGACAAGAGAGACAGAACACTACATAAAGAGACCTAAGACAACACATGACAGCAACATGGTAGCAACACATGACAACAACATGGCAGCAGCACAACATGGTACAAACACCCTGACCCTCATCCTCTCCTCCCCTCTCCCCTGCAGACCAACCTGCTATACTGCCCCAGTGGTATCGACTTGCAGACGCTGGCAGAATGGAGCTCGTCTCCCATCAGCCACCAGTTTGACGTGGTCAGCCCGTCGCACATCTGGGTGTTTGCCCACGTGACGCAGGGCCAGGACCCCTGGGTCATCAGCCTGTCCAGCTACCTGCGTCAGGAGCACCTCCCCAAGCACTGCCCCACCGCACTCAACTATGCCTGGATGTTCGCCTATACTCGCCTGCAGCTGCTCTCTCCACAAGTGGATATCAAGTACGTCTCTCCAGGCCTTACTCTGTCAATGCGGTTCTCATGGGTGCATGTGCACGTTACATTTGAGGTTGTAAAAAGGCACTTCGAATGGATGTGGTTGCAGTCTGCTCACTAGAGTGCTGGATGATGTCACCCTGTCTTGTGTATGGTGACCGTACGGTTAACGACGACACTGGAGACTCGGCGTGTGACTGTGGATTACATCATCCTAATTGATCCCTCAGCTGTATATGAGGATGAGAGTTGTTGCCTGTCTTTTCTAGTGTGCGTATGTACGTTGTATGTGATTTTCTAATAAGTCCTTCCAGGATTCCGCGATTGCAAAAAGAGGACTCGCAATTTCAACCAATCACCGCACAGTATGGGTCAATTAAGCCACACGTCAACAAACGTTTTCCCTTTGCAGCTAATTTTTGCGTAAAATAAAATCAAGTATTTTTGCCTGCAAAATAAATAAAAATCCCTGCGAAATCCTGGAGGGACTGTCTAATACCACCTGCCTGTTATGAATCTTTGACCTGTGCCCCTGCAGCAGCCCTATAAATGCTAAGAAGCTGAACAGCCTGAGCAGCAGTAGTGACTCGTACGTGGGGCTGTGGAGGAACTACCTGATCCTCTGTTGTAGCTCCGCCACTTCCTCCCCTAACTCCTCCTCCTCCACCTCTGGCTCCGTCCGCTGCTCCCCGCCTGAGACGCTGGCGTCCACGCCGGACAGCGGCTACAGCTATGACTCTAAGGTCAGAGGGCATGACCTATCCACTTTTTTCCTCAGTATGTTTTACATGGGTGCTGTCAATGTGATAATGCCTATTCCACGTTGAGAAAATGCTGTGTTTTTACTATATTTATTTCCTTTAGTTAGAGATTGAAAAATCATTTGAATTGTCATATTGATTTGTTATCTTTATGTGTGTCCAGATTATTGGCACTCCGTCCCCCTCATCCCTGTTCAAACACGTTGTCCCGATGATGCGCTCTGAGAGCATGGACATCACAGAGTCACTCGTCCTGGGGCTTGGCAGGACCAACCCCGTGGCCTTCAGGTGAGGGAGCCACCCTGTACGTCTGTCTGTGGCTGAGAGTCATGTTTGAGTTGCCTGTGTTCAAATTTGCATGTTTGAATATGTCCTAGTTTGTGTGTGATTTGGGGTTATTTGGTTAGTAGGCACGGTATGTGATGAGTGAGGGTGTATGAGTGTTTGCCCAGTAGTTTTCCTTACTTCTAGTCTGTCTTCCAGAGAGTTGATAGAGGAACTGAACCCCATCATTAAGGAGGCTCTGGAGAGGAGACCCGAGGTGGGTGAAGCTCACTGACCCTCACATCTCATTCATTTATCTAACATCAAAACACCGTACTACCTGCTCAGTACTGACTCTTCTCCTCTCTTGATGCAGAACATGAAGCGTCGCAGGCGTCGTGACATCCTGAGGGTCCAGCTGGTCCGGATCTTTGAGCTGCTGGCCGATGCTGGTGTCATCAGTCAGACGTGAGTGGAAGCCAGAACAGACCATTACAAACTAGAGATATAAATACACATGTAGTTATAGAATATAGTATCCTAGAATATAATCATGGACCTTCCATCTTTGAATTCACTGACCCCTGTCCTTTGTGTGCAGGGCGAGTGGCGGTCTGGACGGGGAGAGTCACTCTCTGAACTCGACACTGTTGGAATATGTGGATCTGACGAGACAGCTGCTGGAGGCTGAGAATGACAAAGACTCCGACACACTGAAGGACATCCGCTGCCACTTCAGCGCTCTGGTGGCCAACATCATTCAGAACGTCCCAGGTACCCCCCCACACACACACACACACACACACACACACACACACACACACACACACACACACACACACACACACAATAAAGTGTAAAATCAAATCAAATTTTATTTGTCACGTGTCGAATACAATACCTTACCGTGAAATGCTTACTTACAAGCCCTTAACCAACAATGCAGTTTTAAGAAAATATTTACTAAATAAACTAAAGTAAAAAAAGAAAGTGTGTGTTTTGTGAGTTGCTGTTTGACATCTCTGTGTGTGTATTCCCACCAGTGCACCAGAGGAGGACCATCTTCCCCCAGCAGTCTCTGAGACACAGTCTGTTCATGTTGTTCAGCCACTGGGCCGGGCCCTTCAGCATCATGTTCACCCCACTAGACCGCTACAGCGACCGCAACATGCAGATCAACCGACACCAGTACTGTGCACTCAAGGTACAACCAGCTGTTCACATGCACGACTATCACTGAGATCACACTCTGTCAACACTATAAACACTTCTGAGTCATGACGTGGTAAATGTTTGTCTACTGTGTGTCTGTAGGCCATGTCTGCAGTGTTGTGCTGTGGTCCAGTGGCTGATAACGTAGGCCTCTCCTCTGATGGTTATCTCTACAAGTGGCTGGACAACATCCTGGACTCTCAGGACAGAAAGGTAGGAGAAGAGCCCTTCTACACTGCTGGGCTTAAACCATTCCTTGATTACCACCTTCTGTCCGTCATCTGCACTGATATGATCGCAAAACAGGTTAAGGCTAAACTCTCACGGGTTCAATTACTTTTGAGTGGTCCAGATGAAGGGAAGGAAATAGCTTGACTCTTGAGGTGCAGCACTGAGTGCAGTTGTATATGGAGGGTTTGTGCTGATGGTCCCTCTGATGGTCTGTCTCTCTGTGTCCCCCTGCAGGTGCACCAGTTGGGCTGTGAGGCAGTGATGCTGCTGTTGGAGCTGAACCCAGACCAGAGTAACCTGATGTTCTGGGCTGTGGACCGCTGCTACACTGGCTCACGCCGCGTGGCTGCCGGCTGCTTCAGGGCCATCGCCAACGTCTTTCACAACAGGCACGTCGCCCATTATGTCTGATTTATAGTGTGTGCGCGTTTCTCTGTGTATTAACTCCATAATCCATGATGTACTAATATGATTGATATCGTATGGTCTACAGGGATTACCAGTTTGACACTGTGGTGCTGCTGAATCTGATCCTGTTCAAGGCGGCTGATTCATCCAGAGATATCTATGAGGTGGCCATGCAGCTGCTGCAGGTTGGTTTGACACGTTCCTGGACACATGCTTCTCTGTTAACTGGCTCTAAAAAAAATCCAGTATTTTTTTTGTAGGTACTTAATGGGATTTTTCTGTGTGTGTTCTGTTCCCCAGATCTTGGAGCCCAAGCTCTTCCGTTACGCTCATAAACTGGAGATCCAGAGAACAGATGGGATCCTGACCCCTCCCTCCCCCCTGCCACACCTCTACTCTGTCTCCTACTACCATCTGTCTGAGGAGCTGGCCAGGACATACCCAGAGCTCACCATGCCCATCTTCTCAGGTCTGCACTGTTACATACATACACATCACACACCGTCCTACACTCATCTGTCTCATTGGGCAAATCTCAAATGACCCCCTGGTCAAAGTAGTGCTCTTTAAAGTGAATAGTCTGTCATTCGAGATGCATAGCTTTGGCATTTGGCACATAGATTTGACTCTTATTGATGTGGTGACTGTGCTGTTTCCTACCCCAGAGGTGAGCCAGCGTATCCAGACAGCACACCCTGGTGGTCGCCAGGTGATGCTGCACTACCTCCTGCCCTGGATGAACAACGTGGAGCTGGTGGAATTCAAGCCGTCGCCACGGAGACAGGAGACCCCCGTCTGTGAGGATGAGGAGGACGCCCACGAGCGTGACATGATGATGGTCAACAGCCGGCGCTGGCTCAGAGGGGAGGGCTGGGGCTCCCCGCATGCCACCACCATGGTGCTCAACAACCTCATGTTCATGACCGCCAAGGTATGACCGCAACCTGACCACACACAGGCATTACATTCACTCTGCTGCTGATAAATGATCATGTTTGTTTGGACTGTATTGCTCTTGTGTATACAGTATGGGGATGAGTTTGCGTGGTCAGAGATAGAGAACGTGTGGACCACCCTGGCAGACAGCTGGCCAAAGAACCTGAAGATTATCCTCCACTTCCTCATCAGCATGTCAGGGGTCAACAGTGAGCCCAGCCTCCTGCCCTATGTAAGTAAAGCTTACACAACGATCCTCTCTCCCTCACACCTCCCATATCCAACCGTTATTCAGTCATCTTAGATGTTTGTTAAAACGTGCGTGTCCTCAGGTGAAGCGTGTGGTGGTGTACCTGGGCAGGGATAAGACTATGCAGCTGCTGGAGGAGCTGATGTGTGAGCTGGACCTGACAGACCCAGTGAGCTCTGCTGTCACTCACATGGACAACCCTCCTTACTACCGCATCACCTCCAGCTACAAGATCCCCTCCGTCACCTCAGCAGGTATATATCACACTGTCCCTCCTCTGTGTTATAGCCCCACTGTCCTGGGATAGAACACACAGATGCTTGATGTTTCTATGGTACTTATTTCCCCATCTACTCCCTCATGGACTGTTGGACTATGTATGACTGTCATAATGACATTGTCTGTCAGGTCCCGTGTAGCTCAGTTGGTAGAGCATGGCGCTTGCAACGCCAGGGTTGTGGGTTCGATTCCCACGGGGGGCCAGTATGAAAAATGTATGCACTGTAAGTCGCTCTGGATAAGAGCGTCTGCTAAATGACTAAAATGTAAATGTACCAACCTAAACCTTGTGTTGCCATAGTTCCTAGATGCCTTTCCCGATCTCTGTCCACAGGAACCACCTCCAGCAGTAACACCATGGTGCCAGGAACCGACGGTCACCATGACAGCAGCAAGAATAAAGACCCCAACATGGATGACAGGTATGAGCACACACACTCAGTCTCTCACTCACACACTGAGACACTCCCAGTGAGACTACAGCTGTCTCACTCTGTCTGCAGTTACACCCATCTGGACATCTACAGTGGTCTGAACAGTAACCTGAACCGTCAGCACCACCGCCTGGAGTCTCGCTACAGCAGCAGCTCTGGAGGATCCTATGAGGAGGAGAAGGGTAAGAGACAGCCATACTCCTCTATGCTTTATATATACATACTGTACATCCATGTTGCCACAGGTGTGATAAGCCACTGTTTTCGCCAGGTGACTCCATGCCGCTGTATGCGAACTGGCGTCTGAAGGTGATGGACCACAACCGTCCCGAGCCCCTCCCTTTCCCTCCCACAGGGGGCTGCTGGTCCCCTCTGGTGGACTACCTGCCAGAGACCAACACCCCTGGAGTACCCCTCCACAGGTAACCTCTACCCCCCTCCACTTGATCTCTGACCGGTCTGTGTGACCTTTCCGCTGACCCTCTGGTGTGGTGTTCCTCAGGTGTAACATCGCTGTCATCCTACTGACTGACCTCATAGTGGACCATGGGGTCAAAGTGGAGTGGAGCGCCTACCTTCACCTCCTGCTGCACTCCATCTTCATAGGTATCTCACCACTCGCCTCTATACAACTGGCTGATTACAATCAGAATTTACAGGCAAAACAAATGCAAACTCTACTCTTGCCAGTGTTCATCATGTTCATGGAATAGATTTTCTCAGCAGTCCCTTGTGTTGTTTCTCCCCCCTCCAGGGTTGGACCACCAGCACCCTGAGGTCTACGAGCACTGCAAACGCCTACTGCTTCACCTGCTGGTCGTCCAGGGAACCAACAGCAGCGTCCAATCCCTGGCCTCCGTTCTATTGCGCAACCGAGAGTACAACGACCCCAAGGTGCTGACGGTGAAGCCACCGCCCCACGAGTTCAACCTCACAGGTCAGTAGCGCTCTGCAAAGATCTGAGTAGCTTAGCTCAAGAGCACAAATATCCCTTTGCCTGGTTCTGTATTGTCCAATAAAATCAGTAGGGGGCAGAAGAGATCCATGTCCTCATTTGCTCTCCAGTCTTCACAGATCAATGTATGAAATCGGAAGTTTATAGTGATTCGTCAGCCACGAATCGCTCATGTGTCTGTGTGTTACTCATGCAGGATTGTGTGACTTTGTGCCAGACTACCAGCCGTCTCCCATGACAGACTCAGGCCTGAGCTCCATCTCCACGTCGTCCAGCATCAGCCTTGGTGCAGGAGGAGTCCCCCTGCCCCACCTCACCCCCACCCTGATCAACGAGGTGGACGTCACCACAGAGCAGTACGAGAAGGTCAAAGCCCTCATCGAGTTTGTCACCGCCAGGTAGTAACTAACACTCAACTACACTACATTTACCTGAGAATCTGTTTTTTTTGCGCTGTATGTGGATGTCTCTGTCATAGCTGTATATATCAGTTTGTCTTGTGTGATGTAACCCATGTATCTGGTCTCGCACTTGCAGCCATGTCTGAAAGGATGGGGTATTGTTCAATTGCATGGGTTTGCGTGTGCTAATACAAACATTTTTGACTTGGGATGAGAATATCAGGGTTTGGTGAGTTGTGTGATGATAGTGCTGACTTCCCTCGTTTTCTCTCCTGATTCGGTCTTGTCTTTCTGTCCTGCAGGAAGCGGGGGCCCCTGTGGAACCATGAGGATGTGTCACCCAAGAACCCCAACATAAAGAGTGCTGACCAGCTGAGCGTGTTCCTCAGACATGTCGTGACCGTCTTCAAACAGTCCCAGTCAGGTCTGTGTGGTTTTATGCCTGTTCCTGTTCCCCCTCTACTGCACTGACTGTCCTGTCTGTTGTATTTCTTAGTGCTAAAATTCCCGTTAAATATCCCTCTATTCTTATTTGTGTCTGTTACATCCATATGTTTTTATATTGAATATCTCTGTGGCTGTTTGTGTGTTAACCAGGTTTCCAGCTGGAGCAGTTGCTGAGTGAGGTCGCCCTGCAGACTGCTCTGTCCTGCTCGTCTCGTCACTATGCAGGGCGCTCCTTCCAGATCTTCAGGGCTCTCAAACAACCCCTCACAGCCGCCACACTTTCTGATGTCCTCTCACGCCTCGTAGAGACAGTGGGCGACCCTGGAGAGGAGGCACAGGTGAGCTAGAAGACCCACCGGTATCAAGACAACCACCTTTAAGTATGACCTTTGGGCTATCTGCTCTATTAGTGTTATCACTAACTTCTGATCTCAGATGAGCGAGAGTATAACCGCTTAAACAGGCACTATGCTCCAGAGGGTTCAGCCACTCTGACCTGTGATCAGTGTCGATCAGCAGCTCTGTTAGTAAGCAGAGCCACTGGGTACTGCAGTTTCAGAGGTCTGTTTGTCTGGGTGGTTGACCTCTGCTCCTCTGTCTCCTCAGGGTTTTGTTATCGAGCTGCTGCTGACTCTTGAGTCAGGGATCGACACGCTCGCTGACACTGTCAAGAACTATGACCTCCTCACTGCCTTGGCACAGTAAGCACTGACCAGTTAGATCTGGGCAATTCCACATTAACTGACAATCAGACTCCAATTTTTCACATTAAAATGTATGTCTAACAAAAACCAATGATTGCGAAGTTAAACAAACCATACAACTCTATGCACAAGGACTACTTTTAACAATTTCCACTGAGAATTTACAAAAATAAACATTTACTTGAAGAACAATACAGATGCAAAGTTTGGTAACAGAATGATGACGGTTTGTGCCGTCATTCTGTTACCAAACTTTGCATCTGCACTGTTCTTCAAGTACATTTATTTTTGTAAAATTTTCTATGGACATTGTCACAATGTTACTGTGGAATTGTCCATCTC
Organism: Coregonus clupeaformis; assembly: GCF_020615455.1. Classification (NCBI taxonomy): domain Eukaryota; kingdom Metazoa; phylum Chordata; class Actinopteri; order Salmoniformes; family Salmonidae; genus Coregonus; species Coregonus clupeaformis. The sequence goes on from NC_059217.1 coordinate 8,110,842, forward strand.
TGATACAACACCCTTTTCTCAACTCACACTCTCTAAACACTGAGTATTTCACTAACACAGGGTTTTAAATTGTCGATAATCTGATTGTCATTTCTTATCCTGCAGGGCCTCTGCCCATGAGCACCTGCTGGGGGCCAAGTTTGCAGCCAATAGGAAGAGCACGGGCCAGCTGAACCTGAGTAGCGGTGGTCTGTTCCACCACGGCCACTACCCCCACAGCCACACCCGTAGCAACTCCCTCCGCGCCAGTCTCATGGGTGAACGTAAGGGAGACCGTCGCCGCAGTAACACCCTAGACATCGCTGACCGGCTGGCCGGTAGCCACGGCAACCTAGCCCGAACGCAGAGCTTGTCGTCGTTGCGGGAGGGTGGCGGAGGGGGTCCTGGGGAGGAGGCCATCCCTCCTGTGGACCCATCCAACCTGATGGCCACGGTGTTCTGGATAGCAGCCTCCCTCCTGGAGTCGGACTATGAGTTTGAGTACCTGCTGGCCCTGCGGCTGCTCAACAAGCTACTGGGCCAGCTGCCCCTGGAGAACGCAGACAGCAGGGAGAGGCTGGAGAGGGTGCAGGCCAAGCTGAAATGGTACAGCTTCCCTGGTCTGCTGCAACTCTTCCTCAAGGGCTTCACCTCAGCCTCCACCCAGGAGCTCACCATCCACCTGCTCAGCAAGCTCATCAGCGTCTCCCGCCACACTCTGGTCGACCCCTCCCAGGTGGCAGGTAAGAGAGCAGGTATTGATCTTATTCATTTTATCCAGCTTCGTGCTTGGTAAATGCCACTAATCCCCCTAGAGCTTGCTGATGGGTCTAGACCGGTTTCTCTTTCAGTGTTAGCTCAGGCGATCTAGATTCACTTGATCCTGATGTCTGTTGCCGTCTCCTTGTAGGTTTTCCTCTGAACATCCTGTGCCTGCTGCCTCACCTCATCCAGCACTTTGACAGCCCCACTCCGTTCTGCAAGGAGACGGCTGATAAGATAGCCAAGGTGTGTGCCGAGGAGAAGTCAGCCACGCTGTCTAACCTGGCCCACATGATGAGCCTGTACAGCACACACAGCTACTCCAGAGACTGCACCAACTGGATCAACGTGGTGTGTCGTTACCTACATGACGCCTTCGCTGAGATCACCTTCAATCTGGTCACATACCTGGCCGAGGTAAGCACCCGCAACACCAGGCTTTCATAGCAGTAATGAGGAGAATCAAATCTGCCAACTTATTACATAGTCAGTCTACATTCCAACCACTGGTTAACCTCCATTTACAGTAGCTTGTGTTTTTTTAATTATGACAAGTCAGCAGAGTTGATTATTGATCAGCTGGTAATCAGATGTCCAACATCTAACCCATGCTAGCTGCTGTGAGAGACAGTTCCTAACCCTTCCTCTCTCACCCCCAGCTGCTGGAGAAAGGCCTACCCAGCATGCAGCAGTCCCTGCTACAGATCATCTACAGCCTGCTGAGTCACATTGACCTGTCGGCTGCACCTGTCAAACAGTTCAATCTGGAGATCATGAAGATCATCGGCAAATATGTCCAGGTGAGACCTGGTTTCGCCCTTTAGATTTCAGCTCAACTCTGACACTGTTTAGGCCTCGTCTCTGAGAGGGCGAGAGAAGAATGAATGGGAATTGGCTGATACAGGAATATACTGTATGTGTCGCATGGCTCTTTCATTTCTGCAGATACAGCCTTTGGTGTGTAAGAGAGTGAATATGTGAGGGGAAAAAGCCAGAATGACTCCCTCTCTACAGAGTGACGCACTTGAAGATTAAAGCAGGTCATGGATCTCAGGCCATTTGGACATAGTCAGCCAGCCAAGGCTCTTTATAGAATAGCCTTTTACCAGCCCTGACCCCTGGGCTTTAAATGCTCTTCAGCCAGAACTGCAGCTGGCCTGACTACCACTCCTACTCTCCCCCACCCAGCCTGAGGACAATTCTCCACTCACCGACCTCAACAGCAGTGTGTGCTTTTGTACTTTTGTATTATTTTGTTAGTGTGCATGTATGTGTTTGAATAGAGACTATTAATTCAGAGTTCTTTCAAGGTTGCTTGTAAGGGATGTCAGCCTGGTCCGAGTAGGATGGAATACGCTGACCCTCAACGCAGGGGCCCCACAGGGGTGTGCGCTTAGACCCCTCCTGTACTCCCTGTTCACCCACGACTATGTGGTCATGCACGACTCCCAACACCATCATCAAGTTTGCTAACGACACGATGTTGGTAGGCCTGATCACCGGCACCGATGAGAGGAGGTCAGTGACCTGGGATAACAACCTCTCCCACAACGACAGTAAGACCAAGGAGCTGATGGTGGAATAAAGGAAAGGGAGTCGGTCGATAGAACTTAAAGTTCCTCTGTGTCCATATCACTAAGGACTTAAAATGGTTCGCTCACGCGCACATCATGAAGGCGCCACAGCGTCTCTTCCCCTTCAGGAAGTTGAAAAGGTTTGGTATGGACCCTCAAATCCTCAAAGTTCTACAGCTGCACAATTGAGAGCATCTTGACTGGCTGCATCTCTGCCTGGTATGGAACAGGACCGCTCCTCAATCACATGGCCCTACAGAGGGTGGTGCGGACAGCCCAGTACATCATTGGGGCCAAGCTCCCTGCCATCCAGGACCTCTGTCTCTGTCAGGCGGTATGAAAGGAATGCCCGGAAAATCGTTAGACTCCAGCCACCAAAGCCATAGACTGTTCTCTCTGCTTCCGCAAGTGGTACCGGTGCATCAAGTCAGACACTAACAGGCTCCTGAACAGCTTCTATCCCCAAGCCATAAGACTGCTGAATAGCTAACAGAGTGGCTACACAGACTATCTGAGTTGACCCTTGTATTTTATTTTTACAATGTCTCTATGCACACTCACAGGACTCTACACACTCACGCACACTGACACTCCAACACACACAGAACATGCACACACAAATATACTGACTCTACACACACAAACACACACTGACATGCAATCGTAATTAATGCTGCTGCTACTCTGTTTATCAAACATCCTAATGCCTAGTCACTTTACCCCTATACAGTATCTACCGCTATCACTCCAGTATCTCTGCACATTGTAAATATGGTATTGGTACTGACCCTGTATATAGCTCTTATTTTTATTTGTTTGTTCTACCTTGTTATTTGTAGTAATACATTCATATTGATTACTGCAAAGGTTGGGTTTGGAGCTTGCAAGAAAGGCATTTCACTGTACTTGTGCATGTGACATTAAAACTTGAAATAGAAAATGGGATACAGTATCATAGGGGCACTGACTGTAGACATGTTGTTTCTTCACATCTGTGGATAGGCCTAGAATTGGATGGTGTTTTGGGAAAGAACAAGAGGTTTGAGGTGAAAGACAATATATTTCTTAACTTTCCTAGAACTGAGGGGTCCTTCTAAAACCATTAAATCCTCTCCTATTGACAATCTAAGCAACACCACCTGTGTTCCCCAGAGCCCGTACTGGAAGGAGGCCCAGAACATCCTGAAGCTGGTGGTGTCTCGGTCGGCCAGCCTGGTGGTGCCAGACGAGGTGCAGCGCTCCTACAGCACAGAGTCCTCTGGATCCCCAGAGATCGCCTTCACTCGCATCTTCAACAACTCCTCTAAGGAGCTGCCCGGCAAGACGCTGGACTTCCACTTCGACATCTCAGAGGTGAAGTCTTGCCTGTGTAAATTGATGTTTTTAAACTATTGTGCTTTGTGTTTTATGTTGTAACATGTCTTTGTATAAAACTTTATCTGCTGCTATTTTGGCCTGGTCTCTCTTATAGAACATATTTGTAATCTCAATGAGACTAACCTGGTCAAATAAATGGAAGTACAAAAAAGTATATTTCTCAGACATCTGTCCAGACCTGCTTCCTCTTGTTATCTTTTCGTCCTTCTCCGATTCAGTTTTTTCACTCTTTCCATGTTTCTCTCACTCATCTTTTACCCCTACCTTTTTATCAGAAAATAATCAGACCTGTATAATCGAGATTAACTGGTTTAACCTTTGACCCCCAGACGCCCATCATAGGGCAAAAGTACGGGGACCAGCGCACAGCTGCAGGGCGGAATGGGAAGCCGCAAGTCATCGCTGTGACCCGGAGCACGTCCTCCACCTCCTCTGGATCCAACTCCAACGGCCTGGTGCCTGTCAGCTGGAAGAGGCCCCAACTCTCTCAGGTACTTTCAGCCACGGGATATGTTACAATGTGGTTTGATATGTTTAACATTGAAATGTCTTATGCATTTTTTTTGTTAATGTTGTCTTATTTCAGAGGAGAACCAGAGAAAAGCTCATGAACGTTCTCTCTCTGTGTGGTCCTGAGTCTGGCGTTCCCAAGAATCCTTCTGTAAGACACCTGGCATGTCAAACTGTGAGCGAGCATGACTAGTGATCAACTTCAGAAAAATATATCCCATCCCTCCATGTGGTTATTGAACATGTTTACCATAACTGTACTATCGCTGTCTGTGTTTAGGTGGTGTTCTCATCCAACGAGGACCTGGACTCAGGTGATCAGCAAACCAGTTTGATCCCCACGGTGGAGGAGGTGGTGAGGGAGGAGGACATGCAGGGAGAGGATGCAGGAAGTGAGCAGCAGTTTGGAGTCTTCAAGGACTTTGATTTCCTGGACGTGGAGCTGGAGGATGCTGAGGTGAGGGGGGATGTACTGTTTACTGTACACTAGGAGAAGTCATCTGTACACACACACATATTTGTAATGTCTTGCATATGATCATTTGCAATAGTTGCTCTGCTATTGCATCATTTCAGATCATGTTGTGATGGGTGACAGTAAATGGTTTCATTCAGTGTGTGATTGTGTGCTCGTGGACTCAAGTACGTTTGAGTGTGTGTCTTAACGTTTGTGCGAGTGTGTATACAGGTCTTGGTATGACTTTTCTTCCATGTTGTCCTCTAACTGTCCCCACTGCCTACTTTTCCTAACTCACATGTTACCTTTCCTCTTTTCCTGCCACAAGGAGTTGCAGGTAAGTTTTGGGCCAGCAGGAGCTTTTTAAAGCTGCTCTCCTCAGTGCCCTGGTGTCCCTCTGTCAGTCATGTGATTGTCATCCTGTAGAAGCACCTGTTTTGTCAGTCTAGAAACAGGCAGCCAATGAAGCATGCCACAAATACTTGTAGTTTCATGATCGATGTAGTCTGCACTTTGTCCTGATTTCCCTCCTCTGTGCTTTTATTTCGTTTAAAAGTAAGTTTTGCAGCTCTATGTCCGAAGTGATAAGGGTCAAACAGCCTTCGAGAATAGGCGTTGTTTCCTCCACTTCCCATTACTGCAAACACAGCTCTTTAGATGTGGCATGTTAGTGGCATACTTTGTTGTGTTTTACTTCTGTTTTCTTGTGTACTTGTGCTGTTGTGATCCATCCACATTTTCGACAGCTATCTCAAACTTCAGTTAGTTCTACTGGAATCTAACTGCTGTTTCCATGGGTGCCCTGTAGGGGGAGAGCATGGACAACTTTAACTGGGGCGTACGTCGGCGCTCCCTGGACAGCATGGACAAGGGGGAGGGAGACGGGGACACGCCATCCCTGCAGGAGTGCCAGTACACCGGGAGCACGCCCAGCCTCAACCTCACCAACCAGGAGGACACGGACGAGTCCTCTGAGGAGGAGGTACTGAGCGCTAGCCAGATTCTCACCCGCTCTGGCCTCGTAAGTCTCACCCACCACCAGGGTGCCCCTCTCCCCCTCCTGCCCCCATGCTCCTCACACAGCCCGTTGGCATGGTGTGTGTGTGTGTGTGTGTGTGCGTCGGCTGAGCAGAGCTACTACCTCACCTGGTATGGCCTGGGGCTAGACGCTTGCTTCCGCTGGTAACAGTCACTATTTCCCTCCCTGCCCCCCTTCACCCCAATCCTAGATGCTCTACCCTAATTTTACCCACAAACCAGTACCCCCTTCCCCCAGAAGTTTGTTTTTAGGTAAGTAAAGTAGAGACACAAACTGTACTTCTAAGAATCAGTCCAGTTCAGCTTTCTGATATGTTTAGGTCACAGACATAATATGTATGTGAATCAATGAACTAACTGGGAGGTTAGCTACAATAAAGTGAAACTCAAAGGAGTCCATAGCATGCCTGGTCAAAAACCTATTCAGTCAAGTTACAACTGGCATCAAATTAACAGCATGTTCCTTTGTGAGCATGAACCGAATATCATTTTAACCCCCAAACCTCTGGCTGCCTTTCTCTAACATCTCTTTGCTTTGCTAAAACAAAAGTATTCCCAGGCTGTTATCAACAATATGCTGTTATTCCTAGAGCTGCTCTTCAGTCTATGCTGTACTCTTATTCCTCCTTTGCGCTTGATATTGCACTGTGCGAGTGAGACTGTGCTTCTAATGGCCCTTGGGGCCCAAAGACAGATCTGTAGTAACTTTTAAGCAATGCTACCATGAGCATGCAGCATGTCATTTGCAGACAGAATAATGTGATAGCTTTTCGAATAACAAGAATGTTTTGTAATAATGCCTGGAATATAGCAGATATTTTTTATTGGTAAACATCTTACTCTTGTATGCAAAAAATTCAGTTTAATGTTTTTTTAAATAACAAAAATACACTAGCAGATATCCTGGAGACTTGGAGCAGAGGACCATATAATATCAGAGATATTTCATTTAGTATTTACTATCTAGTTCCAAATGGAAAAGTTTAACCGTTCTTTGCGTCCGTCTCTCACTCCAGATGAACAGTGACTCGGCTACGGACGATGCCACGTCCAACCACGTGGACTCTCTGCAGCAATCCCAGGAGTCGTCCAGCAGTGCCCTGACAGAGGAGACCACGGCCCTGCTGCCCCGCCTGGACAGCCCTGCACTGGAGATGCCCCGCTCTGACTCAATCAACAGTCAGCTGCCTGAGGTGCGACCAATCGGGAGAAATAAATTGGGGTGCTCCGGCTCTTTCTAGCTCCTTATCCTCCTCTTTTAACCACTTTCTACCTCTGCTGCGCTCTCTGGGTCACTCGTTTTTTCACGCAGAGGGTTGGTGGCCTCCTCCTCTCTCTGTCTGTCTCTAGGGAGAGAGCTGTACCTGGGGTGCAGTGGGCTGGCTCTTGTCCTGCCTGTTCTCTGGACAGAGCAGTAAGGGGTGCTCTCTTTCTTCATATCTCCCTCTCCGTCATCTCTTTCTCTCCGCTTGTCGTGCTGCTCTAGGCTCGTGGGTGCTGTGGTGGGCTAGCTCTTGCTTTCTCTGATTTTAACTGGTTCGTGGTTTTTGCTTGTGTAATTGGGGGAAGAGATCATCGTCAATGCTCACCTCAGGCTAGCCGAAACTGTTCACCTCTCAATTTGGAACCAGAACATTAAAAACGAAACCCCTCGTTAAATACCTGCTGAGCATTGGACACCAGCGGGGCAGACCCATATGTGAGTATGAACTAGTTAAGTCAGCTACACTAGAGAGCATTGTGAAACGACACAGAGACATGCATTAGATATAACCAGTGAGAACAGTTAACCAGGGAACACAATCAGGTAACCCATACTAACATGTAGTCACTAACAGCTTCCATTAGTCCATTATCTACCACTACTAACCTGTGGAACTAACCATGGTGAGGATGCACTCTTGCTCAACACCTCTTCCACACAATGTATAGTTCTGTCTTTAGGTTTTGTGTTGATAGTATGCTGCTCATGTTTGTCCCCGACGACCCCATTCTGAATTGACTGTCTCATACACACTGACACAGGACATACACTTGCGGATTGTGCGAGTGAAACTGAGAGATGGGATATTCAACGGGGGCTGTTCAGTCAGAAAGAACACCCCGTCTTTTCCCCAGTTATGTGAATTGAGCTTCCCTAGGATCTCACTGCCCATACCCATCAGCTCAAGGACATCTCCCCCATGATGAGCCCAGCTTTTAGTGTAATGAGCGCCAGATAAAACCATCAATTCTCTTACTCATCCCCTCCATGACGGCCCGGACGGCCACCCACTCCTAAAAGCTTTCCATAATAAAGCCACAGTGACGCACTGGCAGCCTGCCACGCTCTCCTCTCTTAATGCATTAGACTCTTAAATAGAGGGAAACAAGGCACAGAAAGAACAAGTCCTTTCAATGACATGTTCTAGATCCCCCTGTACTCCCCTCCTCCCTCCGTGGACGTGCCTTGCATGAACACATTTTACTTGTAGTGTTTCCTGTATAATGACTCATACTGTGGTTTAATGCAGATAACTGCAATTGCACAGCAGTTTGTCATTGTCAGTTGGGCAACAATGTGGCTTTGTGTTCAAATGTCACGTTTTAGTCTTTTATGTAACTAGTCATTTAGTGTGATCCATAAATCAGTAGTTTATGATCCATCCATACGGCTTGGACTGCATCAGAGTCAGAGGAGGCTGGAGAGGTGAGATTGGCTCATAACAATGTCTGGAATGGAGTGAATGGAATTGTATCAAACACATGGAAACCAGGTGTTTGTGTGAGACCATTCCATTCATTCCGTTCCAGCCATTACTATGAGCCCGTCCTCCCCATTTTTAAAGTGCCACCACTGATCAGAGTGTAACACATCTCATCTATCTGAAGGCTTGTTAGCTCTCCCAGCCTGTCTGGCCATGATGTCAGTGTTTTATTACCCTGAGGGTCACACTCTTAATGGCAGGCCAAGGCCAGCACCATAGATTGATATTGGCCCTTTTCTTTATTGCGTTCCCTTTCTCTAGAGAGACACAAAGTTAGAGTATGAACTTTAAAGTGAAAATCAATCTCTTGAATTATGCTGATCATGACCTCTAATATTATTTTCTTTAATGTTATATAATGAGATTAAGCCAGTAATGTTTTTATTTCAGGCATAGATAAAGGTTAAGTAGATCAGTGGTTCCCAACATGGGGTACTTGGCCTATCCACAGGGGGTACTTGGCCTATCCACAGGGGGTACTTGGCCTATCCACAGGGGGTACTTGGCCTATCCACAGGGGGTACTTGGCCTATCCACAGGGGGTACTTGGCCTATCCACAGGGGGTACTTGGCCTATCCACAGGGGGTACTTGGCCTATCCACAGGGGGTACTTGGCCTATCCACAGGGGGTACTTGGCCTATCCACAGGGGGTACTTGAAGACCCATGAGACCATAAGCTTACTGGTAAAATGAGGGGGTACTTCAGGGGTACTCCGGGCAGAGCAAAATTCAGTTGGTAAAAAGGGTTGGGAACCACTGAAATAGATATTCTTAGAGAGACTTTTAGAAGAACCAGTTCTGGTTCTGTAAGGTCTCAAGATAATGTATCTTTGTATAATTTTGCAAGGGTAGTGTTTTAGTATATATCCGACCTGCTCTTGAGTTCCCCCTGCTGGCTGTTGTTTAGGACGGGGTGAGCATGACGGCAGCAGATGAGCTGAGCAGCAGCGTGAGCACGGACACGGGGTTTGGCAGCAGCGCCCCCCCTCTGCCCCCTGAGCTGTGTGACCTCACAGACTCCCAGGATCCCCACGACGACCTGGACCCGGCCCACCCTCCCCCTCCGGCCATAGACACCCCGCCGGGGTCCCTCTGTGAGGAGAGGGACTCCCTCACAGCCCTGCCCATGCTGCTGCCCCCCATCCTAGACAGCCCCTGTGGCTCTGTGTGTGAGGAGGACGTGACGCTGGCGCTGAAGGAGCTTGACGAACGCTGTGAGGAGGAAGAGGCCGACTTCTCCGATATGTCCAGGTAAGACTGCTCTACTCTGACTTTACTGGCCAGTATCAGAGGACCTGTACCAGTGGCCAAATGTGCAGTGGTTGTGGCCTCTAGTCAGATATCTGTTTATATGATCAGGTGTATATTATTCATTGCCTATTGGCAGGTATACATTGATCCTGTCTCTAGATTGACATTCTGTTTACATTTGCATACCTATTTTCAGTTCATACTTGCATGTGGAGAAGCAGAATCTGTGGGGAGTGAGCCAGCAACCAGAGTGTTACTGGCATCAATATCTCAGGTGCCACCTACTGCCGATGTGCCCTTGAGCAAGGCACTTAACCCCCTAACCTGCTCCAGGGGCACTGCTCTGCGGCTGACCTTGTGTTGCTCCCAACCAGTTGTGTGTGTTGTGTGGTGGGTCTTGGTATTGTGACAGCAAGTATTGTATTGTATGTGCGTTCTGTGTTTGCTCAAGTAATTGATCGATTGGAGGGCTGAGTGTGTCGGGTGAGGTCTGTCGGGTCTGCCTGGCTCATCAAGGTGGGCCAACTCAGGCTAGAGGACACTGATCGCAGTACAGCCACAAATCAACTCTCTTCAACTACCAGAGATATAGAAACCACACGCGCGCACACACTTCTTGCTTGCTCATTCAGTACACACACGTACTTGAATTAATTTCCCCCATTTCCAAAACCCAAAATTTAATTGATCGCTAGAGGGAATGGCAGTGCTCCTAATGATCCTCCCCCGGAAAACAGAGGGGCTCTGCTGTGTGTATGTGCGCGCCAACAAGAAAGCTTAACTCAGCAGGAGGTATTGAGCTTCCTGCGGTGAGGTTGGGGCCTTGCTGTGTGTGTGTGTCAGATGCTGGGCTCAGATAGAGCTCTGCTCTGCATTCCTGTGTGGTGCGGTGCAGTGTGTTAGGCAGGCTAGTGCAGCTGGCAGAGAGACTCAGTGTTGCCGTGCTGCAGAGAGAGAGAGGGAGGGAAGGAGAGGCTCTAGTTAAGGTGAGGATGAGGACGAAGACTGTGTCCTCCACGGTGCTCGGCAGCGCAGGCATCCGATACTTCTACTCGGTCTGTTTCGTCAGGCTGTTCGGTCCCACGGGCCTGTGAGTATCAGTGTGTGTGTGTGTGTGTGTGTTAAGATGGTAGTTGTGCCATGCATTCTCTTTGCTCTGGCTTTGTAGTAGAGCTCTCCAAAAGAAACACTGCAGCAGAAACATCTGCAGTGAGATGGGATCAGAGAAAGGGGAGGAGGCAAGAGAGGAAGTGTGAGGTTGTTTTGGTTGCAGTCAGAGCGAGGGTGTGCGTGTATGTGTGCGTTCAGAATTAGGTGAATCCTGTGTGTGTGTCAGTGGTACTTAAACAGACCCTGTGTGTTTGTCTGTTCTCAGTCAAGATGAGGGCGATCAAGATGGTTTCCCCGAGATCCAGGCATCTCCGCCCCCCTCGCCCTTCCTCTCCGCCATCCTGGCCGCTTTCCAGCCCGTTGCCTATGACGACGAGGAGGACGCCTGGCGTTGCCATGTCAACCAGATGTTGTCGGACACGGATGGGTCCTCTGCTGTGTACACCTTCCATGTGTTCTCCCGACTGTTTAAGGTGAGAGAGAAAGAGGAGTGGGATATGTTTAGTTTTGTGTGTGTGTTTATGTTTTGTACATATTCATGCGTGTGTGTTCACTCTGTTGACTGTGTTATTGTCTTGGTGTCTGCAGAGCATGCAGAGGAAGTTTGGCTTCATCACCCACTCGTCAGTGCGTTTCCTAGGAGAGAGGCTGCAGCGAATGGGGAACCAGTTCCTCAGCTCCCTAGAGGTCATGACCTCTCACTCCCAGTGCCCCACAGTGCTGCTGGATGCTGAGACGGTGAGTCTGCCCTGCTAACCCAAAGATGACAACTTCCTTAATAATGTAAAGTTATGTTACATAATTTCTCTGGTTACAAAAGGGAACCATGACAAAAGCTAATTGTAGCATGCTTGTTGGTAAGATATTTTTAGCGATGGCAGCAGTTATATAATTAGCCGTACTTGTAATGCGTGCAATTGCATGTTATGCAGTGAATATGTACTTGGCCTATACTGCAGGGAGTTGACACATTCATTCATGTGATATGTATTGTGTAGTTGGTTGTCCTGTAGTTGTGTCCTTCTGTTGGTTGGTTAATGTGTGTTGTGTCTGGTCTGTGTTGTAGTTGGTGTCATGTGGACTGCTGGAGACTCTGAAGTTTAGTGTGCTGGAGTTGCAGGAACACCTGGACACCTACAACGGCAAGAGAGAGGCGGCTGAGGAGGTGAGCTTTCCCCAATCATCACCATGTACTATACAGTACACCCTCATCCCTATCTACAGTTACAGTACTCTTACCTACCGTTTCCTAAACCCCCAGACCACACAATCACACATTCTTATTCCATCCAATTATGGCTAATTATCATACCACATATCTGTACCAGCCCTGCACCAGACCACTGGTGGTACTTCAATGGCCTCTCATTCCTAGTGAGATATTATTTTTTATTTTATTCGGATCCCCAATAGCTGTTGCCAAAGCACCAGCTACTCTTCCTGGGATCCTCACAAAACATGAAACATGACATAATACAGAACATTAATAGACAAGAACAGCTCAAGGACAGAACTACATCAATTGGAAAGCTGAAGGCTCAATGAGGCCTCAGATTACGCCTCATTTCACCTCCAGATCAGTGAGGAAGAGGCTGAGAGAACAGAACCGAGACAATGAGCTGAGTCATAAGGAGATAAATGGGTTTGGGTGTCTCGTCGTCGGGTCAGCCATTGAATCGCAGGAGGATATGAGTGGATTTAGCATCCGTTAGCGTCCACATTGCTAGCGACATCCTCTGCTGAAGGGCTAAAAATATCCTCTGGCGCTCTTAAATCAGTTAGAGGGTTAGACAGGAGGGAGGAAGAAGAGATGGAGGGGGGGGGGTAAAGAGGACAGATGAGAGCGCGAGAGGGCTCTGGGATGCAGGGGCGCTAATTGAATGAGACTGGTGCGGTCCCTGGAGGATTGGTCTCCACCCCCCTGAACTGGAACCAACCCTCTTTAATTCGCTAAGTACAGCACTCTTATTAAATCTACCCCCCACCTGACCCCTGCACAAACACACACACTCGTCGAAAGAAAAAACACTGGTATTAATTTCATGACATATTCTCTCGCATCCCATTCATACAGTGGCTGGAGAACTGCAGGAAAACGTTTGGCGACAAAGACTGCAACCAAGGACCCAACACTCAGGCCCAGGTATGACTAACACACACATCTGAACACAGCAATGTTACGTGTGTCAAATTGTGACGACAGTCTGTGTTTGAGTGCCTTTTCTAATACAATCAAGCACTCGATAAGCATGGTAACATGCCTGTTGAAACAGTTTTGTTCTCAGAGAAAATACGTGTCAAAGCTAATTCATCTCCCCTCTCATCCTCAACACAATGTTTTAACTTCCTACAAGCTCAGTGATATAATCAGACCCTCAAGGGAGACATTAAACAGTCAATCTGTCTTAAACATCCTTTGGCTACTGAACCCTGGTCTCTGGTCTTGAAGCCAGTATTACTTCAGCTCATCATGGTAGATGTAGCTGATCTGAGGTCAGCTGAGAACCCCTACCGTGCGGTCTCCTCCTGTCCCCTGATATTGTTTAGTACTCTGACTTCGATACTGGAGGTTATAGATTTGTAGCCTCTTTGCTTGCCCCCCCCCCTCCTCTCTCTCCCAGGTCAGAGGACATGCTTGGCTGTGAAAAAATTAGCTATTACAGACTAAAGCTCTGTTGTACTCTCATCAGCAGAGAGGCACATACTCATTCACTGCTCTTCTACTTCACCCCCTCTTACCTCTCTTGCTTTGTCTACATCCTGCTCTCTGTTTTCCAGCTCTGTATTTCTACACTGCTTTGACTTGAATACACTGATCCTAGACCAGCTGTTGTTATCTAAGAACCACTGTTGGGACTAAGCCTCCCCTGACCTGGGAACAGGTGTTATGATGGAGGGGTTGTTACCTGTCAGGTCACTGTATCAGGGTTGCGATGTGAAGGCTCACTAATTCTTGGTCTTTCTCTCTTCCCGTTTTGTTTGTTGTTTTTGTGACCTGCTCACCCTCTTGCTTAGCAAATGGAAAAACTAGCAGTAAGTGGTTCTGTTAAGTATTCTAGACTCCAATATAATCATGATGTCCGGACAACACACTGACCATCTCATCCCTCCACGTGTACCTGCCGCTGTCGTCAACCAACCACGGCCTGGGCCCTCCCACTCTGACTCCACCTCTCTCTCATATATCTAAATCATTTACCCAAGCATACTGTTTCTCATCATTGGCATGTATGGAGATATATACTCTACTTTTGGCTTCACCTTGACTGAATAATCTTGTCAACTTCTTAACCCCTCCCTCATCCCTACTGATTTCCCTACTGTTATGGGGAGGGGAGAGGATGGAGAGAGAGCTGTGAAGCCATGTTTAGAGTCTACCTCCATTTTGCATGCTTATTGCTCCATTCCCATATCTGTTCAAATTCCCATTTTCCTCCATGTTTCCTGCATTAGAGAGAATGTTTGATAATTTCAGTCACATATTTGCTCGGTTTATCTCGGTGGTTGGACAGACCTTATCCATAGGGGGCGCAACAGACAGGTGGTGATGGTTGGTGTATAACCCAGTCCTCCATGGCTAATGATGATGACAACCTCTGGTTTGTTAGTAGCTAGTTAATAGGGCTAGATCCTCACCTATGGCCCCAGGCCTCGTCGGTTCTCTTTAGGGCAGGGGTCTCCAACAGGTAGATCACTAGCTACCAGTAGCTCGCAGCCCACCTATGAGTAGCTCGCCAAACAATTCTGAAAGAACACTATATATAAAGTTTGGTGGAGGAGGAATAATAGTCTGGGGCTGTTTTTCATGGTTTGGCCTAGGCCCCTTAGTTCCAGTGAAGGGAAATCTTAACGCTACAGCATACAATGACATTCTAGACGATTCTGTGCTTCCAACTTTGTGGCAACAGTTTGGGGAAGGCCCTTTCATGTTTCAGCATGACAATGCCCCCGTGCACAAAGCGAGGTCCATACAGAAATGGTTTGTCGAGATCGGTGTGGAAGAACTTGAATGGCCTGCAATGAGCCCTGACCTCAACCCCATTGAACACCTTTGGGATGAATTGGAACGCCGACTGTGAGCCAGGCCTAATCGCCCAACATGAGTGCCCGACCTCACTAATGCTCTTGTGGCTGAATGGAAGCAAGTCCCCGCAGCAATGTTCCAACATCTAGTGGAAAGCCTTCCCAGAAGAGTGGAGATTATTATAGCAGCAAAGGGGAGACCAACTCCATATTAATGCCCATAACCAACGCAACATTGACATTATCCCACCCCTGGTTAGCCACTATTGGCTTAAAAAGCCAAACCTAACACAATATCTGCCAATTAACTTCCAGCAATATTGCCCCTTTGTCTGTGTGGTGCGGGAGTTTGTCTATCACTCTGCGTGTAGCTAGCTAGTTGATGTGATAAGTCTTGTGGGTTGACAGAAATACAAAATGTCTTCATTAAATGTTAACTGCAAAGTAGGCTTACCTGGCATAAGTATATCATGAGTAAGTACTGTATATCATTTGTATCTATTATTTGTTATTTGCAAACATTGCCATGCAATGAGCAGCAGCAGTACAGAACCATTGCTAGACTGGAACATTAGAAGGCACACTGGATGCGCAATTAAAGGGCCAGATGCGCAATTAAAGGGGAATTACCCCCCCAAGAAAAGGTATTCTGATGTGATTGAAGCATTGACATCGACAGTTGTCATTTTGAGAGTGAAAAACTAAACAAAACAGGTAAAATAAAACTGAGAACATGATTTGGGGAAATATAAACCATAATTTGGGATATAAATTACAGATTTTAGATGACCCCCCTTGGAGTTGTTTACTAACCATTATTTTACCAGGTATATTGACAGAAAACACTGCACTACTTTTTCTTGTACACTAAGGACCCGGGGAAGAGTTGCAGGGGAGAGGAGAAGAGATGTGCCTATTTGAAAGCTAGAAAAAAAATGTTTACATTTTTTAAAAGTAGCTCTCATGCTAGAAAAGGTTGGAGACCCCTGCTGTAGGGACATCGCTCCGCACCTTGTTAACCCTTTCATCTCCTTCCCCGTTAGTTTCTAACCCAGGATGTCCATCCGTCTGATCATGTGGCCATTATGACCTGTGTGGCTGTAGTGAGTGTGAGCGGTGTGTTACTGTCTCTGCTCTCTCTCTCTGTAGGAGCTGGAGCTGTGTCGCAGGCTCTATAAGCTGCACTTCCAGCTGCTGCTACTCTTCCAGGCCTACTGTAAACTCATCAGTCATGTGGACACCATCAAGAGAGAGGCAGAGGTGAGACTGGGCAGGGGTTCACTCAACAGGGACTGGGTGGTACAGAAGGGTCCTCTGTAGCTCAGCTGGTAGAGCACGGCGCTTGGAACGCCAAGGTAGTGGGTTTGATCCCCGGGACCACCCCATACACACAAAAAAATAAATAATGTATGCACGCATGACTGTAAGTCGCTTTGGATAAAAGCGTCTGCTAAATGGCATATTATTATTATTAAAACGGTTTTAGGCTGTGGTAATAGGGGTCAGTTATGTTATTCATTTACATGCCAAGCACACTTGGAGTCTTTCACATCACATGCACCATTTTGTGTGTGTGTGCTAGGTCAACACAGGGAGGGTGTTATATTTTATTTCCCTTTCCCAAAGAGCTCTTTAATTGGGCTTCAGGTTGTTTCAGGAAAACTTGAGACACTGAGGCCGCCTGGATTTTCCCCCATCTTCCCTGACAGGAAACAAGCAGTGACAACTCACACGCTAAATTAAACTCACTTGCTTCCTGTGTACAAAACATTAGGAACACCTGCTCTTTCCATGACAGACTGACCAGGTAAATCCAAGTGAAAGCTATGATCCCTTATTGATGTCACCTTGTAAATCCACTTAAATCACTGTAGATTAAGGGGAAGAGACTGGTTAAAGAATAAATGTTTAAGCTTTGAGACAATTGAGACATGGATTGTGTATGTCTGCCATTCAGGGGGTGAAAATATTTAAGTGCCTTTGAATGGGGTATGGGGGTAGGTGCCAGGCGCACCGGTTTGAGTGTGTCAAGAACTGCAACGTTGCTGAGTCAACATGGGCCAGAATCCCTGTGGAACGATTTCGACACCTTGTAGAGTCCATGCGCCGACGAATTGAGGGCAAAAGGGGCTGCAACTCAATATTAGGAAGGTGTTCCTAATGTTTTGTACACAGTGTATACGCACACACACAGGCTTATGCTTTTTGAAATTAAAGATACTGTAACGGCAAAAGTCGTTCTGTAAAGTCATGAGCCATTTTTGTAGATGACTATGTACAAATGTGCCCTCAAGAAAATATATAAACATTCTACAAGATGCCTCTGTGCATATGCTCTTTCTCTCACTCACACGCACACACGCAATTTTGCCTAACCAGACAGACATAGTGCCTGACTGTCTCTATCTCAGTACCTATCTAGAGGTTCTTCTGCGGTCTAGCCCTGTTGTCTTATGGCTTTTTACTGGAGTTAAATCTCAACACTCCTTCCGTAGCCTCCAACTGCTCTTAAACACAAGTAAAACTAAATGCATGCTCTTCAACCGAACGCTGCTTGCACCCGCCCACCCGACTAGAATCACTACTCTCGGCGGGTCTGACCTAGAGTATGTGGACAACTACAAATACCTAGGTGTCTGGTTAGACTGTAAACTCTCCTTCCAGACTCACATTAAGCATCTCCAATCAAAAGTTAGATCTAGAATCGGCTTCCTATTTCGCAACAAAGCCTCCTTCACTCATGCTGCCAAACATGCCCTCGTAAAACTGACTATCCTACCGATCCTTGACTTCGGCGATGTCATTTACAAAATAGCCTCCAACACTCTACTCAGCTAATTGGATGTAGTCTATCACAGTGCCATCCGTTTTGTCACCAAAGCCCCATATACCCACCATTGTGACCTGTACCGATCAATGCACCTGTACACAGCCATTCTGAAATTAGCCCACCCAACTACCTCATCCCCATATTGTTATTTATTTTGCTAATTTGCACCCCAGTATCTCTATTTGCACATCATCTTTTGCACATCTATCATTCCAGTATAAATACGAAATTGTAACTATTTTGCACTATGGCCTATTTATTGCCTTACCTCCATAACTTACTACATTCGCACACACTGTATACAGTGGGGAGAACAAGTATTTGATACACTGCCGATTTTGCAGGTTTTCCTACTTACAAAGCATGTAGGGGTCTGTAATTTTTATCATAGATACACTTCAACTGTGAGAGACGGAATCTAAAACAAAAATCCAGAAAATCACATTATGATTTTTAAGTAATTCATTTGCATTTTATTGCATGACATAAGTATTTGATACATCAGAAAAGCAGAACTTAATATTTGGTATAGAAACCTTTGTTTGCAATTACAGAGATCATACGTTTCCTGTAGGTCTTGACCAGGTTTGCACACACTGCAGCAGGGATTTTGGCCCACTCCTCCATACAGACCTTCTCCAGATCCTTCAGGTTTCGGGGCTGTCGCTGGGCAATACGGACTTTCAGCTCCCTCCAAAGATTTTCTATTGGGTTCAGGTCTGGAGACTGGCTAGGCCACTCCAGGACCTTGAGATGCTTCTTACAGAGCCACTCTTTAGTTGCCCTGGCTGTGTGTTTCGGGTCGTTGTCATGCTGGAAGACCCAGCCACGACCCATCTTCAATGCTCTTACTGAGGGAAGGAGGTTGTTGGCCAAGATCTCACTGGTGTTCTTGGGGTTGTACTCATCCTTCTTCCTCCAAACACGGCGAGTGGAGTTTAGACCAAAAAGGTATATTTTTGTCTCATCAGACCACATGACCTTCTCCCATTCCTCCTCTGGATCATCCAGATGGTCATTGGCAAACTTCAGACGGGCCTGGACATGCGCTGGCTTGAGCAGGGGGACCTTGCGTGCGCTGCAGGATTTTAATCCATGACGGCGTAGTGTGTTACTAATGGTTTTCTTTGAGACTGTGGTCCCAGCTCTCTTCAGGTCATTGACCAGGTCCTGCCGTGTAGTTCTGGGCTGATCCCTTACCTTCCTCATGATCATTGATGCCCCACGAGGTGAGATCTTGCATGGAGCCCCAGACCGAGGGTGATTGACCGTCATCTTGAACTTCTTCCATTTTCTAATAATTGCGCCAACAGTTGTTGCCTTCTCACCAACCTGCTTGCCTATTGTCCTGTAGCCCATCCCAGCCTTGTGCAGGTCTACAATTTTATCCCTGATGTCCTTACACAGCTCTCTGGTCTTGGCCATTGTGGAGAGGTTGGAGTCTGTTTGATTGAGTGTGTGGACAGGTGTCTTTTATACAGGTAACGAGTTCAAACAGGTGCAATTAATACAGGTAATGAGTGGAGAACAGGAGGGCTTCTTAAAGAAAAACTAACAGGTCTGTGAGAGACGGAATTCTTACTGGTTGGTAGGTGATCAAATACTTATGTCATGCAATAAAATGCAAATGAATTACTTAAAAATCATAATGTGATTTTCTGGATTTTTGTTTTAGATTCCGTCTCTCACAGTTGAAGTGTACCTATGATAAAAATTACAGACCTCTACATGCTTTGTAAGTAGGAAAACCTGCAAAATCGGCAGTGTATCAAATACTTGTTCTCCCCACTGTATACATTTTCTGTTTGTATTTTTGACTTTATGTTTTGTTTACCCCATATGTAACTCTGTGTTGTTGTTTTTATCGCACTGCTTTGCTTTATCTTGGCCAGGTCGCAGTTGTAAATGAGAACTTGTTCTCAACTGGCTTACCTGGTTAAATAAAGGTGAAATAAAAAAATAATTTAAAAAATCCCCTGAATGAGAGTGAATCATTTCTCACATGGAGAGATGAGGTCAGCTATTTCAATGAATCACATCAATACTAATTGCATTGCTTCACTGATTTTCTAGACAAGTCTTGCACGTGCCCAAACACGTGAGATTATCTCTGCAGTTATCTGACCTTTTGGGTGGGTGTGTGTGTGTGTGTGTCTCCAAGGTGACCAACATGTCAGAGGAGCTGGCCATTCTTGAGAGCTGTTTGAAGCAGGCGGAGTCAGGGGTTGATGGACAGGAGGATGTGGGCGTGTCGGATGCCTCCCAGACCAGTACGGAGACGGCCATCCAATCACTTATTGAGACCCTGAGGGCCAGAGACTTCAGCTCTGCCCTCACACAGGTCAAAACCTTCAGGTAAAGAAACAACGATTACGTATTTTCTATCCTACAGCTATTCCTCAATGTATAGACTACACAGGCATGTGTCTAGTCTTCTGTCCTGTATCTACTCTTAAATCTCGGCGCTGATACCCTTTTCCTCCTCCCTCCCCTCTCCTCCACTAGGTCTCTGTGGCCTAACGACATCTTTGGGAACGAGTCAGACAACGCGGTCCAGACTCTCCTGCACATCTACTTCCGTCACCAGACGCTGGGCCAGACAGGCTGCCTGGCCGTGGTGGGGCCCAGCAGGGACCTGTCCCAGGCCAGCGGCCGCCTCATGGAGCTCAACCTGCAGATCAGAGAGGCTCTGAGCCAGACCCAGGCCTGCCAGACCCCCCAGACCACAGTGGTCAGCACTGGACTGTGAGCCTTCAGGCCCAAAGTCTGGACTGGACTAGACTACAGCATACCTCTCCTGTACCACTCACAGCTTCCATCTGCTCTGGAGGCTGGTGAGACAGTGACGTGTGTCAGGGGAGGACAGAAGAGACTCCACCTATAAGGGCTAAAGGATGTGTGGGAATAACTGTGACTCATATTAATATATATTACATATATAAAATACTTTAAAAGCTCATATCTGTTTTCCCAGAATAAGCCACCTTGCCAAATTCATCTGCAATAAGTCGTGGTATTATGTGACTGGTGAAGACTGGCCCAGGAGTGAGAAGTAGGAAGGAGACAATGGGGATGATGATGCTAAACTGGATGGGTCTCCCATATTGGCCAGAGGCTACCTCAGCCCCTCTCAGGGGACTGGTTGGATCCTGAGGTTTGGTCAGCGAGATGATATGGTGTTGTGTTCTTGTAGCAGAAGATTTGGAGCACGGGAGACTTTGGAGTCAGTCCGGAAGGAAACCGGATGGATGTGTGAGAGGACAGGCAGTCCCTGTCAAGATTCATAAACAAAAACAAAGAAAGAAAATAGTTTTCAGAAGCATGCTTGAAAGAGAGAAGCACTGCAAGAATATTTTTTGAGAAATGTACTATTTTTTATTAGAGCTAACATCCTAGGTTGTAAATGTTAGGATATTTAACGTGTAATTGTAACCCTAGGGGATCTGTGTATTGACCTGCATTGGAGACGAGCATCTTCAGCAGGTCTTCTAATGAAACTCTCACTCTGTAACCAAATAAGTACCTGCCTGTAGAGACTTTAGGCTGTGTGGTATAGATAGATAGAATATGATTGTATACACTCGCATACACAAATGCATATAATTGCACTGAAGTGCAGACTGGCTACAACTCATTATGGAAACATCAATAACTTATTTTACTCTGTATATATTTTAGAAAATGTATAGTGTAAAACCAGTATTTTCCCCTTGTACTTTTGTTGCACTGTTAATCCGAATAGGATGTATGAAGCTAATAGGAGAAAAGAGAGCTGATAGTCACTAATGACCCTCCCACTATTATAATCCTGTCACACAAACTTTAACATTTCCTATAGACTGGCCTGCCTGTTGGTCCACGTGCTTATGGGTCAGAGGTCATTGGAACTGGTTAAAGGCGCTCGCGTAGATTCTGCTTCCTGTTGGACTGCCACAGCCCAACCAAGCCCAGTCCTATGCATTCCTTCTCTCCACTGTGATCTCCAAGTTGGCCCTGTACAGGCTCCTCTAAAAAGACTTGAGAAACTGAGGCCTGTGTTTGTCCATGTTGGCTGAGCCCAGTGGCGCACAGCTGCACTGATGGTGTGCCACGGCCCTGTGTTCGGAGGGGAAACTGCTGCCATTAAGGCTCTGCTTTTGCTTCTAAAAAGGCACCGCTTGCTGCAGGACATGAACTTGTCTGAAAGTGTTGCAGGAAACTTGTCATGGCACATTGTAAACGATCACTGTACTCATTCCACAGAACTTGTCTGTTGCTTGTCTGGTACATTTGAATGCTGATCTTAGTTATTTAACAGATATTTACCTGGAAAATTGTTTTTATTGTAGAGATGCATTACCGGTATACTTTTCTTTTTGTCATTTAACATACCAGCCTTCTCTCTGGATAAATAAAAACTTGATCATATGAATTTCTCTGCCATTGTTTTCAGACTGTATTGATAGGGTTATTCATTTAAAGCTCCAATGCAGCCATTTCTCAATATCAAATATTATCTGGGTAACAATTAAAGGCCCATTGCAGTCACATATTTCCACACAGGTTGGAATAACAAAATGCTATGTAAGAGCTGCTTGAAAGTTCAGCCTGTTTGGTGACATGCTATTAGGTTTGAAAAATGCACGTTTTCAGGTTAATTAGGCCCCTCAAACCACAGTCCTAGCTAAATTTATTGAAAAATAAAACATCTGCATTGAGCCATGCTGCAGAGCTCCAGTAACGCTAGTCAGGCATAGAGTATATGCCTCTGACGTCACAGGCACGCTTTGTCAGTTCTCTACAACCAAAGACGATGCTTTAGTTCCAATGCAAGAGACCATTGTAAGTTCAGGCCATCCTCGGTAATGGCCGACATACTACTACAAGCTTGCGCCACTGCTGACAAGCCATCCTAGACAGGGTGAGAAAAATACCAGAGAATGTAGACTGCTGGGTATTGCCATTTTATTTCACGTTCAGAAGTGTTTTCCTGCAATCACTATCATGAAAATAAAGGCATAACAGAAAATAATGAAATCTCAAAAGTATTCGCCTACATCCCAGAGCCTCATTAAATGTGCATGGGGGATTCTCTGGGCTGAAGAACTCATCCTGCAGGACTTAGATTGGATGTGAAAGTTCATGTGCAAGTTCCTGCTAGATGATGTATTTGAAACTGAAGGTGCGGTCACAGGAGAGCCGCTTGCCCTTGCACCTGCCACACAGATCCTGTCTGTGGGGGCGTTTGGGGTCAATGTGGCGAGGGGTCACTTCGCACACACAGCGCGCCTTGTTACAAGTCTGTGGAGACAGGACACGGTTAAATGGAGAACCCAAGTTTCGTGTCAAGTCATGGTTTAACCTGGTGGTTTTTATGTCAGTTTAACAATGTAGAGTAGAACAGAAGCCTAGATTCTTACCTGGCAGGTGATGTCCTCGACCCGGTAAGGATTGAAGGACTTCTGGCATGTTCTACAGAACTGCTTGAAGTAGACCTGAAACAGAGACAGCAATTGAGAAGAGACTACCAGAGTAGCAGCAGTAGTCATACTTCAGGGATTGAATGGACCAGCATACTATACCTTGCTCGTTCCTTGGACGCACCAAACGTATGCACTCTCCCAACGCAGGTTGCAGTCTCTGCAGTGATAGTACCCATACTTCTGCTCCAGAAACTAGGGAAGGAATTGAGTCCAGTCAGAATGCGAATTACATAGTGGCCGTCTAGACCTTCACACATCTACCTTTACAAACTACTCATGTCAATTATTCTTATTGTATTTCTTTTTTAGTGTGTGGGTCTGTTTCAGACTGGCCGACTAAACTTAAATTGTCCGCATGGGGCTCACCTGAAACCTCACGCGGGCCTTGACTTTCGATCCATCCTGATTGGCTTTGACAACCTCGGTCATAACTGACCCGTCAGTCTTCTTACTAGATTTTTTACTAGTCTTTTCTTCCTTTGCCTTTTCTGTTTTGTCCCCTGCAGACTTTTCGCCTTTATTCTTTTTCACGGTTTCAGGTGGGTCACCGGTCTGTGCTTCACTAGACCCCCCTTTGTCGTCTTCTAGAAAAGATGTAAGTCTCCTACACGCGATAGGTGAGTAGACCGCCAGTGTGCGAGGGTAGAGCACGCCTCCCACGGAGCTGCCTGGACTACCGGGTGTCTGGGCCTCCTGTCTCCTCTTGCGCAAAGCGTCTCGCTTTCCGGTCATGAGGGTCCTTGGGCCGAGGGAACACTGCACCGAGACATCCTTCTTCGGGTTGACCTGCACAGCGACATCTTTGGTATTTGCTTTCCGTAGCCTCGGTGTAAGATTGGGGTTTATTTGAGACAAGATAGATTTAAGTTGCGCACGCTGGTGGTTATCAAAATAGTCCTCTGATGCCACATAGTTGGCCAAATAATTGTTTCTCCAGCCCGCACCTTTTGGTTTGGGATACCTGCCAGAATAAGGGTTGTAAGATGAATAGAAATAACTGTCGATCGACTCGTCTACATATGTAGCCATTTTTGCTCAGCCAACTTGGGTTATTTGGTTTACCAATTTAAATAGATTGACGAGACACGATTTCATTAATTGTACGCAGGTGTGGCAGTCCTCCTAAATTGGCCTCCAAGACCAATCCGCAAATAAAACGAAACTCTGCAAGATGACGGAATGCAGAAGTGTCAGATTTTATTTTTCTTGTATCATATTTATACACAATTGTATATTTTACAGACGGTTTGTCGTCCTACATATATGGAGTAGTTAGGTTTTGTTGAATAATTGTACTGCATTATTTTTCTTCTTGAACTGAAACTATAGGCACCAAAAACATTTACCCTTGAACTTGAATACTTGCTTTGAATGCAAAATAATAATTGACAATGTTAGTAATGTAGATCATGATTATGTTTGACTTTACAAGCAAGTGAGATGACACATTTGGCAAACTGCTGCTGTTCTGCATCAGTGATGTGAGAGTGAATGAATATATTTTATGAAATCCATTTTCACAGCCATTTTCATTAATACACAAGATGTTGAAGTAAGCTCAGATATACTAGGCTTTTTTACTTCTATGAACCTGTTAATATTTTTTTCATGGTCTTATGAGTTGCTTCAAATATATTTTGTAACATTCTCTCCCTCCATAAATATTTGCAGTCTTCTGTCCTGTCATGAGACACACCCATAGGGTTTCTGCCCTGCAGTCTCATGTTGCTGACATGACAAGGACTTTTGATAGTGATGTCATGAGCGGACCTGAATGTCTCTATGCACCACTCCACCCATGGTGGGCCATCATTGTCTCATGCACACTAAACAGGAGTAGAGTCCGGACAAGGCTCCAGCATGATGAGATTTGGGTCACTCATGGTCACTGCCCCGTAAGAAGTGTCAAAGCCCATATCCTCGTCTTCAAACCTATTATATCCAATATCCCTGTTGTCCCCTAGTGGGTTTGTGTCTGGTTTGTGTAGAACCTCTTTCCTGTACATCCGATAGGCCAGGATGAAGATGCCGGCCTCAGCGGCCTGGAAGAGAGCGTAGAGTAGAGGGAACATATACATGCCCCCCATCAGCTGTGGTGGGAAGGCCATCTTCAGGATGGCTGTGCAGAGCTGCACGTTCTGGCACCCGGTCTCCAGTGACACGGTCCTACGGCTGTTGGGCGGTAGGTCGAACAGTGTGGCCAGGCCATAGCCTGCAGCGTAGCCACATGCAGGCATCAGGACAGCCACCACATAGACAGATGGAGGGATGGTAGCCAGCAGCTCTGGCCCCAACATGGCCCCCGTCATGATGAACAGCATCACCAGGGTCACCAGCAGAGACCACAGGGACACCTGGGGAAACAAACAGCACGGGATCAACAAAGGTTTTATGACATAGGCATTCTCTACATCCAGATTGTTTTAGGAGGGTGGAGGGAAGGAACAATGGATGCATTTTCAGGATATTCAAACAGAACCAATATTATTAAGGCGCAAGGGAAAGCCACAAGTGAGCATGGTCCACTGGAATCAATGTGATTTATTGCATCCCTTCCCCTCTGTGGATATCTTCCCCTCTGTGGATCTCTCATCCAGTTCTATGACTCTGTCACACATCTCGTGCCCCTCCCTCTCCTGGCTGAGCTGCCTTTAGATAAATTATTCTGAAAGGGAGGGGCCGAGGGGCTCTCCCTGACAGTACAGTGCACCTCTGCCTCTGATGTCACTGTGCAATGTGGGCAGGCTTTGTCTCCACTAAAAGCTAGACATAAAAAAATGACTCAGTGGGTACAATGTCACACTAGTGATTACAAAGTCAAAAGGTCCACAACTGATTATTACTATTTTAGTATTGTATGTCATTCTTAATGTGACACTTAGAATCAGGAAATAATTTAAGTAATCCTACATTTTTATTCTTTATATAGTACCTTACAGGTCTAATATATTATTTTTTGGATGAACTTCGTGTAATGTCCTATTTCTAAACTATAAAAAGGAAAAGGGCAAAGGAATATAACAAAACAGCTTTTCAGTGTCTGTCTAAAGTATGTGCCAAGTGCTCTCAATCTCACATTGAACCAGTCAACCTGTCTCCAAACCTTCCTCTACACCGCACCGTTATTTCAGACTGCCCTGTATACCTTTAAAACGATGTCTGCCGCCCGGTTGTAGCGGTACCGGAGCACGACCCCCAGACCAATGGGGATGAGAGTGCTACAGAGGGTGAGGATGATCGCGCCGAACGGCATCAGATTGACCACCGGGGTGTTGATCCAGGCGCGGCTATATATCCACAGACACAGCGGCATCAGAACCAGCGCTAGGACCGTGGAGGAAATGGTCATGATGATGCTGAAAAGAGAAAGATACAAGTGAATTACACCATCACATTAACTACTAAGTGGTGGATCCTCAAATAATGGCACCATTTTCTGTTTAATAAATTAAGATGTGTTCAAATCAAAATCTGTTTTGACAATTTGGACCACAAGTCCCAACAGTAGGCTATGCTGGAGATACGACCATGTGTAAAATTCAATTTTAATTCTCATGCGTAAAATTCAACCAATATGCGTAAAATCCAAGTAATAGCCTACTTGTGCCTAAACTTCGAGTTATAGGCATCGTGAATAAAGTGAAATATCAGACAATGTATCAATTAATATAGGTTTAGGTTTCCATTCATCCAAGTAGGCTATAAATTGAGAATTTTATTTGAAGTGCATTTTATAGTCCACTTGGAAAGGTGTGATAGTTTTATTCTTAGTGAGTCCTTGAGTTACCTCAGATTCATCTCCCCATTCACTAATAAGGACATGATGTTGGATAGGTTTCCTCCTGGACAGCAGCCACACAGTAGAACGGCCATAGCCGCCACATCGTCGAGAGAGAATGCCAAAGCAAGCAGGAAGGCGACCAGGGGCATGATAACAAACTGGCACACTAGCGCCAGCAGAACCCCGATGGGTCTGCGGATATGTTCCCCAAGCTGGCTCACATCTACCGTACACCCTAGCCCCAGCATGGTGAAGCACAGGACAATCCCTACAAACACATTGATTCCGTGACTTAGCGGAGAATCCCAAAAGGCAACCACCAAGTGAGCGGGTTCCGTCGGCGGCAGTTTAGCCCGAAGCCCAGCAGCAACCGCAGTCCTGAGAACTTTCAGAGATACCTGGTCGTTCGTTACGCGTAATTCTGTCATGGTGAGCTCATCTGTGAAGCCTTCGTAGAGTCGGGAGATGGTGTCATTCATGGTGAAGTTGAGGATTTCTGTTAGGCCAGCAGTTGGAACATCAGTGACCACCATACTTGAGTTCTCCATCGCCTTACCAGGGTACAGAAGCTCTCCACAGACGGTGTCCCCCTGAAGGTGCCAGTGCGTAAACTGTGGTCCCCTGGTGGTGCAACGTCATCGCGCGCTGTCACCAATGACAGAGGATTAAACTCGAGGCTCAAGTGGTTAGAGAATGCGGTGGCATCAGGGAATTTCTCAGTTTTAAACACAGACCATGAGACCCACATAGTGACGTCTGGGGCGCGGATTGGCTCACAGCTGACACGCGCGCCAGCATTCCAGAAAGACGCTCGAGGCTGGGGAGTCTGCTCATCATCTCTGAAGAATTCATATCAGGGGTGATGGGCTCGATCATCCCCTGCAGGCTTTTATCTTGAGCTCGTGCACAGGAGAAAACGCATTTATTCATCGCATTACCTATTGAACTTGGACTATTTATATCATTCAGTTTTCTCTAATTTGTTATTGTAAATTAAAATAATTATTCTCGGGTTGGAACACCTCATTTTGGTAATATTACTTTCAAACAATAATTCATATTTTTAATAAGTGCATGGCTGTAGTTTGCTGTGACCAGCGCACAGTTCAAGTGATTCTTGAAATGTTTTGGTTGAGTCGGCAAACATAAAGGGAAACTGTGATGCTCTTTATATTCGTTCATTAACGATTAGTTACCGGAGTGTAACTCCAGTTCTATGAGTGGAGCGGAGCCCCATAGGGGAGCTCTGCTCCTAGTGGTTTACCCTCTGCCCTAAGGCAGCAACAGCCTGAAGCAAAATTATGCACACACCTGCAGCCAATGGGAGCACAGGTGTCCCTATAAGAGGGGACGCTTCCCTCAATCAGCCTCCCGAGATATTATCTTCAGCGAGACTAGAGAGGGTCGGCAGGGCCTTAAGTCTATGGGGCTCCGCTCCACTCATAGAACTGGAGTTACACTCCGGTAACTAATCGTTCTATATCGTGGAGCTCCGCCCCATAGGGGAGCTCTGCTCCTAGTGGTTTATGGCGGAGCGTAGCGCTCCAAAATGTACTCCCTGCCGAGCCTAACACTTCCCATTAAAAAATGAAAAGGTCAAGCCTAGCAATGGCCGCAACCAATTCCCGCAGTACTGCAACTAAAAACCCCTCCGGGCATCACAATATACCGCGTCATCGGTTAAAGACCCGCCCCACCTAGTTCAATGGCAATGCCAATGACAATGGTGTGCAGATCACCAGAATAGAAGCTACACAAATCTGTACTAGCAGATAGATGTGCCTCAATATCCTATGAAAACACTACCGACCACTAATGGAATGACACCAAGTGTCACTCTACATTACGTACACAGTAGACCACCTCACTCACTCAATGGAATCCCAGAGATTAGTAGGCAGGAACAAAAAATAAGTCATACTAACCTGAACAATCAGATAGATGACCTCACATTCTGTCAATTCAATACATGTCTCTACTATACTGACCCTGTCAGTCAAGAGACATGCCACAAGATATGCTTTCCATCCAAAGCGGACCTGATAGAAACCTGTGTCCATCGTCCTGCTTTTCTCTCTTCTAGCTCAAGATTCCCCTTCAGCTATGCTGAGTACAATCGAGCCAGAGAAATAGAAAGCCTATCTATCAAAAAACATGTTTTCCTAACCAAAGCGGACCTGATGGGAACCTGCCCATAGTCCTGCTTTATCCTCTCTTCCTGGCTCAAAATCTCCTTTCAGCTTTGCTGAGTACAGACCGAGCCAAAGAGTTAAAAAACATATCTGTCCAGAATATGTCTTCCTAACCAAAGCGGACCTGATGAACACCAATGTCCACAGTCCTGCTTTTTTCCTCTCCTTCCTGCTCAAGATCTCCTTTCAGCCACGCTGAGTACAGATCGAGCCAAAGAGTTAGAAGGCATATCTAATAGATAGAAACAGAATATGTCTTCCTAACCAAAGCGGACCTGATGGACACCCATGTCCACAGTCCTGCTTTTTCCCTCTCTTTCTTGCTCAAGATCTCCCTTCAGCCACGCTGAGTACAGATCGAGCCAAAGAGTTAGAAGACATATCTAATAGATAGAAACGGATAAATGGAGACGGTGTCGACCATGACGCTGCTCTACAAATATCCTCTACCCCTGTTCCTCTGAAGAGGGCAGTAGAAGCTGCTACTCCACGAGTGGAGTGAGCTCTGATACCCTGAGGCAGTTGTCGCCCCGCTGCCTCGTAAGCTGTCTCAATACCTTCACATAGCCAATGAGACAATCGCTGTTTTGAAAGTGGTCTACCTAATGCAGCCGCACCGTGACACACAAACAGCTGAGGCGATGACCTAATCGCTGCTGTGCGCTCAACGTAACACGCCAAAGCGCGCACTGGGCACAGACAATGAAGCTTTTCCTCACTCCTCTCCCCATGAGGAGGGGGAGAAAAAGCCCACAACTCGACGGTCTGTGATCTATATGCACTGCTAATAACCTTCGGCACAAACGCCGGGTTAGGACGTAACACCGCTCTGCTCAGATCGCCATTAATGGCAAGGCAGTCGGGTCTCGTCGACAGGGCACACAAATCACTGACACGCTTTAGCGGTAGTCAAGGCGAGCAACAGTGCCGTCTTGATAGACAGCATCTTGAGGGGTATTTGATTCAACGGCTCGAACGGCGACTTACATAGCGCTTCGAGTACCAAGGCCAAATCCCACTGGGGCAGCGTGGCTCTAGGCATTGGCCTAAGCCGCCGCGTTCCCAATAAGAAACGTTTCACTAAAGGATGGCTGAACACGTTCGTTCCGCCAAACCCCTCATGACCAGCTGAAATTGCCGCTGCAAACACTTTAATGGTGGAGGGCGATTTCTGCTTATCAAACATAAACTGCAGAAAAGAGAGCACACTCTCAACCTGACAGTTCATGGGGTCCACACCTTGTGTGTCACACCATCGTGAAAAAATGTTCCATCTGCTGGTATACATCCTAGAAGTGGAACCGGCTCGTGCACCTTGTATGGTTCTGATCACTGCATCAGATAACCCACGGCGCCTCAACCTGTCCCATTCAGGAACCAAGCCTTCAGTGGTTGGCCGATTATGGGCCACTGCCCTATCAAGCCTCCCGCCTGGGTCAACGCGTCCCGTCGATGTGGAATTGGCCAAGGTGGCGCAATCAACATCTGACTCATCTCCGCAAACCACGGAGCCCCCGGGCGATCGGGCGCTATCAGTATCACTGACAGCCCTTCTGACCTCACCCTGGCTAGCAGTGGGAGAATGCAAGACAGCGGAGGGAATGCATACAGGAGAACTTTCGGCCATGGGTAGTGCGCGAATGTGTCTCTTCCCAGTGGTGGCTCGTCCTGTTCCCTCAGAGAGAACCATAGGGGACATTGCGCGTTCACTCGTGATGCGAACAGATCCACCTCGGCTCTCCCGAACTGTTCCCAAATTCGGAGAACAATGTCCGGATGCAGACACCACTCGTCGTCTCGAGGACCCCCTCTTGACATGAGGTCTGCTCCTACGTTCAAGTAGCCCGGAATGTGTGCTGCTCTCAACGAGCGAAGGTGCTTGTGAGCCCACAGCCACAATTCCTCTGCCGCCCGGTGGAGGGCAGGTGACCTGACCCCTCCCTGGCGATTTATGTGAGCTACTGTGGTCCGGTTGTCTGACCAGACCAGCACATCGCGACCCCGAAGGGTAGGCGCAAAGTGGGTCAGAACCAGTCGAACCGTTTCCAACTCCAGGAGGTTTATGTGACGACCTGATTGAGGCCATGCACCTCCTATCGCTTGAGTCTGACATGTCCCTCCCCATCCAGTCAGAGAAGCATCTGTAAATACTGGAATGTAGGATGACACCTTGCCCATCGGGACTCCGTGCGTGAGAACGCTCGGATTCCTCCAATAGTCCAGGTCTGCTCTTAGCGAGAGAGGAACCACCACCAACCGATGACGTTGACGCACTGTGTCTAGTCTTAGTTGGGCGAACCATCGCTGTATTCTGCGCATGTGCAGAAGTCCCAGCGGGACCACAGAGTGGGCTGACGACATGAGACCCAAAAGTGACATGATCGACAGCGCCCGTCACTGTGTGATTCGGACGACACTTCCTCAGGGCTAGCAACAATGCTACCCTTCGAGGGTCCGAAATTCGAGCCCTCATCATTACAGTGTCTAGCTGTAGCCCCAGGTAGACAATCTGATGACTGGGCCAGGGTGCGCTCTTTTTCCAATTCACAGCGAACCCCAGACGCGTGAGATGAATCACTGTCTGTGTTGTGTGAGTGAACGCCAGCTCTGCTGACGGGGCGAGAACCAGCAGGTCGTCTAGGTAGGCTAATAGCCTTATCCCTTGACGCCCACGCAGCGGCTCCAATGCCGCCTCCACACATTTG
Source organism: Coregonus clupeaformis (assembly GCF_020615455.1). NCBI lineage: Eukaryota > Metazoa > Chordata > Actinopteri > Salmoniformes > Salmonidae > Coregonus > Coregonus clupeaformis. The sequence goes on from NC_059217.1 coordinate 8,142,642, forward strand.
GAAAATGTTCGAGGTGCCAGGGCGTACCCGAATGGCATCCTCGTGAACTCGTACGCCACCCCCTTGAAAGGCGAACCGCAGAAACCTCCTGTGACGCGATTGTATCGGCACATGGAAGTACGCGTCCCTTTAGGTCTATGCTTGTACAAAAGTCTCCTTTCTGGACACATTCCAGTAGACGTTTTGTCGTCAGCATTCGGAAGGGTCGTTTTGGTTATGCTCTCGTTGAGAGTGCGTAAATCCAAAATCGGCCTCACTCCCCCCCTCTTTTTTGGGCACTAGGAAATAAGGCGAATATAGCCCTTTGTTCCTTTGCTCCCGGGGAACTACTGTGACCGCCTCCTTCGCCAAAAAGTTCCGTAATCTCTGACATCAGAGCGGCCACTTTGTCCGGCGTTTTCATCACCGTCTCACCACTCCCCTGAACGGGGTGGGGTTCGATGGAATTGGAGGGCATAACCCTTCTGCAACGTCTGTTCTAGCCAGCGTGAGAGGGTACAGCTTCGTTGCCACTGCCAGCAATGCAGAGAAAGCGGGCGCGCACGAAGCTGTGGTGCATCCAGTAGGAAGGACCTGTATTCCTCTATGGCCCTGCGCCGCTATTCCCCAGCACTGGGTTGGTGGAATAGCCCAAGGCGGGCCCCCCTCGAAAGGGAGAGGAAACATCAGCTCGTTCTGAGAGAATCGGAGGCCTTGATACGTCAGTTACGTCTGTAACTCTAGTATTCCGGCCCTCCGTGAACGCAGCACGGTTTTGAGCTGCACTGACTGAGGTATTAACCTGAGACAGAGCGCCCTCCCCGGATAGCAATTGCGTCATCATGTCATTGTCTGACTGAGACTGCTGCTTGTCATGAGATCCGTCCACTGCAGTACTCAACAGAGTCTGGATAGTGTGGTCTCTAACTGGTACCACAAGGTGGCGCCACAATACCTCTTTTTTTACTGGTCTCATGAGGCTGCTCAACAGCACACTCTAGGTGTGGTGAGCTGCACTCAGAGTAGTGGGCATTGTTACGTTCTGAATTAACCGGGGGCGCCCATACATTGGTTACACCTGTAACTCTAGTATTCCGGCCCTCCGTGAACGTCGCACGGGTCTGAACTGCTCTGGCTGAGGCGTTAGCCTGAAGCAAGGCGTCATTCCCAGCTAGCGGCTGCGTCTTCATGTCATATTTAGACTGAGACAGCTGCCTGCTATGTGAGACCTTTACTACAGAGCTCCTAGGAGTCTGTAGTAAAATATCTTTATTAGGTGAGCTAAGGCTACGCCTTGCTACCTTTTTCTCTTTCCTGTCCTGAGTGTGTTCAACTACGCACCCTCGGTGGGTTGAGCTACACTCAGGATGGTGAGAGAAATTCATAGGATGTGAAGTACTCTGCAATGTGTCATGGAAGAAAGGCTTTTTTGTGACAATGTCAGTGAGAGCCAGCTCTTTATTCACATAACAACAATAAATATTTCCCTCCATGCCCTGAACAGTAGGGTGGGGGGGAACAGTGGGCTCTGTCGCGTACAGCGCCGAGCCGTCATCCGTCCTCTCCCCCTCGTCCCGTCATTGACGCCGTCGTTTCTGGCTGACCTTCTGGTGTTGCCAGGACGGTTTTGTGACGACCTCTCTCGCCGGCGGAATCGTCGCCACCACCGTCGTCGCTGGAGGGGCCGAGCCCGCTCGCCTGCTGTCGGTGGTAGGCGCCTGTCGCCTGGCCCGTCGCCTCCCTGTAGTTCTACTGGGGGCGTTAGAGGTTGAAGGGTTAGTAGAGGCCCTGCTAAACTTGCCTGCCAATGGCAGGTGTTTAGCCAGGTGCTTTCTCTCTTCGTCAAGCTTACCAAAACGTTCCGTCGCCTCCTTAACGGCGACCCCAAAGAGGCCCTCGCTAGAGACGGGAGCGTTTAGCAGCGAGGCTCTGTCAGTCTCCTTCATGGCTGTCATTGACAGCCAGAGGTGACGTTCCATGACCACCGAGGTGGCCATGGACCGGCCTGCGCATATCGCTGACGCTTGTGTCAAATGAAGAATAGCGCCAGAAATCCTGGACGCCTCTTCAATCTCCTCGCTGGTCAACTCAGACCTACCCGTTGTTAGACGGAATAGGGAGGCTGCGAGGAGGGCAATGTTATTAGCCGCTGACACAGTCTGGGCTCCCAGCGTAAAGGACTTCTCAGCCAGCTGTGCTGTGAGTCTGTCCTTTTGTGCTGGCAGGGTGGCTTTCTTGGAGGCCGCCCAGGGACTCGAACCCGGCACTAGATACGCCGCCATGGCGCTCTCGAGCCTAGGGATTCCCTTAGCAGCCCACTCACGTCCAGCCACTCTCGTGAATGGGGTGTACAGTTTGGCCGGCGAACGCGCCGCCAGGGGTGTATCCCACGAGCCCTCGACATATTTTCAGAGGGAAGGCATAGCAGGAGCCATCGGCTCAGCTGCCTTCCTCGGTCTAGAGTAGGGGCCGCCCTCCATCATGTCGACCTCCACAGGGGGGGGAGCAGGGGGCAGCGCTATCTCTAGTCGGTTGGCGGCTCTCTCAATGAGTTCGGGAAAGTCCGCACGCAGAGAGGCCGCTGCGAAAGACAGGGCTGCTGACGTAACAGAGCCTGTGTCGTCATCGCACAAGGAGCCTTCAGATCTCACACTCCCCATAGGGAAGGGGGTCTTGAAGGTTGGCGCCAGAGGGTCGGATTGTTCCATTGGAACATCCATCTCTGCGTCTCTCTCCTTGTCATCCCCTGAGCCAGCACTGTCCGACGACGCCTCTGAAGCAGAGGCGAGAAGAGACAGTACATCCTCTAGGGGGATATCCTCCCTAAAAACGCCAACGCTGCTTCCTCTCCTTCATAGGAAGGAGGGCGCAGGAGGCGCAATTAGGGGGCTGGCGGTCCTTCTAGCATGCTGCGGCCCCAAACACACGAAACAAAGGTCGTGGGGGTCCGCAGATGCCATGGAGGAGCATCGGCACTGAGCCCTGAAAAGGGCTTTTGGGGGTGGAAAATCTCCTGGCGTGCTCATTTTAGAAGAGCGATTTCTTCCTGAGTCTTCTTACTTCTTGGCTTCTTCAGTCTAGTCGTCCAGTCGCTGAAGATAATGGGAGGCTGATTGAGGGGAAGCGTCCCCTCTTATAGGGACACCTGTGCTCCCATTGGCTGCAGGTGTGTGCATAATTTTGCTTCAGGCTGTTGCTGCCTTAGGGCAGAGGGTAAACCACTAGGAGCAGAGCTCCCCTATGGGGCGGAGCTCCACGATATAGAACCGCGGGCACGTTTCTTTTCTTCTCTGTGCTCTTTCTATCCTTCGTGAATTGGGTTGACAGTTTTGAGGTAACCACAATGAACCTCTCGACATGTGCATGGCATGCGTACGTCTCACATAGTTATTTCTAGGCGTTATCTCACAGATCATTCTTAATCTGACTGACCTGCTGTTTTCATACTGGCCACTTCCAAGTCTTGCCATTAGACGAATGAAACCATTAATTAAATGACAACTTTCCCGGTTGGAGAGGACCATCTTGCCCCGCCAAATCAATCAAGTATGGGTCATTGCATATGTGGAGTGTCTGAAAGTGGGCATTGCGAAACACAGTTTAAGTCGGAAGTTTACATACACCTTAGCCAAATACATTTAAACTCAGTTTTTCACAATTCCTGACATTTAATCTTAGTAAAAATTCCCTGTCTTAGGTCAGTTAGGATCATCACTTTATTTTAAGATTGTGAAATGTCAGAATAATAGTAGAGAGAATGATTTATTTCAGCTTTTATTTATTTCATCCCAGTGGATCAGAAGTTTACAGTGAGGGAAAAAAAGTATTTGATCCCCTGCTGATTTTGTACGTTTGCTGTTAAAGGGAGTGCTCCTAATCTCAGTTTGTTACCTGTATAAAAGACACCTGTCCACAGAAGCAATCAATCAATCAGATTCCAAACTCTCCACCATGGCCAAGTCCAAAGAGCTCTCCAAGGATGTCAGGGACAAGTAGACCTACACAAGGCTGGAATGGGCTACAAGACCATCGCCAAGCAGCTTGGTGAGAAGGTGACAACAGTTGGTGCGATTATTCGCAAATGGAAGAAACACAAAATAACTGTCAACCTCCCTCGGCCTGGGGCTCCATGCAAGATCTCACCTCGTGGAGTGGCAATGATCATGAGAACGGTGAGGAATCAGCCCAGAACTACACGGGAGGATCTTGTCAATGATCTCAAGGCAGCTGGGACCATAGTCACCAAGAAAACAATTGGTAACACACTACGCCGTGAAGGACTGAAATCCTGCAGCGCCCGCAAGGTCCCCCTGCTCAAGAAAGCACATATACATGCCCATCTGAAGTTTGCCAATGAACATCTGAATGATTCAGAGGAGAACTGGGCGAAAGTGATGTGGTCAGATGAGACCAAAATCGAGCTCTTTGGCATCAACTCAACTCGCTGTGTTTGGAGGAGGAATGCTGCCTATGACCCCAAGCACCATCCCCACCGTCAAACATGGAGGTGGAAACATTATGCTTTGGGGGTGTTTTTCTGCTAAGGGGACAGGACAACTTCACCGCATCAAAGGGACGATGGACGGGGCCATGTACCGTCAAATCTTGGGTGAGAACCTCCTTCCCTCAGCCATGGCATTGAAAATGGGTCGTGGATGGGTATTCCAGCATGACAATGACCCAAAACACACGGCCAAGTCAACAAAGGAGTGGCTCAAGAAGAAGCACATTAAGGTCCTGGAGTGGCCTAGCCAGTCTCCAGACCTTAATCCCATAGAAAATCTGTGGAGGGAGTTGTCAAACGACAGCCTCAAAACCTTAATTACTTGGAGAAGATCTGCAAAGAGGAGTGGGACAAAATCCCTCCTGAGATGTGTGCAAACCTGGTGGCCAACTACAAGAAACGTCTGACCTCTGTGATTGCCAACAAGGGTTTTGCCACCAAGTACTAAGTCATGTTTTGCAGAGGGGTCAAATACTTATTTCCCTCATTTAAATGCATATCAATTTATAACATTTTTGACATGCGTTTTTCTGGATTTTTGTTGTTGTTATTCTGTCTCTCACTGTTCAAATAAACCTACCATTAAAATTATAGACTGATCATTTCTTTGTCGGTGGGCAAACGTACAAAATCAGCAGGGGATCACATACTTTTTTCCCTCACTGTACATACAGTGGGGAGAACAAGTATTTGATACACTGCCGATTTTGCAGGTTTTCCTACTTACAAAGCATGTTGAGGTCTGTAATTTTTATCATAGGTACACTTCAACTGTGAGAGACGGAATTTAAAACAAAAATCCAGAAAATCACATTGTATGATTTTTAAGTAATTAATTTGCATTTTATTGCATGACATAAGTATTTGATACATCAGAAAAGCAGAACTTAATATTTGGTACAGAAACCTTTGTTTGCAATTACAGAGATCATACGTTTCCAGTAGGTCTTGACCAGGTTTGCACACACTGCAGCAGGGATTTTGGCCCACTCCTCCATACAGACCTTCTCCAGATCCTTCAGGTTTTGGGGCTGTCGCTGGGCAATACGGACTTTCAGCTCCCTCCAAAGATTTTCTATTGGGTTCAGGTCTGGAGACTGGCTAGGCCACTCCAGGACCTTGAGATGCTTCTTACGGAGCCACTCCTTAGTTGCCCTGGCTGTGTTTCGGGTCGTTGTCATGGTGGAAGACCCAGCCACGACACATCTTCAATGCTCTTACTGAGGGAAGGAGGTTGTTGGTCAAGATCTCGCGATACATGGCCCCATCCATCCTCCCCTCAATACGGTGCAGTCGTCCTGTCCCCTTTGCAGAAAAGCATCCCCAAAGAATGATGTTTCCACCTCCATTCTTCACGGTTGGGATGGTGTTCTTGGGGTTGTACTCATCCTTCTTCTTCCTCCAAACACGGCGAGTGGAGTTTAGACCAAAAAGCTCTATTTTTGTCTCATCAGACCACATGACCTTCTCCCATTCCTCCTCTGGATCATCCAGATGGTCATTGGCAAACTTCAGACGGGCCTGGACATGCGCTGGCTTGAGCAGGGGGACCTTGCGTGCGCTGCAGGATTTTAATCCATGACAGCGTAGTGTGTTACTAATGGTTTTCTTTGAGACTGTGGTCCCAGCTCTCTTCAGGTCATTGATCAGGTCCTGCCGTGTAGTTCTGGGCTGATCCCACCTTCCTCTGATCATTGATGCCCCACATTCTGAGCCCCAACCGTTTGACCATCTTTATTTTTTGCCACGTTTGTCCTGTAGCCCATCCCAGCCTTGTGCAGGTCTACAATTTTATCCCTGATGTCCTTACACAGCTCTCTGGTCTTGGCCATTGTGGAGAGTTATCTGTTTGATTGTGTGACAACTCAAACAGGTGCAGTTAATACAGGTAATGAGTGGAGAACAGGAGGGCTTCTTAAAGAAAAACTAACAGGTCTGTGAGAGCCAGAATTCTTACTGGTTGGTAGGTGATCAAATACTTATGTCATGCAATAAAATGCAAATGAATTACTTAAAAATCATACAATGTGATTTTCTGGATTTTTGTTTTAGATTCCGTCTCTCACAGTTGAAGTGTACCTATGATAAAAATTACAGACCTCTACATGCTTTGTAAGTAGGAAAACCTGCAAAATCGGCAGTGTATTAAATACTTGTTCTCCCCACTGTACACTCAATTAGTATTTGGTAGCATTGCCTTTAAATAGTTTAACTTGGGTCAAATGTTTCGGGTAGCCTTCCTCAAGCTTCCCACAATAAGTTGGGTGAATTTTGGCCCATTCCTCCTGACAGAGCTGGTGTAACTGAGTGAGGTTTGTAGGCCTCCTTGCTCGCACATGGTTTTTCAGTTCTGCCCACACATTTTGTATAGGATTGAGGTCAGGGCTTTGTGATGGCCACTCCAATACCTTGACTTTGTTGTCCTTAAGCCATTTTGCCACAACTTTGGAAGTATGCTTGGGGTCATTGTCCATTTGGAAGACCCATTTACGACCAAGCTTTAACTTCCTGACTGATGTCTTGAGATGTTGCTTCAATATATCCACATAATTTTCCTTCCTCATGATGCCATCTATTTTGTGAAGTGCACCAGTCCCTCCTGCAGCAAAGCACCCCCACACCATGATGCTGCCACCCCCGTGCTTCACGGTTGGGATGGTGTTCTTCGGCTTGCAAGCGTCCCCCTTTTTCCTCCAAACATAATGATGGTCATTATGGCCAAACAGTTCTATTTTTGTTTAATCAGACCAGAGAACATTTCTCCAAAAAGTACGATCTTTGTCCCCATGTGCAGTTGCAAACCATAGTCTGGCTTTTTTTATGGCGGTTTCGGAGCAGTGGCTTCTTCCTTGCTGAGCGGCCTTTCAGGTTATGACGATATAGGACTCGTTTTACTGTGGATAGAGATACTTTTGTACCTGTTTCCTCCAGCATCTTCATAAGGTCCTTTGCTGTTGTTCTGGGATTGATTTGCACTTTTCGCACCAAAGTACGTTCATCTCTAGGAGACAGAATGCGTCTCCTTCCTGAGCGGTATGACGGCTGCGTGGTCCCATGGTGTTTATACTTGCGTACTATTGTTTGTATAGATGAACGTGGTACCTTCAGGCATTTGGAAATTGCTCCCAAGGATGAACCAGATTTGTGGAGGTCTACAATTTCTTTTCTGATGTCTTGGCTGATTTATTTTCATTTTCCCATGATGTCAAGCAAAGAGGCACTGAGTTTGAAGGTAGGCCTTGAAATACATCCACAGGTACACCTCCAATTGACTCAAATGATGTCAATTAGCTTATCAGAAGCTTCTAAAGCCATGAGATAATTTTTTGGAATTTTCCAAGCTGTTTAAAGGCACAGTGAATTATAAGTGAAATAATCTGTCTGTAAACAATTGTTGGAAAAATTACTTGTCATGCACAAAGTAGATGTCCTAACTGACTTGCCAAAACTATAGTTTGTTAACAAGAAATGTGTGGAGTGGTTGAAAAACGAGTTTTAATGACTCCAACCTAAGTGTATGTAAACTTCCGACTTCAACTGTATACTGTAGTGTATCATGATCTGATGATTCCATATATCCAGTGGAAATGTCATAAAAAAACAGCCATCTGTCCCGAGCTCACTGGTGCAGGAAACTCGGAGGGCCCAGAATAGGCTAGTCGATACAATGTTGCAAGTTGACCCAGTTGATGATTTGATACAATGTTGCACTTCACTAGCAATAGCTCAAGCCAAGACAGATAGAAAGGGAGGCAAACAGGCGGAGTAGAGAGATGAATGTGAAATATTTTCTACTGTTTTTATTCGTCGGCTTTAGGCCTATATATTTTACTTAGTTGATGATGAAGTTATAGGCTTACTGCAGCATTGGCCTATAGGCTAATTTCTTTAGCCGCCAATGGATCATAGTTTACAGTATCAATGTGTCCATATGGCAGAGGCTGGTGCTCTCCTTTGGTTGAATTTTAACTTTTAGATTTCTATCGTTTTACTTAAGATTTTGATGATTAACCACATGAAAATGATTTTGAGCAACGATAATGTTATTATTGAAATGAAACTGTTCCACAAAAATGCACAAATAAAAATAATAATAACTGCCACGCAGATCGATAAAACTGGTAGGATAAAGTGTAAGCTTCCCCAAACTTGAAACGCACGAGCTGCCTATGGTCTTCACTATAACACCCATAAAAAACGCGCAAGTGCGTACACACATGGGAGATACCGTGAAAAAAGCCTTCCAACTGATTCCTTCTGGCGCTGGCCCTGCCTGAAATGACAAGAGTTTGAATGAAATTGTCCCCAACCATAAAACAATTGCCCCATTCATGACACAGTAGACAACTTTTTAAAATTGTAATGTGAGTTTATACAGGGAATCTGAGGGCTGGAGTCAATCCGTATCGCAGAAGTATTGCATGAAAAGGTAATTTTTATTGCATGTAAAGTAGTGTTAATGTAAAGGTCATTTCAGATTGAATCGAATATGCAGCGTGAATGCAGTATCCGCGGACGCGGGAACATTGCCTATAAATTTCAACACGGATCTTCCGCGATACTAATGCAATACGGATTGAATCCAGCCCCGAATGTCATGTTGGTGAATATAAAAAAGTTAATTAACAAAAACGATCACAAAATGGCGTGGCATGTATTTTTTGCAACAAGTCCCAAGTCTTCCACTAAATCCAAACCTTGACATACAGAGGCACCTCTCTCTTAAATAGTTTCATTTACAGAATGAGAGTAATTTGTTATAAATATCAAGGCGCATATTATATATTAGCAATTATAAATGTATTGTTGATACAATTACAAAATAACAAAATGAGCCCAAACTAAATCAAGCAGAAATGCAAAAGACACAAATTATATTGGCAAACCAAGACATTAGTGGCACATAATGATAAATGAATAAATAAAGTGAAACTTTAAATGAATAGGCACTAGTTCGATCATTTCTGGCACACCAATACCATCCCTATGAATCTCGGCACAACTCTTTGATTCATTTTAAAGCACAAGAGGCAATGGCCACTAACCTATTGAACTTCCATTATTATCTTATTTAAGATGTCATGATCATTTATTCTCTCCGTCTTGACATAACATACACTGACACAATATTGTTGCAGGTTTTAAATGAACTACATCAAGCCTTTGCTGCATGCTCGAATCTCAGGGCTACAAGGGTGGAATTCTATGTGCATTAGTTATGTTTTAGTGGGAGCACATGTCTCTGACTCTACTGTAGATATTGCAACTGCATATTCATCTAGTGGGAGAGCAGATGGAACTAACTAACCAAACCAGAAGTAGATTTGGAGTGAGATTGTGACGACTACCAGTGATTGGCCCAGTTTGACATGACTACTGACTACCCAGCTCTGGAACAGATGTGATAGTCGGTCCAGGTTAAACCATAGTTATGGTTAAGGTCAGAGATGGGGCTTTGGCCTGTTTCTACCAGTCACCTGTGTGTTCAACATAAAAACATTAAACACTCAAATGTCCTGTTATGAAACCATCTAAAAAGACTTTGGAGAATAAGCTTTGCAGTTGAGGTTCAAAATGTAAATTTTTTCAAATGATTCAAATCAATAGAAAACGAATACTGAAAATGTATATTTGGAAAAGGAACTCTCTAAATAATTATTTGAATAAATAATGTCCAAAACAAACATTAATACATTCTAGTTGTTTCACAAGTGGAAAAAACTATGATTTGACAACACAACCATACTGTGGTGCGTTCACTTCGTAAAACGTTCACAACAATTCTTTAACATTAAGGGAACATTACATCATCATAGAGATCTCTGACAAAGGCATCTGTTAAGAACAGACTGCAAAAAGAGAAATGTGTACAAACATTTCAACCTGAGGGAGGTGAAAATATAGAGGGAGACAAGGGAAGGAGGGAGGGAGAGATGGAGAGAAGCATTGTGTGATTGACTGATGGCTGAACAGACACACTGAGGCAGGTGATAGTGCCCTCTGGAGGCGCCGTGATGCTGGAGCTTGGCTGGTTTCTTTGGCATCTCTGGGCTTCCGCCTGCCAGCCCTGCCTGGCCCCTTGGTCAGTGCTATACAGGACCCTTGGGACATCCCTACCCTAAACCTATGTTTATGTTATGTATGATGATTGAGGCGCTATACAAATTGAACAGTAACAACCTCTCACATAGCCTTAATATTAACTCATGCAGAATTAAGCATTTCTTGAAGTACAATTATACACCAAATGTAGGCAACATTGACTCCGGAGCAGGAGTGGAGAAATATTATTGATTTCTTTCATCATCATGAGAGAACAGCGAATGCGCAGTTAGATTCCGTTTGTAGAGGCACTTTATCAGCATCATAAAAGCTGATAGTATTTCAACCACATAAAATATGCATCCAAGGCGAACTGAAACCTTATCAGAAATATGTTGGGTCGTTTTCACAGCGTTCAATTTCCTTACAACCGGTCAAACTGATGTAATTTGGAACTTATGCATAGAAAATCGTTCCCGTTTATATTTTAGTTATTGCATTTCTCCCCGGTCCCTAAATGTATTTTCTCCGTGAAAGAAGCAGATGACAGAAAACTTGAACGATGTCAATTAAATTACAGCATTCAATCTTTTGATTTATGACATTCTGGTGAGCAAGGGTTTACTTAGTCTTCTAGGACTACATATAATGACAAGATATCAGCGGGTGCGGTTGAACAAACAGCTGACCTGCGCACCACTAGTAGGGACGTCCCAAGGAACCGGGATAGCACGGACCCTGGCCCCTTCAGAACCTATCCACACAGATACACACACCATGTTGCTTCAGATGTCCAGATCATGTTCCTCATGATAGTACTAAGAATTTGACTTGTGTCTTTGATATAGTTTCTTGATTCATGGTAAAAGTAATCTTGGTTGATAAAGTGCCGCATTGTAATGTTTGTCTGCCTCTTTGTGCTGATGAGAGAGCAACAGTGCCCCCTGCTGGTCAGGCCAGCCTCAGTAGCAGCCCTCTCTCCAGTTCTCTCCTTCCCTTCCGCCACTGTAGGTCCGAGGGGCAGGTAAAGACCTGGGGAAGAGAAGATCCAGAGAAACAGATTAGTTCTACGCATGAGTAAAAAGGTCTGATACACCTGTAACCAACTGACATGACACCTAAACTTGCTTTGAAGTTGTGTGTAATGTGTGTCCCTACCTGCGTACTGGCTGGGCCAGTTTGCTGCGAGGCACGGGGATGCCTCCACCCCCTCCTCCTCCTGCACTGGGCCGGGGCAGGCCACTGCGTGCTGGGCCCAGGGAGCGTGTGGGGGTGGAGGCTCCAGAGCCGGGGGTAGATGTAGCCTTCACAGGCTGCCTCAGGGCCAGGGGAGACGTGGTGGTTGGGGTTCGCAGCTTACTGGGAGAAGGGACTGGAGGGGCAGGAGAGAGAGGGGAGGAGACAGGTCAGTACAGTACACTGTAGTATGAAGAGATGGCTTATAGATGATGGCACAGTTTTATACCCACAACAGAGATCTGTGGTCTCAGTGGCCCGCCAAGCAATGAACAACACAATGATCTGAGGCACATATGATACAAATACAATGTATATGAGAACAATGTAGACCATCACCTACTATGCATTCAGAACCATTCTTCAAATAATCTAATGTGATGGAATTTTGCATTAAATCACAATAACCATATAAAATAAAGAAAAATAAAACGAGGAATGAAAACGAGGCCTTGTATAAAGTCTATACAAACTGTACAAACTCCCACGATGCTTGTTCATGTGTAGGATGAGGCACACATGCCCTCTGGTGATAGGAAGGGCACAGATAATACCACAACATTAACACATCACATCATGAGAGCACAATCACAATATATAAAAGTTGGGAGCATGACCAGTGAATACTCACTGAAATCCCCTTCTTCTCCAAAGCAACAGGAAAGATGGACTAAACAAAGATGAAGACAGGAGATATTTGACTTCATTCAGAACAGCAGAAGAAAGTGTAGGCTAATAGATGATATGGATGGAAAAAGACCTTGAGACTAAAAAGTCTCTCCGAGCCCATAATAAAAAGCATACCATCTAGTTACCAATACAGGTCTACACGTAAACTAATCCATGGACAACTTTAAGTACACTGAACAAAAATATAAAACGCAACATGCAACAATTTCAAAGATTTTACCAAAAGTTACAGTTCATATAAGGAAATCAGTCAATTTAAATAAATAAATTAGGCCCTAATCTGTGGATTTCACATGACTGGGAATACAGATATGCATCTGTGGGTCACAGATACCTTAAAAAAAAAAAAAGGGGCATGGATCAGAAAACCAGTCAGTGTCTGATGTGACCCCTATTTGCCTCATGCAGTGCGACATCTCCTTCGCATGATTGTGGCCTGTGGAATGTTGTCCCACTCCTCTTGAATGGCTGTGCGAAGTTGCTGGATATCGGCGGGAACTGGAACACGCTGTTGTACACGTCGATCCAGAGCATCCCAAACATGCTCAATGGGTGACATGTCTGAGTATGCAGGCCATGGAAGAACTGGGACATTTTCAGCTTCCAGGAATTGTGTATAGATCCTTGCGACGTGGGGCCGTGCATTATCATGCTGAAACACGAGGTGATGGTGGTGGATGAATGGCATGACAATGGGCCTCAGGATCTTGTCACGGTATCTCTGTGCATTCAAATTGCCATCGATAAAATGTAATTGTGTTCGTTGTCCGTAGCTTATGCCTGCCCATACCATAACCCCACCGCCACCAGGGCACTCTGTTCACAAAGTTGACATCAGCAAACCGCTCGCTCACACGGCGCCATCTTCCCGGTACAGTGGAAACCGGGATTCATCCGTGAAGAGCACACTTCTCCAGCGTGCCAGTGGCCATCGAAGGTGAGAATTTGCCCACTGAAGTTGGTTACGAAGCCGAACTACAGTCAGGTCAAGACCCTGGTGAGGACGACGTGCACGCAGATGAGCTTCCCTGAGATGGTTTCTGACAGTTTGTGCAGAAATTCTTCAGTTGTGCAAACCCACAGTTTCATCAGCTGTTCGGGTGGCTGGTTTCAGACGATCCCGCAGGTGAAGAAGCTGGATGTGGAGGTCCTGGGCTGGCGTGGTTACATGTGGTCTGCGGTTGTGTGGCCGGTTGGACGTACTGCCAAACTCTCTAAAACGACGTTGGAGGTGGCTTATGGACATTCAATTCTCTGGCAACAGCTCTAGTGGACATTCCTGCAGTCAGCATGCCAATTGCAAGCTCCCTCAATTTAAGACATCTGTGGCATTGTGTTGTGTGACAAAACTGCACATTTTAGAGTGGCCTTTTATTGTCCTCAGCACAAGGTGCACCTGTGTAATGATCATGCTGTTTAATCAGCTTCTTGATATGCCAGACCCGTTAGGTGGATGGATTATCTTGGCAAAGGAGAAATGCTCACTAATAGGGATGTAAACAAATTTGTACACAACATTTTAGAGAAATACGTTTGTGCGTATAGAACATTTCTAAGATCTTTTATTTCAGCCCATGAAACATGGGACCAACACTTTACATGTTGTGTTTATATTTTTGTTCAGTATAAATGTGAACCTTCTGCTTGATCTAGTCATCCAACCAAATCAGCAACCATTGCCAAGAAGAGGAATGACTGCAATGTGGCCAACCACATCAGCTGTGCCATCAGAAACTGAGATGATTTCAAACATAATCTGAAACAGCCTTGAGGTTTGGGAGACCAAAGGCATTCCAGAACCACAGGGTTTCTCAGCAGGTTCTCCCCATCACCACTAGGGGGGAGACATGAGTTATTTGTTCTGCTCAGACCAGAGCCAACATGCCCACCTTACAAGAACACCATGGAGACACTCAAAACCATCCCAGAAGCTGCCTAAACTGACGAAGTGACCATCCCAGAAAACAATTGCTTGCCTTGCAAATCCGGAGACAACTGTACCAAATTTCCCGGCACTTTGTATTGGGTCGAGTGCATGCAGGTACGTCACACAGTAAAACCCAAAATGCTTTACGTTTGGTAAAGAACGTGGTCATGTGTGTATTACTCAGGATGAATGTGTATGTAGGGGACCCTACTCATCAGGTGGATCATCCCAGGCACTGGCAGGCTGTTACCTCGGAGGGAAGAAGGGCTTTGGAGGTGCTGTTTGGGTTTCGGGGACAGTAAGGATCGAGCGGGAGTTCCTGTTTGGGAGGAGCGAGGGGGGGTGGAGTACCGGGAGTGGAGTGGAGAGGAGGAGTGCTGGGCTACTGGGGAAAAATGGAGATGACAGTTGGGGAGAAACAGAGTCAATCCTTTCTGTTTTGTTACTGGACCAGGGAGAAGATGACGAGATAGGGTTGAACCAGGCAGCCAGAGGGGAAGGAGGGGTTGTGTGAGGCAGTGAGGCCACTGAGTCAGCCAAGCCAGGCTTATAGTCGTTCCCAGCCAAAGGTAAAAGAGCAGCCTGAAACACTAGGCATTCACAGTGGGGTGGGGGTGGGGGGGAGAGCGAGACACACACACACACACACACACACACTGCCAGGGGTAAAGTACTTCCAGAGCTGAGCTGGGCCAACACTAGGCCAAACCACTACCAGTGCCTCAGTAGAAAGAGAGCGGTGGGTGAAAGGCAGCACATGCTCTACTGTCAGATAGAGAGGCAGGGATAGTGGTGTCATACTGACACAACAGCCAGAAAAAGCCCAGAGAAGTACAGGAGACGACTAAGTGTCAAGAGCAAAACAGTGACATAGTACAGGATAGTACAGAACATATACACATTCACAAAGTGTTCCGCTTCACTTACACATACTTAATTATCAGTGTATAAAAAGCTGTTTAACTAACAGATTAATTGATACAGATTACACGTCCTTTGTCCAGCAGCCTTTTCTCCTTCAGGTGTCTGAGTGGGGATTAGTTATATGGATTAAAATACAACACTACCATCACTCATTCACTGTGGGGGTGTATCTCTTATTCTAGGGTTATAGTAAATGGCCACTCTAGGAGAGAATTCAGTTGGTGGTTATTTCAAAAGAGCATTCAGTGTTTTATTCAGTTCTCTCTACATTCTAAATATACATCCTCACAATAACCTACTTTTAAATCTCTTGATTCTAATTAATTTGGGTAAAAAGGAGACGAGTGCACGGAAGGAGAAATGATTAAAATGATCAAACAGAGAGAATCCCAAACCATCAAAGCCAAGACACTAAAAAGCAAGAGCTTTAATAAGGGGGAGCCTGAGAGGGATGCATGGTATGCACTAGCTAGAACATCACAACACATTACTCCTATCATAACATTACTGCTGTTGAATATGCTTGAGAAACAAAAACGTTATTTGTCAGTATACAAGAGAGAATAATATGAAAATGAAAGCATGTCTTGGATTGCGATAACCGAGTGAACAGGCAATATGGATATTGTGTGTGTGTAGTACTCACTGGCAGACTGACTGACTGCCTGGTGTCTGGGTGAGCCTCCATTTGGCACTAGCAGGTTGGACTCACAGCTCCTGCTGTTCTTGACAGGCTCTGGGCCCTGCTGGGCCACGTTGGAGCGGGTCAGGTTAGGAAGACTACGCCCCAGCTTCTCTACAAACACCACAGCAGAGGAAAACAACTGAAAACAGGACTGAATAGCTACACAATGGTGCTCATTTGAACCAGAATGGATAGACAATATGAATCCATATAGTTTGTCCTCCACATAACAATGAACTAACCCCAACCCAAATCCATTTCCCCTCTCTAGTCACTCAGTCCCCCCCTCTCCGCTGTAGTCAGCCAGTGTGTCACCTTACCTTCGTTCTTCACCACGTTGGTCTGCAGGTCTTGGGGGGCGTGGCCCTGCAGGGAGTGACGTGGTGCCTGCAGCCGGCTGATGATTGGCTGCGGGGAGCCCCGGCTGTGGTTGTACTCCAGGGAGCGTGCTGGGGAGCGGGAGCGGGGGGAGTTCCTGGGGGAGGCGTGGGGAGAGTGTCTGGGGGAATGGGAGAAGCGGTTTGAGGGGGGGTGGAAGGCGGGGTGTACAGCCTCCTCATCGTCCTCTAGACTGTGGACGTCCAGCTCCTGGTCACTGAAGGTGCTGCGTCTCAGAGAGTGACAGGACGAACCAGAGCTACGTCTGGACGCTGTGGCAGCATAGTCCTGCCGAAGACCTGGAAACAAACACAGGGAAACGCTCAGAACATACACTGCTAGTACAGTGTGTACAAAGAAAGTCAGTATAAACACTCAGCATCTGACAGGTGGGTAAATGGTTTCTCGTAATATTGTGAAACATGAGAGAAATAAGAAACCCGCACACTGCTCTTGCTAGTATCACTGCTCTTTATTAAGCTTTACGTATCAGTCTCAAGGCCTTCCTCAGAGCTTTTGTGAGCGTTTTTAATTTGCACCCTTATGTAGACACTGCTCCACCCCCATCCGTTCCGTGCACCGAATGGGATTGGAGTCAAGGAAAAATAAACATATGTTACCAAATATAACAATGTACAATACATAAATATTCGAATAAAGTGTGTACATAAAAACTTTATTAAACACGTCTGTAAAACCACAATGAGGACATCGACCTATCAAGTAAGTTTTCATAAATCATTGGGCACAGTTCAGGATAAAACCAGAGTAGGATGAAGTGATTAAGGACAAGGCATTCGTTAATGTTCACATTTACAACATAACATACATGGGCAATTCTCATTAAGACCTTTTGAGAATAATATCTGGAGGGTGAAAATCCAAAAACACTATATTTTGCTCAGACTATTAATTATATCACCTTCCCTGTCTGATATCTTAACTTTCTCTATGCCACAAAATCTAAATGGAATAAATGGAATAAATGTGGTTTCTCCTAATTGAACTGGTAATATTGTGGACAAACAGAGTTAGAAGATGGTACATACTCTCCTCCTGCATTCGAGCCAGGATCTGGACATCAGTGACATCGTTGAGTTTGTACGTGGTGGAGGATCCAACAGAGTCCTCGTCCATCTCAGAGGTGCTCAGCTCACTGTCTATTGAAGACTGAGGGCTGACCGGAGGTGGGGGTTCCTCTCTCTCTCTACTGAGCCACCACGCTGCTGCTGCTGCGCTGCTGGGGACACACACATTTATAGTATTCATACTTAATAATAATCATTAATAATCATTTTGGTGAGCTTATGTTTGAACATAAAGAGAAAGGGATTCAGGAGAGAGTTAAAGACATGCTTTATACCTATAAAGCATGCATTTAACTCTCCTGTATCCAGTGTACAGTACCTTGGTTGACAGGGGGCATCAGCTGCTGTCTGACGATGGGCACCCTGCTGGGGGTGGAGGAGGGGGAGTTGAAGCCGCTGCTGTAGGGGCTGTTCACTGTGTTTGTGCTGTATGGGCTTCCGTAGTTCACCTGGGGACTGTAGGGACTTCCATACAGGCTCCTACGCTTGTTTGCTGTGGAGAGAGAAGAGAATTGCTATGAACATACTGTGCTGATATGGTCCCTTCACATAGACAGTGTGGTGAAGAAGGCGCAACAGCTCCTCTTCAACCTCAGGAGGCTGAAGAAAGACCCTCACAAACTTTTATAGATGTACCATTGAGAGCATCCTGTCAGGTTGTATCACCGCCTGGTACGGCAATTGCACCGTCTGCAACCGAAGGGCTCTCCAGAGGGTGGTGTGGTCAGCCCAACCCATCACCGGGGGAACACTGCCTGCCCTCCAGGACATCTACAGCACCTGGTGCCACAGGAAGGCCAAGAAGATCATCAAGGACCTCAGCCACCCGAGCCACGGCCTGTTCACCCTGCTACCATCTAGAAGGAGGAGTCAGTACAGGGACTGAGAGACTGATAAACAGCCTCTATCTCCAGGCCATCAGACTGTTAAATAGTCACCACTAGCTGGCCTACGCCCAGTACCCTGCCCTGAACCTTAGTCACTGATACTAGCCGGCTACCACCCAGTACTTTATCCTGCACCTTAGAGACTGCTGCCCTATGTACATAGAGTCATTGAACACTGGTCACTTTAATAATGTTTACATACTGTATTCTAGTCATGGCTCATCCTATATAACTACTGCTGTACACAACCTTTCTATTCATATTCTGTCTATACACATCATTATATATATTCTGGACTCTGACATTGCTCTTTCTGATATTTCTTAATTTCTTTATTTTTGGATTATGTGTGTATTGTTTTGCATTACTGCACTGTTGGAGCTAGAAACACAAGCATTTCACTGTACCTGCGATAACATCTGCAAATCAATAAACTTTGATTTTATAGCCTATAACTACATTTACATTTTTAGTCATTTAGCAGACGCTCTTATCCAGAGCGACTTACAGTTAGTGAGTGCATACATTTTCATACATCACATAAGGGATTGTTGTACAGCCAGTAATCTACATTGTAATTACCAATTATTCACTGAGATAATATCTTACATGGGAAGTCATTGCAGGCATTACCGGTTGCCCCCTTAGAGGGACTAGTTTAATAACAGTGAGTGCGGTTACATGCACACAATGCGATTAGTGTGAATAGTCAGATTAATATAATAGTTAGATTAAAACGTTTACATGCTTTGCAAGAAGAACAATTTCCCTAATAATCCTGTTTACATGGACACATCTGAAATCAGGCTACCTGATAGCACATAATCGCCTATTAAAATAAACGTTCTACCACAGCGAACATGTTATATTTGATTCTGAGTTCGGACATGTAAAGTTTGTATGTGAAAACGTATTCTAAGACGCATACATTCAGTTGTTCCGAACACACTTCACTCGCGCTAAAGAGGGAGGTTCACCCGGCTTGTGCTAGCACATGGGCATATCATATACACTGCTGGAACACCGATTAAAAGGAGTTTACATGTCCTAATAATTTGAAAGATTGCTCAGAAAACCAGGTGTTTTAATCAGCGTATGCTTACTTCGATTTTGACCTTACACCGATTAAGATAAGTATGGTGTTTACATGACTATTGTAATCTGCCTACTGACATAATCTGTTTAATATCAAATTATTATTGTGCATGTAAACGTACTCAATGTGAGCCAGTTGACTTATCAGGGGACATACACAAGCTGCATTATACCAACCATTGACACAAACACTAATGTGCACACAGTCACACACATCATCTCTCTGAGTCCTCTCCTCTCTAGTGTGTTGGCAGTGGTGCACATTCTAGAGTCACTTAATGCGTATGGCAGGCGTGGGCTTCCTTATCATGGACTGGAGAAAGAGTTAACAATACGGCCCGTTCACTCAGTAGTACAGTCAGAGCAGCACAATGCAGCACTGTGATACCCAGCTATCCACAGAGACTCCATACAGCCAGCTAGTCAGTCAGTCAGTTAGTCCCAGGTAGGCAGACTAACCATGGAGCCTGCCTCAGCTCAGGCATTAGACCAGGCCTGGCTGGCTGCTCTGACAGGGATACAACTCACTGGACATCACTGTTGACTGCTGTACTGCAGTCCCTCTAGGGACAGCTCAGCCCGCAGTGCTGCATACACTCCAATCTCCAGGGCCACTTGTTTGCTCACCTCCCTCCCTCCCTCCCTCCATGTGTTTCCACAGCTGGGTGGTGACTGGAAAGAAGCCTTTTATTATCAACTCGCTCTCCTTTCATCTCATATTTTCATGCTCTGCACTCGGTCCTACCGCATTATTTAGGAAATAACAACATGTCCACTCAACTCACTCACTTCCTTTAGAGATCAGCCATTGAGGAATTCTAGGATCACAACAACATGACACTACCTGCATGCTTAAGCCTTAACCAGGGACACAAGTACTGACTTACACACCTCTTGATCACTTTGCCCTCTGTTGATTCCCAGATAAACTCATGATAATTTCAGTGTCCGACCTATCTAAAACCAT
This sequence comes from Coregonus clupeaformis, assembly GCF_020615455.1. NCBI lineage: Eukaryota > Metazoa > Chordata > Actinopteri > Salmoniformes > Salmonidae > Coregonus > Coregonus clupeaformis. Next base: position 8,163,044 of record NC_059217.1, read on the forward strand.
GACCTCACCAGAGGTATATCTTGTGAAATTGTTAAGATTTTACTTGTTAGATATTACTGCACTGTCGGAGCTAGAAGCACAAGGATTTCGCTACACCCGCATTAACATCTGCTAAACACGTGTATGTGACAAATAACATTTGATTTGATTTAGTACAGATTCTGTCCAAACTCCCAGTGCTGAGAGAGTGCTACTTAAAGCTCAGATATGTACAACAATTGTGTTGTGGTATGATCAACATTATACCTATAGGCCTACATACAGGATATAGGTCCTCACATACAGAGACAGCTGATAGGGATCGAACACAGTGAGTTAAAGGAGGGAGTTACCTGCCTCTGAGTGCCACCTCCATGTGTCAGCTGTGACGCAGAACACAAGCCCTGGCAACGCATTGTGGGGGCCAACCTCTGACCTCTGGAGACAGACATAGCGGAGTGTGTGACACTAAAGTGGACACCTATCAGTTGTTGATTTACAAACCACAAGTAAAAGGACAGTGTTTCAGAGGGTGCATTCAGAGCTGTTCCCCCATGTATCCTATGGTACCAGGCTAGCCAGGGGTGAATGATTTAAAGGCTAGGAGGTGATTAGACGGAGCAGCTTAGCTCTACAGTAAATCAGTAGGAGGAGATTGGAGACCCGCCTACAGTCAGTGTGTTGCTGGCTGGGTCTCAGCAGGGATTTGCAGCACAGGGACCAACTAAAATAGTGTCGTCCTAAAATACTGTGTCCTAAAAAAACTCCTACAAATCTGCCTTAGGCCTAAAAACTAGATAACATTTATATTGCATTTATTTACCTATCATACTTCCTCAACATTGAACACTTGCTCCCTCCATGCTAAAACCATTCCATAACACTATGAAATTTATTTTACCCTTATTTTACCAGATAAGTTGACTGAGAACCCATTCTCATTTACAGCAACGACCTTGGGAATAGTTACAGGGTAGAGGAAGGGGGATGAATGAGCCAATTGGAAGCTGGGGATGATTGGTGGCCATGATGGTATGAGGGCCAGATTGGGAATTTAGCCAGGACACCGGGGTTAACACCCCTACTCTTACGATAAGTGTCATGGGATCTTTAGTGACCACAGAGAGTCAGGTCACCCGTTTAACATCCCATCCAAAAGACGGCACCCTACACAGGGCAATGTCCCCAATCACTGCCCTGGGGCATTGGGATATTTTCTTAGACCAGAGGAAAGAGTGCCTCCTACTGGCCCTCCAACACCACTTCCAGCAGCATCTGGTCTCCCATCCAGGGACCAACCCTGCTTAGCTTCAGAGGCAAGCCAGCAAAGATATTCAGGAGTATAACCACTATTTCAATTCATTTGTAGCCAAGAGACAAGCAGTAATAAACACTCTTTCCCAGCTGATGGTTTGGCTGCAGAACCTTCAGTTTCCACTGGAATTAGCCTAGACAGCATGGCGTCAGTGACAGACAGGACAGAACAAGCAAACCCAGAGATTGCGAGGTCTGATTAAACAGCTCAGATGGACAGAGAAAATGTAAACAATACCTGGCATTGAAGGCTCCTTAAAGTTAAAAAGAAAGGGTTCTTGAGATGGACTGGGCCAGCTAGCTCAGAACATTTCACATGAGGAGAGGGCAACAGAAGCCTTTATTGTGTGGCTCAGGGAGAGAAAGAAAATGAGGGGAGAGATGAACAAAGTGAAAGAACATGACCTAGAGAAGGTGGAAATATCCAATCCATTATAGCTTATGTACTGAAACAGTAGCCACATGTTAGGCTGAGCATGGCTAGATTGGCCAGCTATCCGCCTGGGGTTAGGGACTTTCTGCTGTAGAGAAGAACTGTGTGGGTGGAATCTGTGGACGTTTGTCAAAGCACTGTTCCGAAGGCTCCATTCTGAATCCAGCCCAGCATTACAGGACTGGTACTGGCAGGAGAGTCCCCGGCCCGGGCCATTCTTTAGTTCCTGCTACGCTTTCAGTTTTATAATGTCATGACAACACCCAGAATACATTTTTGCAGAATTTCTAAATGTTTGATAACACTTCACTAATGAAACTAGAGTGTCTAATACCTATATTTAACTCGACTATGTCGGAAAATAAAACCATTCGTCCCTGTTTCCAGTTTGTTATGTAACTGGGGCAATGCATTTAAGGGATCGCATTGTTTACATTTCACAGGGAGTCTACCGACACAACCTTGGTTACCATGGGCAAGCTACAACAAAAGTACACACACATTCACATTTCAGTAAGCAAGCAATCACCCTGGGCCTTTCTTCCAACAGTTTGGGTGTTTCTCATGGACATTGAAGGCTAAACACTCTGAAAGGGTCTTCCATAAGCATTTCAAAGCATTGAAAATAAACTTGTGATGTGGTCCAAATGTACTGTCAAGCTGTGTATTACATTAGTCATGAGCCAGACGTGATGCCCTGCTCTGTGAAATTCCTTCACCCGTGCAAACAGTCCTCACACAACACCATGGCAACAGATTTTCACACACTCTAGATGGTGTGTCACTGAGGAGCCCACATACAGTACAACCACACAATACGCTTGCTAGAGGCATAGGACACGCCTAGGCCCGCTCTGCCCGTCATGTGGTTGAAGTGCAGCAATGTGGGCCTGTTTGAAGCTGTTCGACAGCTGTATACCTCTCCTCCCCTCAGGTACAGTGAGGGAAAAAAGTATTTGATCCCCTGCTGATTTTGTACATTTGCCCACTGACAAAGAAATGATCAGTCTAAAATTTTAATGGTAGGTTTATTTGAACAGTGAGAGACAGAATAACAACAACAAAATCCAGAAAAATGCATGTCAAAAATGTTATAAATTGATTTGCATTTTAATGAGGGAAATAAGTATTTGACCCCTCTGCAAAACATGACTTAGTACTTGGTGGCAAAACCCTTGTTGGCAATCACAGAGGTCAGACGTTTCTTGTAGTTGGCCACCAGGTTTGCACACATCTCAGGAGGGATTTTGTTCCACTCCACTTTGCAGATCTTCTCCAAGTCATTAAGGTTTCGAGGCTGACGTTTGGCAACTCGAACCTTCAGCTCCCTCCACAGATTTTCTATGGGATTAAGGTCTGGAGACTGGCTAGGCCACTCCAGGACCTTAATGTGCTTCTTCTTGAGCCACTCCTTTGATGCCTTGGCCGTGTGTTTTGGGTCATTGTCATGCTGGAATACCCATCCACGACCCATTTTCAATGCCCTGGCTGAGGGAAGGAGGTTCTCACCCAAGATTTGACAGTACATGGCCCCGTCCATCGTCCCTTTGATGCGGTGAAGTTGTCCTGTCCCCTTAGCAGAAAAACACCCCCAAAGCATAATGTTTCCACATCTATGTTTGACGGTGGGGATGGTGTTCTTGGGTTCATAGCCAGCATTCCTCCTCCTACAAACACAGCGAGTTGAGTTGATGCCAAAGAGCTCCATTTTGGTCTCATCTGACCACAACACTTTCACCCAGTTCTCCTCTGAATCATTCAGAAGTTCATTGGCAAACTTCAGACGGCCCTGTATATGTGCTTTCTTGAGCAGGGGGACCTTGCGGGCGCTGCAGGATTTCAGTCCTTCACGGCGTAGTGTGTTACCTGTTGTTTTCTTGGTGACTATGGTCCCAGCTGCCTTGAGATAATTGACAAGATCCTCCCGTGTAGTTCTAGGCTGATTCCTCACCGTTCTCATGATCATTGCAACTCCACGAGGTGAGATCTTGCATGGAGCCCCAGGCCGAGGGTGATTGACAGTCTTTTGTGTTTCTTCCATTTGCGAATAATCGCACCAACTGTTGTCACCTTCTCACCAAGCTGCTTTGCGATGGTCTTGTAGCCCATTCCAGCCTTGTGTAGGTCTACTTGTCCCTGACATCCTTGGAGAGCTCTTTGGTCTTTGCCATGGTGGAGAGTTTGGAATCTGATTGATTGATTGCTTCTGTGGACAGGTGTCTTTTATACAGGTAACAAACTGAGATTAGGAGCACTCCCTTTAAGAGTGTTCTCCTAATCTCAGCTCGTTACCTGTATAAAAGACACCTGGGAGCCAGAAATCTTTCTGACTGAGAGGGGGTCAAATACTTATTTCCCTCATTAAAATGCAAATCAATTTATAACATTTTTGACATGCGTTTTTCTGGATTTTGTTGTTGTTATTCTGTCTCTCACTGTTCAAATAAACCTACCATTAAAATTATAGACTGATCATTTCTTTGTCAGTGGGCAAACGTACAAAATTAATCATTAATTAATTAATCAGGGGATCAAATACTTTTTTCCCTCACTGTATAGGCAGTTAGAAGCCAGTCAGCAGGTGGGTCCTTTAACCCTTTGTTACCTGCATATTGTACAGGAGCTATATAGCCTGCATTGCTGTTTTCTGCTTGTTCACACATACCTCAATAATTTATTGACCTGTTGCTGATAATAAGCAGTGCAAAAAGCAACCAGCTGATTGATCTCTAGAACCTCCCTTTGTCCTTAGAGTGAGGTGGAGATTGGGGGGGGGGGCAGTTACTTGAAGCATTAGATGTCCAAATGTATGGGTAACATTATCCTCTCCTTAGGAGGATATCAACACCACCCATCCTTCCCCTCCCCTGATTGCTCCTGTGAGTAGTAATACCCATCCATATTATGTATGGGTCACCCACCGGAGCCTCAGAGCCTGTTGTGGTCTATTAACAGTCTGAGTTGAACTTCGGTGTGTGATACATAACTCCAAAGGGCACTCACAGGAAGGGGATGTGAGGGGAACAGGTCAGGTGTTGACTCTATGTCAGGACAGGAACCCCATGGTCCTGTGGGTGCCGTCTGTCTGTCTGTCCAGGGGGTCTGTGACTGGGGGTGTTGCGTAACTACTAGTGTCACGTGATCAGTCACCGTTACGAAGCACACACCGGTTTAGGGATAGCAACCTTCAACAAACTGTTGCTCAATACAATATGTGCGTCACATGAGCATACCTCTGTAAAAATGGAACTGGCCTATCTCACTTTAGCCGGGAGGATTTGGAGCCTTGCTGTCCTGATTGTCTATTATTAGCTGTCATAATACGCAGAGAGACATAGATAGAATCCACACTCATACTGGCCATGATAATGCAATAAATACACTCATACAGCACAGTTCCTACTACAAAACAAAAGCATATTTGTCCTAGATGTGTACATGCTTGTTTGGAGAAAAGCTGAGAAGAGACAGGAGGAGAAGAGAGGAGGAGAAGCAAGAGGGGAGAGAAGAGAGGAAACAGGAGAGGAGGAGGAGAATGGAGAGGATCGAGGAAGGAGAAGAGAGTAGAGAAGCGTGGTGATAGTACCTGACATGGTGAGGTCCAGTCTGTGGATGAGGGAGCGCTTGGCTGACTCCATGTCAGGACTGGGGTTGTCCAGAGCTTGGCGACACCACACGATGGGACTCAAGGCTTTCTGCAGCGGGCTGTTCAGCTTCGCCTCATACAGCCTGGACGAACACAACACACATTAACACACACATCAATGGACATGGCACACAAACATTCAAGTGTTTAAGAGTAGTGCTGGAAACTATGTTCCTGTGTTTTGTTTATTGAGTAAAAAAGTTTGCTTGCCCTTGGTCTTCACTGTAGGTGGAAATGCATTAGCTAACATTTGCTCGTGCATGGCCCTTTTGCAAGGTGGACAAATCAAATCAAATTTTCTTTGTCACATGCGCTTATACAACAGGTGTAGATCTTACCGTGAAATGCTTACTTACAAGCCCTTAACCAACAATGCAGTTAAGAAAAATATTTACTAAATAAACTAAAGTCAAAAATAAAAGAGTAACAATAAAATAACAATAACGAGGCTATATACAGGGGTTACCGGTACCGAGTCAATGTGCGGGGGTACAGGTTAGTCGAGGTAATTGAGGTAATATGTACATGTAGGTAGGGGTAAAGTGACTATGCATAGATAATAAACAGCGAGTAGCAGGAGCGTAAAAAAGGGGGGGAGACGGTACCGCTTGCTGTGCGGTAGCAGAGAGAACAGTCTATGACTAGGGTGGCTGGAGTCTGACAATTTTTAGGGCCTTCCTCTGACACCGCCCGGTATAGAGGTCCTGGATGACAGGAAGCTTGGCCCCAGTGATGTAATGGGCCGTATGCACTACCCTCTGTAGCGCCTTGCGGTCGGAGGCCGAGCAGTTGCCATACCAGGCGGTGATGCAACCAGTCAGGATGCTCTCGATGGTGCAGCTGTAGAACTTTGATGATCTGAGGACCCATGCCAAATCTTTTGAGTCTCCTGAGGGGGTTATAGGCATTGTCGTGGCCTCTTCATGACTTCACCAGCCCTCCTTCATGAATATAATGCTGTCCAGTGGACAAATTGCTAACCAGGCAAGGCAGGCTGAGGCTGGCTGGGATAATGATGACAATAATCAATAAGGTGAGAGACCTGATGATAATCAGTGGAAATAGATGTGATGAGGGGTGATGCAGGTTTGGTGAGTGTTATAAACTGCTTAGGCCTATATCTCATCACAGCTGCTATGGCTGATACTTAGGCCTGCCTTATACTGAGAGAGAAAGTGCCTATACCAGGAAGAGGAATCTGAGTCAGCTTTGTCTCAGCCACAGAGAAAACCTCCCACATGAGAGTCCTCAAATAAGCACTGAACAACAATAACACTAAAGCCTACTATTAAACAGAAAGATGTAGGCCTAGATTATATACATTATGGGCATTCTAAAAGTATGCCACATCGAGAATCTGACCGCAATCCATAACATTTAAAGAATCAAATTCAACCAGAACTTGTAGGCCTATCACTCTAGCATTAGGCATAAATAAAGCTGTGTCACATCCACATTGCTATGGTTTTACATATAGCTTAGCCTAATTCTCCTGTAAACATGTGTATGGCTGAATCCTCCTAACTGTATTTTAGAATAAAAACCTTAACAGCAGGATGGTGCTGTGCGGTCGTCAAATAGCTGCAGGACCAGACGGCCGTGCAAATTCAGTCTGATGCTAAATCAGGGATTATGGGAGTCTATGACCAGGACTGGCAAGCCATCAATCAGTAGTACTATGGGTAATCCTGTGTGTATCACCAGCCAGAGGGCAGAGAGACCGCCAGAGGAGTGTGTGGGGATTGGGTTCAACAGGGAACTGGTACCAAGAGCCCACAGTAAACTTCTCAGTCATTCTTCCTCTACTCTCTCTTCCAAATATAGAAGAGTTTCTCTAACTGTAGTTGAAGATGTTTCTGTATCCAATGCATTCACATAGGGCAGGCGAACTCACACACTGAGCCAGGCCTTGACCTAAAGCACAACCATTACCATTAAATTACCCTCAAGAGGCCCATAATATGCCAATACAAACCATATCCTACTAACCGTACCATGGCAGACAAGGGTCTATCTTTCAGAGCATGAGAGGGGGAGGGACATGAACACTGACCCAGCCTCCTCATTATAGGCTAATGCTTACTACTGCTCTACAAAACAAAACTACAACATCTCATTTATAAACAGAGCTTATTTCACGTCAGCTCGACAGTGAGGTCTCATCACCCTGTAACTCTCTACAACTGTTTCAGGGATTTCCTCGGGTTGGGATCAGCAGTGAGATTTGTGCTGCCTCACAAATCCAATTAAACATCTCCAGTTTCAAGGATTAGGCTACACTTCTAAAAGTTAATCTGTGTAAGCGGCCTAACCCTATAAACCAAATGCTCAGTCAGTGCACAGCAAACAATAAATGATCCTGAAATTCAGTGTGGTGTGGCTAAAAACTGTTGCTGGGCCAGGCTGTCACAACAATTCACATACTATAACATTGTCATAATCACATAGGCCTAGTAGGCAATGACCTCCCCTCAACCTCTCTTCATACACTAGACTAGTGGCTGGTGTGTATCAGTATTGATAATCCTTCTAACAAAGAAGGTAACCATGGTTGTGGCTGTTTCCCCATAGGCTTTGGTTGGGTAAACTACTTTAAATTTCACTGTGCACACTTCTCTTCCTACCTGACAGCCTTCTGCCATATGTCACCAAAATAGTGCAAATGGCCACCATATGAACGGAGCATCCGTTATCCTGAAGACACACTACAGTAGGCCTACTGTTAACAGAGTTTACTAACAACTAGCTTTTATGGTACATCATTTGACAGAGTAAACAAAACCACTAAAATGCAAATATTATGACTAAGGCCTAATAATAAAGGGATGTGATTAGTCCAAGCACAGCACCAACCACAAAACAATACCAAGTTCTACTGATACAATATTGATCCGGGTGTGATGTGACAAGTGCAGGTGGTTTGACAGTCCCCACACGTGATCCCCTTTCCATTTGTATTTCATTCCAACCACCACCCCTCACTCACTAATCAAGAATGAACCACAGACAATCTGTCTGCGGTGTGTGTGATGACCTGTCTGTGGCAAGCTATTGTATTGAGAACATGGCCGTGCGGTGCATTCCTATGGCGCAATTTCAGCGAGGATTATTTCCCTCTCCAAGCGTTTGCCATCGTAGATAATGTCTGGAACAGCTGCGCTCGGCTGTGGCGCTGTCACATATGGGCGCATGATAGGCACACTGATTGACTAGTAGCTAAATGCATTAGGGCGTGCTGTTGTGTTCTCGTTGTTCGAAAAACACTCCGGCTACTTGAATTACAGATGGTGTATCACTCACCAGCTGTCTTCATCTTCGTTCAGACAATCAATTTCTTCAAGATCGAGGATGTCTACTTCATCCAAGATTGAAGTTTCCCCTTCATCCATAAAACCCAGTGTTTCCCCTGCGTCAGTAAAGTACGAATTGATGCCAGTGAAAGAGGTGGCAGCCGATGCCCCCTCGCCCTCATATGCTCTCCTGAAACTGATGCCATCATATGACAGTCTGGGGCTCAAACAACGGGAGTTTTCCAAAAGCCCTCCATAGCCACCCGTTCCACCGAACCCCACCCCAGCAGGGAAGCCGGCCAGCCCGGCCGCAGAGGCGGCTGACAGGGGTGAGTCGTATCCAGCACTAAGGGGTCTATGGTTTCCTGACACTAATCCAGACGAAGACAGTAGAGTAGACCGACTACGGAGCTGCTCGTTTTGCTGTTCGAGTTTCTTTACCAAGTCCTGCAGCTTGCGCACCTCCAAGTCCGCGTTGATGTTTGAGTTAATATCCTCCATAGCTCGCTAACTAGCTAACGTTAGCGCCGACCCAGCCACACAAAAATCCGCGGCTGTGTCAGTGTGGTCTTTCGTTTCTTCTTTTTCGGCTGGTGGTCACGATATGTGAGTCACTCTAAGCAATATTACGTTTATACTGAAGACACTTTGGTGTTCAAATAAGTTATTGGGCATATCGTCATCTTCTCCAAATATTCGTACACACGAGCAGGGTCGAAACCATTTTCACGATCCCTGTCGGCAACTGTGAAAGACATACAGGCAAGGTTACGTCACCACGTGAAACATAGGTAACGAGCACGTAACCAAGCGCGTGCATACAGTATCGATTATACCCCATTCTACTGTCAGCATAGAATATTATCATGTGAGCTCAAATACAGTACAATGAAAAGTATGGTAGTTTGTCAATGAAAACAATCACATGAGCTAACTGCTGCTCACATGTTACTTGTCAGGGACCTAGAACGTACTTTCAGGAGTTTGTTTCACCTTGCCCCAAATTAGTTAGGTATGGTCTTGCCTAATAAATCATACTATGATACGAGCTTTTTGGTGGTACAGTCTGACATAAAGCACTGCAAAAACGTTTTTGCACTGCTTTATGTCAGACTGTACCACCAGAAAGCTAGTATCAAAGTCTGATTTATTAGGCAAGACCATACCTTGCAAGCCAGAATATTGAATAAAATTACATTTGAACAATCTTTGTCTGCGAAGTTGGTCCTCGTTCCGATCGAAATTTTAGAAAACATATCCACAGGAAAGTATTATTTACCTGACTTTTTAGAGCCCGGGTAGGCATATTGTTAAGTTGCGTCAATTCAAATCTGGTATTGGAACAAAAAGAGGTCAATACACGTCTTCTATAATAGACTAGTATTTTAATTAATGCAAAACACTTCAATGGTAAATATGATGTTCGTATATACGGGTCCACTGAAATACCACGCAGGGCAGACAGAGAACTGGTCCATTGTTATAAGTTCTTCTTTAAATACTCTGACAGAGATAGGCCAGCAGGGAGCGGGAACTATCAGAGTAGAGACTGAGCGTGGTTTAGACTTACTCAGCCTATCGTTGGCGCACAGGCTGGTCCCAGTCCCTTGGCGCTTCACTGTTGTCAGGCGTTTAGTTGTTTTGCAACTTGTCTTGAGTCAGCAACCCCAGACATCTTTGTAGCAGAACACATGTCCTTGAGCGTTCTAACAAAGAGGCAGTGTGTGTGTATGTGAGACACAAGCCTAATCTCAGCCTACCCCCTAATGGTTCCTCACATTAATCACAGCTTGTTATGTTAAACAGTCTATATCAGTACAGCACAAACCTATTATGTTTAATCACTAATGTATTATTTCTAAGCTAACAGCACATCTAAAATATAAGAGAATAATTTCCCACAATATACACTCGGCTATTGTTTACATATTGTGCAAGTGTTTATGTCGAGTGCATCAGTAGATTGAAAATACAAACCGCCAGTTCCATATACAGACCAGCGTTCTGAAAGTCGGCTTAATAACACTTACCCGTGGATATTTTGTCTCATATCTCCACCCGAATAAGGATGAAATCAGCGAACAACAGGGTAGAGTAAGTTCAAATGAAGTTTATTCAACAATGACTTTTAAAGAGACTGTTTGGAATTTCTGACCATATATGTTAGAGAGGAGTGGGGAAGATAATTCCACAGTCGGATTCGAAAGGGGCAAGGTGTGGTCAAGTCTAGTGCCCCCCAAAATAAATGATTTTTACTGTACTCTAGGAATTTGTGTGAGGATCAGATCCATGTTACATTATCTATCTAGAGACCAGTCTACACTTGCCTTATAGACATAGGAAACAACCACATCAAAACAACCAGAAGCTGGTTTTCTTATCAAAACATTTATTTCCACTTTGTTAGAGAGAAAAGTGCTGGGAAGGGGTCATTGGCTTTACAATGGTGGCATAACTGGGACTGATTACTGCCAAAGTATAGGGTGGGGGGTTGTCGATTGTTATATTGCCTAGATGAGGTGCTGCTGAGAGTTCGAGGGCTTCCCCAGACTCCAGTTGCTACTCAGCAACCCCTGCCCCTCAGTCTCCCCCTGGCTGGCCAGCGTCTCCTCCAGGCCGTCCTGGTCATAGCTGGCGTTCTGCGACTCAGGCCGCTCTTAATGCCGCAGGTTGGAGCTCAGCTGGGACACAGAGAACAGAAAGGGACCTCAGAACGAGAGATTCTGAACCATCTAAACCAAACTACACAACAAGCCTGTTAAAGCCTTAGTAAGGGAATCCCCTTTCCATTGTCTTACCACATAGGCCACTTTCCGGATCCCACTCACAGCCACAAACTGGGCCTTCATGTTCTCGAAGTCGCTCCACTGGTTCTCCAGTACCAGCCCCTGGGCAAGGATGGCGCCACTCTGCTGGTCCAACCTGAGAATACAGATGGCACAGTCAACAGGTGACTACAGTGAAGATAAGGTTAGGGTGATAGTTGGTGTTTGATGTACAGTGCCTTCAGAAAGTATTCACATCCCTTTACTTTTTTCACATTTTGTTTTGTTACAGCCTGAATTTAAAATAGATTATATTGAGATTGTGTCACAGATCTACACAAAATACCCCATAATGTCAAAGTGGAATTTTGTTTGTAGAAAATATTAGAAATTCATAGAAAATTAAAAGCTGAAAGGTCTTGAGTCATTAAGTATTCAACCCCTTTGTTATGGCAACCCTAAATAAGTTCAGGAGTAAAACTGTGCTTAAGAAATCGCATAATAAGTTGCAAGGACTCATTCGTGTTCAATAATAGTGGTTAACATGACTTTTGAATAACTACCCCATCTCTTTACCCCACACATACAATTATCTGTAAGGTTCCTCAATCGAGTAGTGAATTTCAAGCACAGATTCAAGAACAAAGACCATGAAGGGTTTTCAATGCCTCGCAAAGAAGGGCACCTATAGCTAGATGTGTAAAAAACAAACAAAAAAACCCACTGAATATCCCTTTGAGCATGGCTGTAGCCATTTTCTGTAGCCTGTCAACTATGCCTCTGTCTATCCCTGTTCTCTCCTCTCCGCACAGGCTATACAAACGCCTCACACCGCGTGGCTGCTGCCTCTCTAACCTGGTGGTCCCTGCACGCACGACCCACGTGGAGTTCCAGGTCTCCGGCAGCCTCTGGAACTGCCGTTCTGCGGCCAACAAGGCAGAGTTCATCTCAGCCTATGCTACCCTCCAGTCCCTCGACTTCTTGCCGCTGACGGAAACATGGATTACCACTGAAAACAATGCTACTCCTACTGCTCTCTCCTCGTCTGACCATGTGTTCTCGCATACCCCGAGAGCATCTGGTCAGCGGGGTGGTGGCACAGGAATCCTCATCTCTCCCAAGTGGACATTCTCTATTTTTCCCCTGACCCATCTGTCTGTCTCCTCATTTGAATTCCATGCTGTCACAGTCACTAGCCCATTCAAGCTTAACATCCTTGTCATTTATCGCCCTCCAGGTTCCCTTGGAGAGTTCATCAATGAGCTTGACGCCTTGATAAGTTCCTTTCCTGAGGATGGCTCACCCCTCACAGTTCCGGGTGACTTCAACCTCCCTACGTCTACCTTTGACTCATTTCTCTCTGCCTCCTTCTTTCCACTCCTCTCCTCTTTTGACCTCACCCTCTCACCGTCCCCCCCTACTCACAAGGCAGGCAATACGCTTGACCTCATCTTTACTAGATGCTGTTCTTCTACTAATCTCACTGCAACTCCCCTCCATGTCTCCGACCACTAATTTGTATCTTTTTCTCTCTCGCTCTCCTCCAACACTACTCACTCTGCCCCTACTCAGATGGTAATGCGCCGTCGCAACCTTCACTCTCTCTCTCCCGCTACTCTCTCCTCTTCCATCCTCTCATCTCTTCCCTCTGCTCAATCCTTCTCCCTCCAATCTCCTGATTCTGCCTCCTCAACCCTCCTCTCCTCCCTTTCTGCATCTTTTGACTCTCTATGTCCCCTATCCTCCCGGCCGGCTCGGTCCTCCCCTCCTGCTCCGTGGCTTGACGACTCATTGCGAGCTCACAGAACAGGGCTCCGGGCAGCCGAGCGGAAATGGAGGAAAACTAGACTCCCTGCGGACCTGGCATCTTTTCACTCCCTCCTCTCTACATTTTCTTCATCTGTTTCTGCTGCTAAAGCCACTTTCTACCACTCTAAATTCCAAGCATCTGCCTCTAACCCTAGGAAGCTCTTTGCCACCTTCTCCTCCCTGCTGAATCCCCCCCCCCGTGACGGCCGGCCGCCCAACAACCTGCCCGCTTGACCCTATCCCCTCCTCTCTTCTCCAGACCATCTCCGGTGACCTTCTCCCTTACCTCACCTCGCTCATCAACTCATCCTTGACCGCTGGCTATGTCCCTTCCGTCTTCAAGAGAGCGAGAGTTGCACCCCTTCTCAAAAAACCAACACTCGATCACTCCGATGTCAACAACTACAGACCAGTATCCCTTCTTTCTTTTCTCTCCAAAACTCTTGAGCGTGCCGTCTTTAGCCAACTCTCTTGCTATCTCTCTCAGAATTACCTTCTTGATCCAAACCAGTCAGGTTTCAAGACTGGTCATTCAACTGAGACTGCTCTTCTCTGTGTCACGGAGGCTCTCCGCACTGCTAAAGCTAACTCTCTCTCCTCTGCTCTTGTCCTTCTAGACCTATCTGCTGCCTTTGATACTGTGAAGCATCAGATCCTCCTCTCCACCCTCTCCGAGTTGGGCATCTCCGGCGCGGCTCACTCTTGGATTGCGTCCTACCTGACCGGTCGCTCCTACCAAGTGGGGTGGCGAGAATCTGTCTCCGCACCACGTGCTCTCCCCACTGGTGTCCCCCAGGGCTCAGTTCTAGGCCCTCTCCTATTCTCGCTATACACCAAGTCACTTGGCTCTGTCATATCCTCACATGGCCTCTCCTATCATTGCTACGCAGACGACACACAACTAATCTTCTCCTTTCCCCCTTCTGATAACCAGGTGGCGAATCGCATCTCTGCATGTCTGGCAGACATATCAGTGTGGATGACGGATCACCACCTCAAGCTGAACCTCGGCAAGACTGAGCTGCTCTTCCTCCCGGGGAAGGACTGCCCGTTCCATGATCTCGCCATCACTGTTGACAACTCCATTGTGTCCTCCTCCCAGAGTGCGAAGAGCCTTGGCGTGACCCTGGACAACACCCTGTCATTCTCCGCTAACATCAAGACGGTGACCCGATCCTGTAGGTTCATGCTCTACAACATTCGGAGAGTACGACCCTGCCTTACACAGGAAGCGGCACAGGTCCTAATCCAGGCACTTGTCATCTCCCGTCTGGATTACTGCAACTCGCTGTTGGCTGGGCTCCCTGCCTGTGCCATTAAACCCCTACAACTCATCCAGAATGCCGCAGCCCGTCTGGTGTTCAACCTTCCCAAGTTCTCTCACGTCACCCCGCTCCTCCGCACACTCCACTGGCTTCCAGTTGAAGCTCGCATCTGCTACAAGACCATGGTGCTTGCCTACGGAGCTGTGAGGGGAACGGCACCTCCGTACCTTCAGGCTCTGATCAGTCCCTACACCCAAACGAGGGCATTGCGTTCATCCACCTCTGGCCTGCTGGCCCCCCTACCGCGGAAGCACAGTTCACGCTCAGCCCAGTCAAAACTGTTCACTGCTCTGGCACCCCAATGGTGGAACAAGCTCCCTCACGACGCCAGGACAGCGGAGTCACTCACCACCTTCCGGAGACACTTGAAACCCCACCTCTTTACGGAATACCTGGGATAGGATACAGTAATCCTTCTTCCCCCACTTCCCCCATCCCAAAGAAAGAAAAAAAAAACATATTGTAAAGTGGTTATCCCACTGGCTATAAGGTGAATGCACCAATTTGTAAGTCGCTCTGGATAAGAGCGTCTGCTAAATGACGTAAATGTAAATGTAAAGTTATTAATTAAGCTTTGGATGGTGTATTAATACACCCAGTCACTATAAAGATACAGGCGTCCTTCCTAACTCAGTTGCCGGAGAGGAAGGAAACTGCTCAGGGATGGATCAACAACATAGTAGTTACTCCACAATACTAACCTAAATGATAGTGAAAAGGAAGCCTGTACAGAATAAAAATATTTCAAAACATGCATCCTGTTTGCAACAAGGCACTTATAATACTGCAAAAAAAAGTATGGCAAAGAGATGAACTTTTAGCCCTGAATACAAATCCAACATCACTGAGTACCACTTTTCATATTTTCAAGCATGGTGGTGGCTGCATCATGTTATGGGTATGCTTGTCATTGGCAAGGACTAGGGAGTTTTTTAGGATAAAAAGAAACAAAATAGAGCTAAGCACAGGCAAAATCCTAGAGGAAAACCTGGTTCCGTCTGCTTTCCAGACAAATTCAAGAGACAAATTCACTTTTCAGCAGGACAATAACCTAAAACACAAGGCCAAATCTATACTGGAGTTGCTTACCAAGACGACATTGAATGTTCCTGAGTGGCCTTGTTACAGTTTTGAGTTAAATTGGCTTGAAATCTATGGCAAGACTTGAAAATGGCTGTCTAGCAATGATCAACAATCAACTTGACAGAGCTTGAATAATTTTTTTAAGAATAATGGGCAAATATTGTACAATCCAGGTGTGCAAAGCTCTTAGAGACTTACCCAAGAAGACTCACAGCTGTAATCGCCGCCAAAGGTGCATCTACAAAGTATTGACTCAGGGGTGTGAATACTTATGTAAATGACATATTTCTGTATTTCATTTTCAATACATTTGCAAACATTTCTAAAAACATGTTTTCACTTTTTCATTATGGGGTATTGTGTGTAGATGGGTGAGACAAAAACTATTTCATCCATTTTGAATTCAGGCTGTAACACAACAAAATGTGGAATAAGTCAAGGGGTATGAATACTTTCTGAAGGCACTGTAAGTCTTGAGTTCTAGCTTGTAATCAGGTAGAACATAATTAACGGTTTGAGGTGAGGTGCAGGTTACAGTTACAAATAGATCACAAGTTGGGTTTAGGAATATAGGGCTAGGTTTGCATGTTAGGGAAACAGGTGTTTCAACCACACACACCTAAGACTGGGGTCCCAATGGAACTCCTCCTCACAGCTGAGGGTGGAGCCGAGAGGGAGCTGGGCCAGGACACGCCCCCTGCTCTCCTCATTTTACATTTTAGTAATTTAGGAGACGCTCTAATCCAGAGCGACTTACAGTTAGTGCATACATTATTTTTTAATTTTTTTCATACTGGCCCCCGTGGGAATCGAACCCACAACCCTGGCGTTGCAAGCGCCATGCTCTACCAACTGAGCTACACGGGGCCCGTGCTAGCAGCACCACTGTCAATGTCTCACCATCATAGAAACAAGCATCCTGGCAACTGTACACACAGTCAGAACTGAAACACACAGACATGCAAAAAAAATCATGGGTCTATAATAGTCATTAACACTAATAAAAACAACATCAAATAATAAATTGCAGATCATCATTAGAGCAAGTAATATGCAATGCATGTGCCCATAATTTGCCTGTACAGCTAGAGGTTGCATTGTTGAGAGTGTAGGATTCTAGGAAAGAGAGGAAGACAAGTGATGCACTCACCTGACTACTGCAGCATCATCATCAAACCTGTGGCTGAGAACATCACTCAGATCTATCGCCATGAGACCATTGAGAACAGGTCTGTGACAGACAAAAAGATGACATGCTCAGTCATAGACAAAGACCAAGTACATTTGGATTGAACTAGATTAAAATAGGGTGCAGTGCTGTAATGTACCTGTATGGATTAGTACCCTTCCGCAGTAGGTACATCTTGCAGGGTGAAATCTCTGGCATGCAGAACACTACATATCGCACATTTTTCTTCTCATCATTGTACCTGGACATCAATTAAAATAGTACATCAATTTAATCATGATAATAACCTTGGCAATATACATTATCATCATGAGGAGTGTGTTTTGGTAAAATGAGAAAAATGATAAGATGTTTGTGTCTTATAATGACAGAAGTTCAAAAAGCCTTGCAGTGTTTTCCGATCTGCAAAGATGGAAACAATAAAATGAAACAAATAAACATACCAACAATTTATAAACAATTTATTCAATACAATTATTATCGTGAAGAGTAGATAAATATGTCCTTACCTCTCTGGCACAGTGTAAAGAGGCAAACAAACAGCCTGTTTCACAGATTTTCCAATGACCTCCTACAAAGAGGCAAATCAGTATCACCACAACTCACATCTTGTGAGAACTCATGTCATAACTCAAATTCACATGCCTTCGTTTGGATGTAATCATTCAACACTGCTGTCTAGTCATGCAAAACCAATTGAATTAGAAAGATAAAATAGTTTCTGCCACATGCAAAAATAAGACGCAGTGTTCCTTGGGTATGTGGCGTTGTGTGGCTTGTTACTGCAGTGAAATCATATTACCACCGTAAAAACGAAAGAAAGGCTGGGAAGGAGAATAGAACTAAGGGGGATGGACAAGGCATCTAAAATTGTGTGTGAGAAGGCGTGAGAGAGAGTGAGAGAGAGAGACTGCAAGATGACAACTCTTGTGGAGAGTTAGTCAGATTTATAACTGCCTGGAATTCCTAGCAGAAGGCTCATGAATGCATGACCAAATTTCTACAGAAGCCCTGAAGCTCAATGCAGAGGGGGAAAAAAGTAGACTCTTGGAATTCTCATTTGAATGACTTAGCATCTCGTTTGAACAAAAAACTGTTTACTTAGTCATTCAAATTGATACTAAGTCGTTTGAACGACTTATTATCTTGTTTGAACGACTTAATTGTTATTTTGTCTAATTAGACCTAATTTGTTATGCAACTTGTCAGACCGTGTAATGGTTGCTGCAGCCATTCATTCACTGATATTATTATTAATTTACAGTTCTTTGATAGCCTAAAGCAGGGATGCTTTTGAATGCCAGAGAATGTAAGTGGGTGAGTGTGGAGCAAGGAGCAGAGCATCATTGGAGCAGATTAAACAAACTGTGTCTGCCTTCACTCCCGCTCCAATTTTGCTCTGGTACTGCTCAGACACAAGCTCTGGACATGCTCTGTCTAGCATTTTTTTCTCCAATCATCAGTATTCTTTTAATTAGGCCTATTCAGTTGTAATTATTTAGCCTACCCTACCCACAGTAGCCTATATCTAGTTTATATTCTACTTTCTAACATTAGGATATGTCGTTTATATTTTTGAAGGACTTCAAATGTATTAACAGATGATTAACAAATGTATTAACAAGCACATGTGCATTGAGCGTGGAAAATGCATTCTACAAATTAAACATTTATTATAATTATTATTATAATAAAGACAGAAAAATACACATGTAAAAGCTTAATTACATAAAGGAATATTAGTGGGACTATAGCCATAATATAAACAAGAGAAAGGAGAATGGAATATATTTGAAAAGCCTAAAATTGAAAAATACATTGAGATGAAGCCGGACCGTGTGTGGATGCTATTTCTTTTTAAAATATATATTTTTTAATGTCTTGTGCAATTATTTATTGTTTGATTGGAGAAAGAAAACAAGTAGGTGTCCAGAACGGCGCAATACATTTTTGTGAACTATTTACTGAAAATATATACAAAATAATAAGGGAGCAAATCAGCCTGAATATCAGGACGCACAACTGCAACGCTTTGACTACTAATTCTAGTTTACAACAATTATAATTTCTAAAGTGGAAGTTGGGAGAGTTATATTTGAGTGTTTCAGTGAAAGGTAAGTGAGGTACAGTGGGGGAAAAAAGTATTTAGTCAGCCACCAATTGTGCAAGTTCTCCCACTTAAAAAGATGAAAGAGGCCTGTAATTTTCATCATAGGTACACGTCAACTATGACAGACAAAATGAGATTTTTTTTCTCCGGAAAATCACATTGTAGGATTTTTAATGAATTTATTTGCAAATTATGGTGGAAAATAAGTATTTGGTCAATAACAAAAGTTTCTCAATACTTTGTAATAATATAATATGCCATTTAGCAGACGCTTTTATCCAAAGCGACTTACAGTCATGCGTGCATACATTTTTTTTGTGTATGGGTGGTCCCGGGGATCGAACCCACTACCTTGGCGTTACAAGCGCCGTGCTCTACCAGCTGAGCTACAGAGGACCACATACCCTTTGTTGGCAATGACACAGGTCAAACGTTTTCTGTAAGTCTTCACAAGGTTCACACACTGTTGCTGGTATTTTGGCCCATTCCTCCATGCAGATCTCCTCTAGAGCAGTGATGTTTTGGGGCTGTCGCTGGGCAACACGGACTTTCAACTCCCTCCAAAGATTTTCTATGGGGTTGAGATCTGGAGACTGGCTAGGCCACTCCAGGACCTTGAAATGCTTCTTACGAAGCCACTCCTTCGTTGCCCGGGCGGTGTGTTTGGGATCATTGTCATGCTGAAAGACCCAGCCACGTTTCATCTTCAATGCCCTTGCTGATGGAAGGAGGTTTTCACTCAAAATCTCACGATACATGGCCCCATTCATTCTTTCCTTTACACGGATCAGTCGTCCTGGTCCCTTTGCAGAAAAACAGCCCCAAAGCATGATGTTTCCACCCCCATGCTTCACAGTAGGTATGGTGTTCTTTGGATGCAACTCAGCATTCTTTGTCCTCCAAACACGACGAGTTGAGTTTTTACCAAAAAGTTCTATTTTGGTTTCATCTGACCATATGACATTCTCCCCAATCCTCTTCTGGATCATCCAAATGCACTCTAGCAAACTTCAGACGGGCCTGGACATGTACTGGTTTAAGCAGGGGGACACGTCTGGCACTGCAGGATTTGAGTCCCTGGCGGCGTAGTGTGTTACTGATGGTAGGGTTTGTTACTTTGGTCCCAGCTCTCTGCAGGTCATTCACTAGGTCCCCCGTGTGGTTCTGGGATTTTTGCTCACCGTTCTTGTGATCATTTTGACCCCACGGGGTGAGATCTTGTGTGGAGCCCCAGATCGAGGGAGATTATCAGTGGTCTTGTATGTCTTCCATTTCCTAATAATTGCTCCCACAGTTGATTTCTTCAAACCAAGCTGCTTACCTATTGCAGATTCAGTCTTCCCAGCCTGGTGCAGGTCTACAATTTTGTTTCTGGTGTCCTTTGACAGCTCTTTGGTCTTGGCCATAGTGGAGTTTGGAGTGTGACTGTTGTATTTTATACTGATAACAAGTTCAAACAGGTGCCATTAATACAGGTAACGAGTGGAGGACAGAGGAGCCTCTTAAAGAAGAAGTTACAAATGTATGCACTCACTAACTGTAAGTCGCTCTGGATAAGAGCGTCTGCTAAATGACTAAAATGTAAAATGTAATGTAAATGTCTGTGAGAGCCAGAAATCTTGCTTGTTTGTAGGTGACCAAATACTTACTTTCCACCATAATTTGCAAATAAATTCATAAAAAATCCTACAATGTGATTTTCTGGAATTTTCTTCCTCAATTTGTCTGTCATAGTTGACGTGTACCTATGATGAAAATTACAGGCCTCTCATCTTTTTAAGTGGGAGAACTTGCACAATTGGTGGCTGACTAAATACTTTTTTTCCCCACTGTATGCCCCGCTCTCTCGCTTCCACAGATGTTTAGTTAATTTTATTCCGATCTCTTTTGCATTATTGTAGCCTTTTCTGTAGCCTGTCAACTGTGTGTCTGTCTATCCCTGTTCTCTCCTCTCTGCACAGGCCATACAAACGCTTCACACCGCGTGGCTGCTGCCACTCTAATCTGGTGGTCCCTGCGCGCACAACCCACATAGAGTTCCAGGTCTCCGGCAGCCTCTGGAACTGCCGTTCTCAGCCTATGCTACCCTCCAGTCCCTCGACTTCTAGGCGCTGACGGAAACATGGATTACCACAGAAAACACTGCTACTCCTACTGCTCTTTCCTCGTCTGATCATGTGTTCTCGCATACCCTGAGAGCATCTGGTCAGCGCGGCGGTGGCACAGGAATCCTCATCTCTCCCAAGTGGACATTCTCTCTTTTCCCCCTGACCCATCTGTCTATCTCCTCATTTGAATTCCATGCTGTCACAGTCACTAGCCCATTCAAGCTTAACATCCTTATCATTTATCGCCCTCCAGGTTCCCTTGGAGAGTTCATCAATGATCTTGACGCCTTGATGAGTTCCTTTCCTGAGGATGGCTCACCCCTCACAGTTCTGGGTGACTTCAACCTCCCTACGTCTACCTTTGACTCATTTCTCTCTGCCTCCTTCTTTCCACTCCTTTCCTCTTTTGACCTCACCCTCTCACCGTCCCCCCCCTACTCACAAGGCAGGCAATACGCTTGACCTCATCTTTACTAGATGCTGTTCTTCTACTAATCTCACTGCAACTCCCCTCCAAGTCTCCGACCACTACTTTGTATCCTTTTGTCTCTCGCTCTCCTCCAACACTACTCACTCTGCCCCTACTCAGATGGTAATGTGCCGTCGCAACCGTCGCTCTATCTCTCCCGCTACTCTCTCCTCTTCCATCCTATCATCTCTTCCCTCTGCTAAATCCTTCTCCCTCCGATCTCCTGATGCTGCCTCCTCAACCCTCCTCTCCTCCCTTTCTGCATCTTTTGACTCTCTATGTCCCCTATCCTCCCGGCCGGCTCGGTCCTCCCCTCCTGCTCCATGGCTTGACGACTCATTGCGAGCTCACAGAACAGGGCTCCTGGCAGCCGAGCCGAAATGGAGGAAAACTAGACTTCCTGCGGACCTGTCATCTTTTCACTCCCTCCTCTCTACATTTTCCCCCTCTGTTTTTGCTGCTAAAGCTACTTTCTACCACTCTAAATGTCAAGCCTCTGCCTCTAACCCTAGGAAGCTCTTTGCCACCTTCTCCTCCCTGCTGAATCCTCCTCCTCCCTCTCTGTGGATGACTTCGTCAACCATTTTGAAAAGAAGGTTAATAACATCCGATCCTCATTTATTAAGTCAAATGACACCGCTGGTCCTGCTCACACTGCCCTACCCTATGCTTTGACTTTTTTCTCCCCTCTCTCTCCAGATGAAATCTTGCGACTTGTGACGGCCGGCCGCCCAACAACCTGCCCGCTTGACCCTATCCCCTCCTCTCTTCTCCAGACCATTTCCGGAGACCTTCTCCCTTACCTCACCTCGCTCATCAACTCATCCTTGACCGCTGGCTATGTCTCTTCCGTCTTCAAGAGAGCGAGAGTTGCACCCCTCCTCAAAAAACCTACACTCGATCCCTCCGATGTCAACAACTACAGACCAGTATCCCATCTTTCTTTTCTCTCCAAAACTCTTGAGCGTGCTCTCTCTAGCCAACTCTCCTGCTATCTCTCTCTCAGAATGACCTTCTTGATCCAAACTAGTCAGGTTTCAAGACTGGTCATTCAACTGAGACTGCTCTTCTCTGTGTCATGGAGGCTCTCCGCACTGCAAAAGCTAACTCTCTCTCCTCTGCTCTTATCCTTCTAGACCTATCTGCTGCCTTTGATACAGTGAACCATCAGATCCTCCTCTCCACCCTCTCCGAGTTGGGCATCTCCGGCGCTGCTCACTCTTGGATTGCGTCCTACCTGACAGGTCGCTCCTACCAGGTGGCGTGGCGAGAATCTGTCTCCGCACCACGTGCTCTCACCACTGGTGTCCCCCAGGGCTCAGTTCTAGGCCCTCTCCTATTTTCTCTATACACCAAGTCACTTGGCTCTGTCATATCCTCACATGGTCTCTCCTATCATTGCTACGCAGACGACACACAATTCATTTTCTCCTTTCCCCCTTCTGATAACCAGGTGGCGAATCGCATCTCTGCATGTCTGGCAGACATATCAGTGTGGATGTCGGATCACCACCTCAAGCTGAACCTCTGCAAGATGGAGCTGCTCTTCCTCCCTGGGAAGGACTGCCCGCTCCATGATCTCGCCATCACGGTTGACAACTCCATTGTGTCCTCCTCCCAGAGTGCAAAGAACCTTGGCGTGACCCTGGACAACACCCTGTCATTCTCCGCTAACATCAAAGCGGTGACCCGATCCTGCAGGTTCATGCTCTACAACATTCGCAGAGTACGACCCTACCTTACACAGAAAGCGGCACAGGTCCTAATCCAGGCACTTGTCATCTCCCATCTGGATTACTGCAACTCGCTGTTGGCTGGGCTCCCTGCCTGTGCCATTAAACCCCTACAACTCATCCAGAATGCTGCAGCCCGTCTGGTGTTCAACCTTCCCAAGTTCTCTCATGTCACCCCGCTCCTCCGCACACTCCACTGGCTTCCAGTTGAAGCTCGCATCTACTACAAAACCATGGTGCTTGCCTACGGAGCTGTGAGGGAAACGGCACCTCCTTACCTTCAGGCTCTGATCAGACCCTACACCCAAACGAGGGCACTACGTTCATCCACCTCTGGCCTGCTAGCCCCCCTACCTCTACGGAAGCACAGTTCCCGCTCAGCCCAGTCAAAGCTATTCGCTGCTCTGGCACCCCAATGGTGGAACAAACTCCCTCATAACGCCAGGACAGCGGAGTCACTGACCACCTTCCGGAGACACTTGAAACCATACCTTCCAGGTATTTAAGGAATACCTGGAATAGTCTAACAGTAATCCTTCTACACCCCCCCTCCCCCAGTGGTGGTTGTCCCACTGGCTATCCTAAGTTGAATGCACCAATTTGTAAGTCGCTCTGGATAAGAGCGTCTGCTAAATGACTTAAATGTAAATGTAATTCATACAGTCATTGCATCCAGTAGTGGTGCGTTGGTAAAATCACTGGGGAAACCAAGCCAAGCCAGTAAAAAAGCCATATTACAACCTATTTGCGTTGTTTGCTCTATAACGCATTTGTTCATACACCACCGTGATATACAATAAGGCCATGACAACAAAAAGACAACTGTCATACAATGGCGGAATAAATTCTACTACACATACGTTTCATCACAAAACCGGAGAGCAACATCTGTCAGGTGATGTCCACACAGCATATAGCATGTAACAAACAGTTATATGACCTGTAGCATGGTCAAGCAAGTTCATGTTTGACAGTTTACTAAACAACTACTTACTGCAAGTCAGCACAAAGACAACAGGAGCACTGCCTCCGCTATTCCAGCACCATTTCAACTTTAACGTTTACACATCATCAAATCAACAAGGCTATATATGCTTAGTTCAATACACTGAAAACAAACTTATAAAGATACCAACAACTATTTAGTCCAATCAATGTTGCTAAATATCATGTGTGTGTGCATGCTTGCTTCCTCTCTTTCATGTTGGCAAAACGGTCTATGGCTCTGTACGCTTTTAGTTTTAATAGGCTACCTAGCTAAAATGCTAACTTCCTTGCATGGGCAACAATGAACCAGCTAAGTTAGCTAGCTAGTTAACGTAAGCCTACTAGGCTACATCTAGGTGACATATTGAACTTCAATCGTCTCAGGCCAGTGGCACAATTTATGAATTTATGGTTAGATCAGAATCGGCGTCATAATCATTGGCCTGTACAGAGAATTAAGTCAAAACCACAAGTCCAAGTCCCCATTTACATTTTAGTCATTCAGCAGATGCTCTTATCCAGAGGAACTTACAGTAGCAATTAGGGTTAAGTATTTTGCTCAAGGGCATATCAACAGATATGACTTGGGGATTCGAACCAGTAACCTTTTGGCTGCGCCAGGAAAACCCACAGTTGAGCTCAGCTCAACGCTGATTGGAAAATGATTTTATACTTTTCTTATCAAGGGAGGCCAAATGCTTGCTGGCATCAATCAATGAAATGCTACGGCGGCAACATGTCATACTCTTTTGTTCCAGACAGCATCAGACACATGGGCTACACATACTGAAACAGAGGGGTGCTGTTTCCCTCGCTCTGATGATTTCTCTGGTGAGATTCAGCCACTTGGGAATTGACGAACAATTATGAAAACACAGAGACGAAAGATAAATCATTTAGATTTTTTTTATTGGTCAAATATTTTGGGAAGCCTGGCTTCCCTTGGCATCCATGAATACACACCACTGATTGCATCTGAAACGGTTCTTTGGAGATTGCAAGTTGTGTTTAGGGCTTCATCTACGTTCATGCCACCTGGGCCTATTGACCCAGCTGTGGATACGTCAGGAATAACTTTACCCGCTCTGAAGAATAAGCCCTTAAATCTCCACAATGACACTTCTATAGTCATCCACCCAGAGGACAAGGGAGGCGCTGTTACTGTACAAGACTACACTGTCTAAAAGACTGAAGTACTCAGGCAACTGAATGATCTGACATTCTATAAGAGACTCACTACAAACCCCGAACAGACTGTCACCGAAGGCATGCGCAATGGTGATATTACCAAAAGAGAACACAGATAATTGGTGCATAAAAACACCTCCACGCCGGTTATATGCAGTCCCTAAAATACTGTTTAATGATCTAAATCCCCAAAGGGACAGGACTAATCTTCTTTGTGATCAGACCAGGTTTGGCACAAGGCATGCAGATCTCTGCTCAGCTTCAAATGCCCTGATTGATAAATATGCCCCTATGTATTGTGACACTTTTGTTTACCAAAGACGCCACGTAGATATTAGTTAAACTTCTTCCCGCTAATAAAGACGACTCCACACAACATTATTGTCAAAATAGGTGCCTTTTGACTCCTGGTTTCTTGAAGTGTTTGAAATAGCCTAATTGGTCTGCGTCAGCCTGCGCAGAATAGTAAGGTAGTAATCGTTTATTATTATTAATGCTACTACTGCATGAGGATATAAAACTCCCACTGGGCACAGACGTCAATTCAACGTCTATTCCACGTTGGTTCAACATACATTTCAATTAAATGACGTGGAAACAACGTTGATTCAACCAGTGTATGGCCAGTGGGCTGCCACAGCAAATTGATCCCTGCAATGCAAGGATATATTTTGCAACCCGTCCACCAAATCCATCCATTACCCTCTCATGCGCTCCTTCTCGAGGATGCTTTCAAATCAATCTTTTTTTGGCTTTGCCTTATCAAATGAATGGGTTGTTGTCATCGGCGCTATTAGAAATCGGATAGCTTCCTTATGTTTCAGTAAACCATTAGCCAACACTTCAAAGATTAAACGTAGTGATTAAATGTTTGTTTTTTCCTGTTATTGTGAACTGTAGGCTATAACAAGTTAAACCTTTCGATTTAAGGCATATCACAAACCTCTTTTAATAGGAGATTCTGGTAGGCTAATAAAAGCATTTTGTTTGCAGCATAAACCAGCCTATTATCTCTGGTTCATTCATTTGTTGGTTATGGATACTTCAACTGTACGTTTAGGCTTATGTTAAAGAGCTCACATAGGCTACTTCTCTACCAGAGCACGTGAGATAACTAGTCCTACCGGTAAGTGTGGTCTAAGCAATCCCCTTATGATATCATGTTACCTCCCTTCATTGATTCTATTGATGAAAAAACGTTGTTTACCTCACGTCGCACACATTTAATTCAACATTTAATTATAGCTCACAATCAACAACGGCTATGTAGTCCCTCCAGCAATGGTGAAGTGTAGGCCTATAACTATGTAGCCTTGGGACACTGTCCTACTGGACTCTGTGCCGGTCCCTACTTAAATGTCACGGGTGGTTTCATCTCAATGTATTTAAAAAAAATTGGCTTTTCAAATATATTCCATTCTCCTTTCTCTAGTTTATATTATGGATATAGTCCCACTAATATTCCTTTATGTAATTAAGCTTTAACATGTGTATTTCTGTCTTTATAATAATCATAATATTGAATTTGTAGAGGGCATTTCACATGCTCAATGCACATGTGAAGCTTGTTGGTGCTGGCTTCTGTGCGCAAATCATTTGACCGCTGCAGTTTGAAATGATTTATTCCCTTTTATTTATGAAAATAAGCTCTTTATTATTTACAATTTATTTATGATATTGTAGCTTAACTACATTGATTTATATTATGGTGTTTCTATTCCAAGGAAAACAAAAATACATGTATAGATTAATAAAAAAATCATTTAATACATTTGAAGTCCTTCAAAAATATAAACGACATATCCTAATGTTAGAAAGTAGAATATAAACTAGATATAGGCTACTGTGGGTAGGGTAGGCTAAATAATTACAACCGAATAGGCCTAATTAAAAGAATACTGATAAAGGAAATTAAAAAATGCTAGGCAAAGCATGCCTTGTGGCTGAGCAGTACCAGAGCGAAATTGGAGCGGGAGAGAAGGCCGACACCATTTTTGAATCTGCTCAATTACACTCTGCTCCTCTTGCCACACTCGCCCACTTACATGCTCTGGCATTCAAAAGCAGCCCTGCTTTAGGCTTTAGGCAATGAATAATCATATAAATGGATGTAATCAGTGAATTAATGGCTGCAGCAACCATTACACAGTCTGACAAGCTGCATAACAAATTAGGTCTAATTAGACAAAATGACTATTAAGTCATTCAAACGAGATAATAAGTAGCTCAAACGACTTAGTATCTCGTTTGAACGACTTAGTAAAAATGTTAGGGTTTTCCATCATCCTCTTCACAAAGTGTTGGGACTTCTTAGGGTACGAAGGGAAGAGGAGCGGGCTCTTTGGAAAAACCAATCAATCAGGAACAATGCCAGTTCAGTAAGGCAATCAGTCACAACAATAGAGAAATTCAATGCCAAACCAAACTTCCTCCATCTAATTACAACATGAAAATAACCACACTTCCTGCCTAATTATTTCTTCTGAGATAAAGGTTATATTTCACCTTTCAAGTGTGTGCTCTCCTGCAGAAACTTCAGCCATTGGTTTCCCTTGGTGTTGGGCGGAGATACTAGATCCTCATCCTTCAGGTACTGCAAAAAAAAGGACACAGTGTGTCAGAGAACACTGATCACAGACAAACTAAAATATACACACAGACAGACAACGCTTGTCCCTCACCTGGCCGACCCGCTCCACATTAAAGTACTTCCCTTTCCGGTCAAGCAGCTCTTTGTTCTGTCAGAGGAGAGGGTATGTCATTGGCTAGTTTGTGAAAAGCTGTGGAAATTAAGTGCTATTCTACTTATCTAATCTATTTTACCTCACTGAAGTGCTCAGACAGGAAGTATGCCACAAAGGCAATGTCCTTCTGGGTCATCTGAGTGCAATGGGATAGATTGACATTATACCAACCGTTTAGAAAATAATAAATATTGAACAGTTCATCACAATACTTTCATCAACTCTCCTCTGTCTCACATTCACAACCAGAAACTCACCTTACTGTGTTCTGGAGGGACGTGGTCCTCTGACATCCTTAGCATAGCTGCAGGAAAATGGAAATGTACAGTGCCTTCAGAAAGTATTCATAGCCTTTGACTTATTCCACATTTTGTTGTTACAGCCTGAATTGAAAATTAATTAAATATATTTTTTTTCTCACCCAACTACACACAATACCCCATAATGACAAAGTAAAAACATTTTTTATACATTTTTCAAAATTTATTAAATGAAATACAAAAAGTATTCACACCCCTGAGTCAACACTTTGTAGAAGCTCCTTTGGCAGTAATTACAGCTGTGAGTCTTTCTGGGTAAGTCTCTAAGAGCTATGCACACCTGGATTGTACAATATTTGCACATTATTCCTTTTAAAATTCTTCAAGCTCTGTCAAGTTGGTTGTTGATCATTGCTAGACAGCCATTTTCAAGTCTTGCCATAGATTTTCAACACGAGTTAAGTCAAAACTGTAACTAGGCCACTCGAGGACATTCAATGTCGTCTTGGTAAGCAACTCCAGTCTATATTTGGCCTTGTGTTTTAGGTTATTGTCCTGCTGAATGGTGAATTTGTCTCCCAGTGTCTGCTGGAAAGCAGACTGAACCAGGTTTTCCTCTAGGATTTTGCCTGTGCTTAGCTCTTTTCCATTTATTTTTATAAAAATTAACTCCCTAGTCCTTACCGATTACAAGCATACCCATAACATGATGCAGCCACCACCATGCTTGAAAATAAGAAAAGTGGTACTCAGTGTTGTGTTGGATTTACCCCAAACATAACGCTTTGATTTCAGGACATAAAGTTAATTTCTTTGCCACATTTTTTGCAGTTTTACTTTAGTGCCTTATGCAAACAGGATACATGTTTTTGGAATATTTTTATTCTGTACAGGCTTCCTACTTTTCACTGTAATTTACATTAGTATTGTGGAGTAAATACAATGTTGTCAGTTATCTCCTATCACAGCCATTAAACTATAACTGTTTTAAAGTTGGCCTCATGGTGAAATCCCTGAGCGGTTTCCTTCCTCTCTGGCAACTGAGTTAGGAAGAACACCTTTATCTTTAACGTAACTGAGTGTAAGTATAATTAATAACTTCATTATGCTCAAAGGGATATTCAATGTCTGCTTTTTTTTTTTTACCCATCTACCAATAGCTGCCCTTCTTTGCGAGGCATTGGAAACCCTCCCTGGTCTTTGTGGTTGAATCTGTGTTTGAAATGAACTGCTCGACTGAGGGACCTTACAGATAATTGTATGTGTGGGGTACAGAGATGAGGTAGTCATTCAAAAATAATGTTAAACACTATTTTTGCACACATAGTGAGTCCATGCAACTTATTATGTGACTTGTTCAGCAAATTCTTACTCTGGAACTTATTTAGGCTTGCCATAACGAAGGGGTTGAATACTTATTGACTCAAAACATTTCATCTTATCATGTTTTATTAATTTGTAAAAATTGACAAAATCTCAATTGAATCTATTTAAAATTTAGGCTTTCTGAAGGCACTGTATTAAAACACTTGCATTTAATAACCAATTCTATTTTTAATATACTAAATCATCAGTCACTAAAAGGTGCTATATCTCAAGAGGTCTTACCTACATACATTGGAAATAGGCTTTGAAGTTCTTCATGCTCTTGTCAATCACTGAGTAAAAGAGACAGTGAGGAATGACATGAGGGGGAGAGATTTAACAAACAAGGGATGAAGTCAACTCCATTTTAAATTATTTCCATTTTAAATTATTGAAAATGTGTTATTATAAGAACAAAATACTAATCTAATAGCATATCAATAAGCATGCAAAATCACTGTAGAAGATAATTGGCTTTCAAAGTGAATGTAATGGCATCTATAACAAAACATAAATATTCACATAACTTTGATTTTAAATAAAATCCTGCGAGCAGCTTAGAAACAAGCTGTGAACAAATGTTCCAGTTATGCAAATTATCAATGAGTGTCAGCCCTGATCTTATCACAGACTATTTAATTGTGCAATTACATCCACTTTAATCTTGTTTTTATCAGAAAAGATACCACAGTCACGGTTCAAGCAGGATCTAAGCACTGTACCTTCTATAGCTGCTGAGTCCAGGCCTAGAAGCTGGAACTTCTGTTTCCATAGAGACATTCCCTTCACCTCACTGAGGTGGTACAACAGAGCCTGTGAACCACTGGAGAAAGGAGAGGAAAAGAGAGGGGTTGATTGGGACCAAAGATTGGCATCACAATCATGATGCAATTTCTTGACATTTGCATTGTATGGTCCACAAAAGGCCATTATGGGTCCTTAAACATCGCTATATCAGACATCGCAAAGGCCATTAAAACCTTAAACATCGCTATATCAGTCTTTTCAATGTCAGATGAGGTTTATGATGTCCTGCAGTGGCACCTACAGGCCACTTTGAATCACTACATCTCAAATGAAAGAGGCCTGTTTAACATATTTTTGCATTAGCGCTCACTGCTCAACTACATTTAATTTTTTTACATTTAGCAGACGCTCTTATCCAGAGCGACTTACAGTTAGTGAGTGCATACATTATTCTTTTTTTTATACTGGCCCCCCGTGGGAATCGAACCGACAACCCTGGTGTTGCAAACGCCATGCTCTACCAACTGAGCTACATCCCTGCCGGCCATTCCCTCCCCTACCCTGGACGACGCTGTGCCAATTGTGCGCTGCCCCATGGGTCTCCCGGTCACAACAGAGCCTGGATTCGAACCAGGATCTCTAGTGGCACAGCCTTAGACCACTGCGCCACTCGGGAGGACAACTATATGACCTATTACTTAGTAGAAAGCATGTTCTGTGGAGGACAGGGTATGGTACAAGTGTCATTGGACACTTTTCTCACCTTGATTGTCCCATAGTATAACAGTGAATAACATACAGCTGGCGGGTTATACACTGTTTCGGCAGGATAGAACAGCAGCCTCTGGGGTGGCGGTCTATGTATAATTGTAAACAACAGCTGGTGCATGATATCTAAGGATGTCTCAAGGTTTCGCTCGCCTGAGGTAGAATTTCTCATGATAAGCTGTAGACCACACTATCAACCAAGAGAGTTTTCATCTATATTCTTCGTAGCTGTCTATTTACCACCACAAACCGATGCTGCCACTAAGACCACACTCAATGAACTGTATACGGCCATAAGCAAACAGGAAAACGCTCATCCAGAGGCGGCGCTCCTAGAGGCCAGGGACTTTAATGCAGGGAAACTTAAATCCATTTTACCTCATTTCTACCAGCATGTTAAATGTGCAACCAGAGGGAAAAAACTCTAGACCACCTTTACTCCACACACAGAGACGCGTACAAAGCTCTCCCTCGCCCTCCATTTGGCCAATCTGACCATAACTCTATTCTCCTGATTCCTGCTTACAAGCAAAAACTAAAGCAGGAAGCACCAGTGACTCGGTCAATAAAAAAAAGTGGTCAGATGAAGCAGATGCTAAGCTACAGGACTGTTTTGCTAGCACAGACTGGAATATGTTTCGGGATTCTTCCGATGGCATTGAGGAGTACACCACATCAGTCACTGGCTTCATCAATAAGTGCATCGATGACGTCGTCCCCACAGTGACTGTACGTACATACCCCAACCAGAAGCCATGGATTACAGGCAACATCCGCACTGAGCTAAAGGGTAGAG
The DNA here is from genome assembly GCF_020615455.1 of Coregonus clupeaformis. Taxonomy (NCBI): domain Eukaryota; kingdom Metazoa; phylum Chordata; class Actinopteri; order Salmoniformes; family Salmonidae; genus Coregonus; species Coregonus clupeaformis. The sequence continues at coordinate 8,195,152 of NC_059217.1, forward strand.
CTGCCGCTTTCAAGGAGCGGGACTCTAACCCGGAAGCTTATAAGAAATCCCGCTATGCCCTCCGACAAACCATCAAACAGGCAAAGCGTCAATACAGGACTAAGATTGAATCGTACTACACATGCTCCGACGCTGGTCAGATGTGGCAGGGCTTGCAAACTATTATAGACTACAAAGGGAAGCACAGCCGCGAGCTGCCCAGTGACACGAGCCTACCAGATGAGCTAAATTACTTCTATGCTCGCTTCGAGGCAAGTAACACTGAAATATGCATGAGAGCATCAGCTGTTCCGGACGACTGTGTGATCACGCTCTCCGTAGCCGATGTGAGTAACACCTTTAAACAGGTCAACATTCACAAGGCCGCAGGGCCAGACGGATTACCAGGACGTGTACTCCGAGCATGCGCTGACCAACTGGCAAGTGTCTTCACTGACATTTTCAACCTCTCCCTGACTGAGTCTGTAATACCAACATGTTTCAAGCAGACCACCATAGTCCCCGTGCCCAAGAACACTAAGGTAACGTGCCTAAATGACTACCGACCAGTAGCACTCACGTCTGTAGCCATGAAGTGCTTTGAAAGGCTGGTCATGGCTCACATCAACACCATTATCCCAGAAATCCTAGACCCACTCCAATTTGCATACCGCCCTAACAGATCCACAGATGATGCTATCTCTATTGCACTCCACACTGCCCTTTCCCACCTGGACAAGAGGAACACCTACGTGAGAATACTATTCATTGACTACAGCTCAGCATTCAACACCATAGTGCCCTCAAAGCTCATCACTAAGCTAAGGACACTGGGACTGGATCCCTCTGCAACTGGATCCTGGACTTCCTGACGGGCCGCCCCCAGGTAGTAAGGGTAGGTAACAACACATATGCCACGCTGATCCGCAACACGGGGGCCCCTCAGGGGTGCGTGCTCAGTCCCCTCCTGTACTCCCTGTTCACCCATGACTGCATGGCCAAGCACGACTCCAACACCATCATTAAGTTTGCCGACGACACAACAGTGGTAGGCCTGATCACCGACAACGATGAGACAGCCTATAGGGAGGAGGTCAGAGACCTGGCCGTGTGGTGCCAGGATAACAACCTCTCCCTCAATGTGATCAAGACAAAGGAGATGATTGTGGACTACAGGAAAAAAAAGAGGACTGAGCACGCCCCCATTCTCATCGACGGGGCTGTAGTGGAACAGGTTGAGAGCTTCAAGTTCCTTGGTGTCCACATCACCAACAAACTATCATGGTCCAAACACACCAAGACAGTCGTAAAGAGGGCACAACAAAGCCTATTCCCCCTCAGGAGACTGAAAAGATTTGGCATGGGTCCTCAGATCCTCAAAGTTATACAGCTGCACCATCGAGAGCATCCTGACTGGTTGCATCACTGCCTGGTATGGCAACTGTTCGGCCTCCGACCACAAGGCACTACAGAGGGTAGTGTGTACGGCCCAGTACATCACTTGGGCCAAGCTTCCTGCCATCCAGGACCTCTATACCAGGCGGTGTCAGAGGAAGGCCCTAAAAATTGTCAAAGACTCCAGCCACCCTAGTCATAGACTGTTCCCTCTGCTACCGCATGGCAAGCAGTACCGGAGCGCCAAGTCTAGGTCCAAGAGGCTTCTAAACAGCTTCTACCCCCAAGCCATAAGACTCCTGAACATCTAATCAAATGGCTACCCAGACTATTTGCATTGCCCCTCCACCCTCTTTTACGCTGCTGCTACTCTCTGTTTATTATCTATGCATAGTCACTTTAATAACTCTACCTACATGTACATAATACCTCAATTACCCTCCGCACATTAACTCGGTACCGGTACCCCCTGTATATAGCCTCGCTTTTGTTATTATTACTGCTGCTCTTTAATTATTTGTTACTTTTATTTCGTATTATTTGATATTGTATTTTTGTGTGTGATTTTTTTTTGTATTCTTTCTTAAAACTGCATTGTTGGTTAAGGGCTTGTAAGTAAGCATTTCACTGTTGTATTCGGCGCATGTGACAAATAAAATTTGATTTGATTAGTAGAAGCTCCAGAAACTCATCTTGGACTTCAACTGGAATTGGTTCAGATCATGCCTTTTAGGTGTGCTGTCATTATTGGAAAATGGGCTGACCTGAACTAACTTAGTGAGCCAAAGGTCCATCTGCATGAGGATATCCTCCCAAGCGTCACACATACAGGTGAGAGAGAGATGCAGGTACTGAAGGAAAGATTTAGAGAGAGATTGAATAAGTTGGAGCAAGAGAGAAAGACCAATGGCCAGACTAGTCTGGTGAATGCCCTCATATCGCCATGGAAATATGAACTATGAGGAGACATCTCACCATATTAGTTACATAAGGAGGCCACTGACCTGCAGCAGAGTGGGTGAACTTGCGTGCCATCCTGGTGACCTCAGGGAGACAGTTGAACAGCAGCCACGTGTCGAGCTGGAGGACACAACAAACATACACAGTGAAAGAGCTCAAATAAGCGAAGAATATGTACTGAACAAAAATATAAACACAACATGAAACAATTTCAACAGTTTTACTGAGTTACAGTTCATATAAGGAAATCAGTCAATTGAAATAAATAAATTAGGCCTTGATCTATGGATTTCACATGACTGGGCAGGGGCGCAGCCATAGTTGGGCCTATGCCCTCCCAGGCCCACCCATGGCTGTGCCCCTGGGCAGTCATGTGAAATCCATAGATCAAGGCCTAATTAATTTATTGTTTAAGATTACTTTACCCACCCACTCTCTGCAGTGACTACACAACTAGGGTATGCTACATTAACAAACCCCTTAGATAATTATGTAACTAACAGATTCTCTTCATCAGGTTCCTCGGATGTTTCACAGCCTGTGTCTGTCCAGTGACCTGAAGTCCCTGTCTATCATCACAGACATCAGGTCAGCTGACAACGACCCTCGTCTTCAGGGGTGTAGGATGAGTTGAAAACACTGAAAGACACAAGGTTTATACTTCACTACACAGTTCAGACACACTCAAATAAAAGTATCTAGTGTAACCACTCCTCCCCCCTGTAGACCTGCTCTCCTCCAGCACCTCCAACCAGCACATGCAGGACACAGGGTTCTCCACTGGGAACAGGTGAAGGATCTCTGCATCACACAGCACCACCAGCTTAGTGTCCCTGAGGCTAAAGGCCAGGACTGAACACAGCAAAGAGGACACACATTAGATAAGCAGTGAAACAAATGCAGAGGCTGACACACTGTCCTGTAGTAAATGTGTTGTGTTGAGTGCATGAAGGTTTATTGTTGTAAAAGTGATAATATAACGTAACTTCTATGCTTCCAATGTGATAAGTAACTTGAGACATTCAGGTCCATCTCTTGCCATCTCTTACTTTTGCCATCAGGTCTCCAAGCAAGCACAGTGATCTCCTTTCCCGTATTCTCATTGGGTGGCAAACACACGCTGGAAATTTGCAAGGTGATGCAATAGCAGCTACAACACAAACATGGATTAATGAAATGACTCCCATAATAAGCAAATGTGATCTGGTATTGAGCTGGGTATGAAAGTGTGGGTGTGTTTCTCTCCCTACCTCGCCAGCAGTGTTTGGGAGGGCAATGAGATCCGTCTTTGGAGACCATGCCATACACAGAACTGGGTTGGGGAGTTGCTTCTCCCCCACTTGACGAAAGGCAGGCATTATTGTGTACTGAAAATAAAACACAGCAGCATTAACAAGATAATACAAAGTGGCACAGTTTTGCTGCACTTTTCATTAAATAAATAGCTAACGTTAGCTAAATTGGTCAATAACAGTGGTTGATTGAGCTTGGAAATAATCTCTAATAGCCCAGACCACAGTGACACCTATCCTATAACCTGGTACCCAGGCTAATTGCGCATACACAGAAGTGTCAGGGGAACGAGATCAAAGATGATATATTCTAATAATAAGAGGCTTTGCCTCGGCTCTACCCCAATGTGACAGGTAGCTACACAACGAAAACACAAGAGTAGAAGCCACCTTTATCACAGTTAGCTAGCTAGCTAGCTAGCCTAGATAGATTGCTAACGTGTGCAAGCTATGCTAGCCAGTGCCAAGAGGCAACATTGTAATAGTTATTAAAATGTTAGCTATTGTTAGTTGACGTTTGATATATCAACAATTGGCTTGTAAAGTTGACTTGGCAATAGTTTAGCTTGCTAAATTAAGTCAACTTGCTAATAACAAGTGCGAGGAGAAAGAAATAGCCAGTTTAGGGCATCTTACTGTGCTGGGATGTCTGAGGGCCAACTATGTTACTGTTACTTTTAAAATAACTACTAATGATAACAGTTTAATGTGTACTTCTTTGCTAGCTAGTTCCATATTCGCGTTTCGCCGCGGATAGCGCCATGAGTGAAGTCTTGACCAATCATCTTCAAGTCTGAGTAGCCAATGAAACGTAAGCAACGGCGAAATTGAAAGGACAAACTGAACTACTGTGCTGCTGAAAAAAATATCGCCTCTTCCTTTGGCTGCTACTAGCTTACTGCTGTTTGAGGATAGCTAGCTTTTATTGTGAATGCGTGTAGATTTAGTTAAACAAATTCATTCACCAGGAGAAAACGAAATTAGATGACCAAATACAATATCTAATTAATGGCTGGGCATTCGTGTATTTGGATGGTGGCCCCTTTGGATGATTGGGACACGGACCCACCTAGTCAAAATGCTTATCATCAATGGGACAGATAAAACAAAAACATCTGAAAAGTTGAAGTGGTAAATTACCATAAGTGTTAACTGACAGTGCGGTCTGTAAACGGTTCTCTAGTCTAGTTGAAAGGACGCTCATATTGGAAAAGCTCCAGTTCTATTCTAGCCAGACCATGAGCGAGGCTATTTGAATTCACCACCAATTAATGCAGTTATTTTTAAATTATACCCTCAACAAGGTACACTTAAGCTATTTCAATATAGGAGATGGATGGTGTAAGTGCATGGGGCTTTGAAAATATGAGTGGGGGGTTGATTCTGGGGTAGTGAATGAAGGGTTGGTGCTGGAGGGCAGTTGATGGAGAAGGGTTGTTGGTGTCAGTGGTTTGGCAGTGTGTGTGTGTGTGAGGGGGGTTGCTGGTTTGATAGAGCTGTCCCAATGGACATTCCTCCCTGCCCTGTAACTAGCACTTAACTCTAATCAGTAGTTGGAGAACCGGAATAGCTTTATGCTGTTAGGACCAACCGTCTGCGATAACAGCCCACAGATAGACCAAGTGGAGCTGCAGAGCCAGAATGTGTCTGTGCCCTTAGAATCTAACCTTAGTTTCGCCAAGCGAAGTGGGCAAATTTGGCTCAAGCAAAAAACTGGGTCACTACCGCTCACTCAGGGTATAAGGCAGAGGCATCAGTGAGACACAGCCTGCAGAAAGAGGACAGAGAGTATTTCAAGGCTAATGGAGAAGACATTGCTTGGACCATAAGTTACTGTGGCCCCCTACCTCCATTGTGCAGAAAACGCTTCTTCAGAGCCTCAGTGGCAGGTCTCAGGTCAAGGAGTCAACTCCACTGGCCACAGAGGAGGCAGAGTTACAGCGGAGAGAGAAGGGAGATGTCAAGCTCTGATTCAAGATTAGCCTCAGCTCCTAAACCTAACCCAGACTGTGACTGACAGAGCCTGGCCTTCCTCCTCCCCCATATTTATGGTACAGACAGATGCATACTGTGCCGGTAACAGAGTACATTCATCTTTCATGACCACCAGCTGTGTGGGTTTGATAATGCAACATGTTGAGGTACAAAGTGAAAAGACCCCCAGTTCCATGTGTCAGAGAGTGTGTGTATGTGTGAGTATTTCGTTCTGTGTGTAAAGTACTGTATATATTGTCATCAGTGGAAGTATTGCTCCCCTGTGGTTTTCTCATATACCCCCCTCCCTCTCTCTCTCTCTCTCTCTCTCTCTCTCTCTCTCTCTCTCTCTCTCTTTTTTTCTCATTATCTCTCTTCTTCTCTCTCTCAGCAGCATTCTGGCTGTGAAACCTGAGCCCGGGGCCAAATATAGCCCGACACAGTGAGCGGTCAGACACTGGGACAAATGGGACAGCAGGCCACTCTGGAGGCACCGCTCAAGTGGCCCTAGACCCGCTCACAGTGCTCCCACTCACTGCCCGACCAAGAAAAGCTACTCTGCTGGAAAGAGACGCTTCTGTCTTTCTCACACACAGATAATCTTAAGAGAAAACTGGAAACACTAGACTGGAACAATACCTTTGGACAAAAACTTTAAGGTAAGGCTGTTCTTTACTATTTCTTGTTGACAATATTAGTAGAATGTCCTGGAGATGTTGTTTCCTTCATTTTATAATGAAATGCTACTTATATCAGCAATCAAGAGATCCTTAGAACTTCCCACTGGGCACAAACGTCAATTCAACGTCTATTCCACATTGGAATAGGTAATTTCATTGACATGACGTGGAAACAACATTGATTTAACCAGTGTGTGCCCAGTGGGTTGTGATATTAGAAAGATGCTTAGAGAAAACTATAGATACATATTTACTGTCAGTGTATGTGGGGATATTCACTTTTGCATTTGAGATCCAGTTAGTGTCAGAACTGCAAGGGAAATGTGGTTCTTTTCACTCAATATTACCGTTACATTAAAGTACATTACAAAGTAAGGAATAAGTAAGTAGTTATTAAACAGTGACAGCCTAATTGACGTACTCTGTTCTATTCTGTCATTGACAGCATTTACAATGACCATTGGCAGTGGCCATTTACTTTTTGTCAATCAGTTCTAATATTTTAAAATATTCCCCATTCATAATGAGTCAATGTTGTATAGATTACTTATTTTCCACATGGAAAATAACTCTGAAGAGAATACTGTCCCTTGTGTGCCTGACTGTGAATACATATGTGTGTATGTATGTGTGTGCCCTGTGTATAGCTATACTATAGTGTGTGTGTTTAAAGGGGCCATTTTTCAGGGTGGAATTGTACTGCTGCTGTAAAACTTAGCCCAGGGGGATTAAAAATAACAACAGCTGGTCTCCTGGAAGCCATGGCAGGCAGAATGTCACACTCGTATATACCACACTGACACACAAACACACTCACTTTTATACAGACTAGCCTATTGCATACAAGTCTGTACAGTTCCATCATCTATAGTCATGGAGCTCACATGCAGATGTAGCCTACTGTACATAACACACATATACACCTATGATCTCAAGCACATGCTACATATGTATGATATGCACATACATCATGCTTCCACTTTTGTCTGACGTGTGTTCCAGACCACCTGTTTAGGAAGTGACAGAGCTATGCTTGAGATATTGATCACTGTCAGCGGAGAGATTCATAAATGTGTGGTATGACCAAAATAAACACTTTTCCTCTGTGAAGGTGCCTCTCTCTCTCTCTCTCTCTCTCTCTCTCTCTCTCTCTCTCTCTCTCTCTCTCTCTCTCTCTCTCTCTCTCTCTCTCTCTCTCTCTCTCTCTCTCTCTCTCTCTCTCTCTCTCTCTCTCTCTCTCTCTCTCTCTCTCTCTCTCTCTCTCTCTCTCTCTCTCTCTCTCTCTCTCTCTCTCTCTCTCTCTCTCTCTCTCTCTCTCTCTCTCTCTCTCTCTCTCTCTCTCTCTCTCTCTCTCTCTCTCTCTCTCTCTCTCTCTCTCTCTCTCTCTCTCTCTCTCTCTCTCTCTCTCCCTCTCTCTCTCTCTCTCTCTCTCTCTCTCTCTCTCTCTCTCTCTCTCTCTCTCTCTCTCTCTCTCTCTCTCCCTCTCTCTTGGTGAGGTCTACATACAGGTAACTGCCAAAATAATGGAAACACTTGAGTAAATGAGGGGTACAAAGTACAGTATTTCGAAAGCTGATGTTTCCACACAGGTGTGGTTCCTGAGTTAATTAAGCAACATCCCATCATGCTTAGGGTCATGTATAAAAATGCTGGGCAGGCCATTATTTTGGCTACCATGGCTATGCCTCCATAAGATGACAATGCCCCCATCCACAGGGCACGAGTGGTCACGTAATGGTTTGATGAGCATTAAAACGATGTAAACCATATGCCATGGCCGTGTCAGTCACTCAACCCAACTGAACACTTATGGGAGATTCTGGAGTGGAGCCAGTGACAGCGTTATGGAATTTCTCGTGGAAGAATGGTGCCACATCCCTCCAATAGAGTTCCAGACACTTGTAGAATCTATACCAAGATGTATTGAAGCTGTTCTGGCTCGTGGTGGCCCAACACCCTATTAAGTCACTTTATGTTGGTGTTTCCTTTATTTTGGCAGTTACCTGTATGTAAGGACAAAGCCTCTTTCAAAGATTACATGTGTGTGCGCACCAGGGTTTCTGTTTGCTGGTAATTGCCTGCTGTTGGCCATCAATAAAATGAAAAGCCGATAAATAAAATTGTTTCCTGCCAAATTGACCAGGAGAAAAAAACTATGATAGGCAGGCTATCAGCCCTTCACCCACCACTTTACAATGTGAGCTGGAGGCAGTATGAAAACATACTTCATTGTTTGAAACCTGGATGTTTTACTTCATATTATGAGGCATGTCTTACCATGCTTGAAAATACAACCATAGAAAGGTGGAAGCAATTATTTTATAAAGACTTCATAGGCAGCATGTGAGTTTCAAGTTTGGGGAAGCATACAATTGATCCTACTATTTTTACCGATCTGGGTGTCAGTTATGATTTTCATATGTGCATTTTCGTGGAACAGTTTCATTTCAATAATATAACGTTTTTGTTTCTCAAAGTCATTGTCATGTGGTTAATCATAAAAATTGTAATTAAAATGATACAAATATAAAAGTTAAACATTTTACAACCTCTGCCATATGGACACATTGATACACTGGCTAAATAGCCAAAATGAGCGCATGGAACTCAGAGATGGCCAATGCAGCCGTTAGTCTATAATTTCCATTGTCGACTATAGTAAAAATACATAATGCCAACAAATAAAAACTGTAGAAAATATAGCCTACTGATAGGTAAATTCAGATTCTTTCAATCACATTATTCTCTCTACTCAGCCTGTCTGTCTCATCTTCTATCTGTCTTGACTTGAGCTATTGCTAGTGAAGTGCAACATTGTATCAACTAGCCTATTCCGGGCCCTCAGAGTTTCCCGCGCCAGTAAGCTCGGGACAGACAGCTGTTTTTGTGCAAGGGAAAGGTATTTTATGATGTTTCCACTGGATTAACACTAACAGTCAAAAGTTTGGACACACCTACTCAGTCAAGGGTTTTTCTTTATTTTTACTATTTTCTTCATTGTAGAATAATAGTGAAGACATCAAAACTATGAAATAACACATATGGAATTATGTAGTAACCATCAAGCGCTATGATGAAACTGGCTCTCATGAGGACCGCCACAGGAATGGAAGACCCAGAGTTACCTCTGCTGCAGAGGATAAGTTCATTAGAGTTAGCAGCCTCAGAAATTGCAGCCCAAATAAATGCTTCACAGAGTTCAAGTAACAGACACATCTAAACATAAGCTGATCAGAGGGGACCGTGTGAATCAGGCCTTCATGGTCGAATTGTTGCAAAGAAACCACTACTAAAGCACACCAATAATAAGAAGAGACCTGCTTGGGCCAAGAAACATGAGCAATGGTCAGGAGTCCAAATTTGAGATTTTTGATTCCAACCGCCATGTCTTTGTGAGATGCGATGTGGGTGAACGGATGATTTCCGCATGTGTAGTTCCCACCGTAAAGCATGGAGGAGGAGGTGTTATGGTGTGGGGGTGCTTTGCTGGTGACACTGTCTGTGATTTATTTAGAATTCAAGGCACACTTAACCAGCATGCCTATCACAGCATTCTGCAGTGATACACCATCCCATCTGGTTTGGGCTTAGTGGGACTATCATTTGTTTTTCAACAAGACAATGACCCAACACACCTCCAGGCTGTGTAAGGGCTATTTTACCAAGAAGGAGAGTGATGGAGTGCTGCATCAGATGACCTGGCCTCCACAATCCCCCGAGCTCAACCCAATTGAAATGGATGGCAGAGTGAAGGAAAAGCAGCCAACAAGTGCTCAGCATATGTGGGAACTCCTTCAAGACCGTTGGAAAAGCATTCCAGGTGAAGCTGGTTGAGAGAATGCCAAGAGTGTGCAAAGCTGTCATCAAGGCAAAGGGTGGCTATTTGAAGAATCTCAAATATAAAATATATTCTGATTTGTTGAACACTTTTTTGGTTACTACATGATTTCATATGTGTTATTTCATAGTTTTGATGTCTTCACTATTATTCTACAATATAAAAAATAGTTTAAAAAATAAAGAGAAACCCTTGAATGAGTAGGTGTGTCCATACTTTTGACTGGTACTGTATGTGATCATCAGATGATGATATTTTTATCTTCCACACTGAGGCTTGGTGATTATCCAGTGGGAGATTGTTGGAAATATGTTTCAAATAGGCCTTCTATGAGGAACTATTACTATGAGGAACTATTAGGCTATCATTCGCAATGGATGTAAAAAAAAAAAAACAGACCTGGTTGGCTGACGTGAAGAAGGTGAGATGAAGACAAAATGACTGAGAAGATCAGCTTATTAGTGGTGGACCTGGTGACTAAGACAATCAGAAATCAAACATCCCCAAATGGGCTTGCCTACATTTGCGCGCGGCAGGCCAAGTAGCCTACTTCTATGCCTTATATGGAATACAGTACGACAAAAGGAGTCTGTATTGAAAACATACTCAGTCCTGGCCCTGGGGGACTGCCGTCCTGTGGGTTGTCACTCAGGCCTTGGCCTAACACACCTGAAACCAATAATGACTGTTTCACTAAGATCCTAAAGCTGAGTGGGGTGTGTTGGGTTGGGGTGCTGCAGGGTGGTGGACCCCTAGGGGCAGGATGGGACAGCCCAGCTATATTGTGTGCAAGTAAAAAGTGCTCTACAGTACTATTAGGCCGTATGAGATGTCTTATATGGAGGATGTGCTGTTTCTGTGTGTTAATTTACAGAATATGTAGGTGTTTCCAAACCTTTCCCTTGCAAAGTTTATTTTTTTTTAAAGGTGGGAAGGAAATTGTGTTGGGGAGAGAGTTGAGTTATTGACTAGAATGGTGGGGGTTGGGCTTGCAGGTGGCTCGGGCTGGCTGAAATTTGGTATAGAGGATGTCTTAATAAAGACAATCCAAAATTAAGTTTTTGTACTTCATTTTTTAGAGAATTGTTAATTATTGGTTAAAGGTGCAAAAAAAATATTGATTATTGAATTACCTTTGATCTAGTTCAGGCTTATCAATCACTTAAACATATTTAGTAATGATCTCTTACCTAGCTTGCTGACTGTGGGCACTTTTGTTTACCTTTTGTTGTTCTAAATAGAGACGGCTACAAGGGCCATGAAAATGTATGCACACACTACAGTGAGGGAAAAAAGTATTTGATCCCCTGCTGATTTTGTACGTTTGCCCACTGACAAAGACATGATCAGTCTATAATTTTAATGGTAGGTTTATTTGAACAGTGAGAGACAGAATAACAACCAAAAAATCCAGAAAAACACATGTCAAAAATGTTATAAATTTATTTGCATTTTAATGAGGGAAATACGTTTTTGACCCCTTCTGCAAAACATGACTTAGTACTTGGTGGCAAAACCCTTGTTGGCAATCACAGAGGTCAGACGTTTCTTGTAGTTGGCCACAAGGTTTGCACACATCTCAGGAGGGATTTTGTCCCACTCCTTTTTGCAGATCTTCTCCAAGTCATTAAGGTTTCGAGGCTGACGTTTGGCAACTCCAACCTTCAGCTCCCTCCACAGATTTTCAATGGGATTAAGTTCTGGAGACTGGTCTGAGGGAAATAAGTATTTGACACCCTCTCAATCAGAAAGATTTCTGGCTCCCAGGTGTCTTTTATACAGGTAACGAGCTGAGATTAGGAGCACACTCTTAAAGGGAGTGCTCCTAATCTCAGCTTGTTACCTGTATAAAAGACACCTGTCCACAGAAGCAATCAATCAATCAGATTCCAAACTCTCCACCATGGCCAAGACCAAAGAGCTCTCCAAGAATGTCAGGGACAAGATTGTAGACCTACACAAGGCTGGAATGGGCTACAAGACCATCGCCAAGCAGCTTGGTGAGAAGGTGACAACAGTTGGTGCGATTATTCGCAAATGGAAGAAACACAAAATAACTGTCAATCTCCCTCGGCCTGGGGCTCCATGCAAGATCTCACCTCGTGGAGTTGCAATAAACATGAGAACGGTGAGGAATCAGCCCAGAACTACACGGGAGGATCTTGTCAATGATCTCAAGGCAGCTGGGACCATAGTCACCAAGAAAACAATTGGTAAAACACTACGCCGTGAAGGACTGAAATCCTGCAGTGCCCGCAAGATCCCCCTGCTCAAGAAAGCACATATACAGGCCCGTCTGAAGTTTGCCAATGAACATCTGAATGATTAAGAGGAGAACTGGGTGAAAGTGTTGTGGTCAGATGAGACCAAAATCGAGCTCTTTGGCATCAACTCAACTCGCCGTGTTTGGAGGAGGAGGAATGCTGCCTATGACCCCAAGAACACCATCCCCACCGTCAAACATGGAGGTGGAAACATTATGCTTTGGGGGTGTTTTTCTGCTAAGGGGACAGGACAACTTCACTGCATCAAAGGGACGATGGATGGGGCCATGTACCATCAAATCTTGGATGAGAACCTCCTTCCCTCAGCCAGGGCATTGAAAATGGGTTGTGGATGGGTATTCCAGCATGACAATGACCCAAAACACACGGCCAAGGCAACAAAGGAGTGGCTCAAGAAGAAGCACATTAAGTTCCTGGAGTGGCCTAGCCAGTCTCCAGACCTTAATCCCATAGAACATCTGTGGAGGGAGCTGAAGGTTGAAGTTGCCAAACGTCAGCCTCGAAACCTTAATGACTTGGAGAAGATCTGCAAAGAGGAGTGGGACAAAATCCTTCCTGAGATGTGTGCAAACCTTGTGGCCAACTACAAGAAACGTCTGACCTCTGTGATTGCCAACAAGGGTTTTGCCTCCAAGTACTAAGTCATGTTTTGCAGAAGGGGTCAAATACTTATTTCCCTTCATTAAAATGCAAATAAATTTATAAAATTTTTGACATGCGTTTTTCTGGATTATTTTGTTGTTATTCTGTCTCTCTCTGTTCAAATAAACCTACCATTAAAATTATAGACTGATCATGTCTTTGTCAGTGGGCAAACGTACAAATCAGCAGGGGATCAAATACTTTTTTCCCTCACTGTAACTGTAAGTCGCTCTGGATAAGAACGTCTGCTAAATGACTAAAATGTAAAAAAATGTAATATTAAATAGTGTAGAAATGCAGGAAATGAGCTTTAGATGCCCTAAAGAAAACGCCAGGTTATGTCCACCCCACTTCTAAAACCAAAGTTTGATTCACCCTCTTTCTAAGTTTCTAACTGAGATTTTCATCTCTGTCATATAACCTACCGCTCGAATATTGTGCACTGTTTAGAATGGTGTTTTCCTTTTTTCCCACAAATTGCATTTTGGCAAATGTTTGAAAATGACGTTTTATTGGCTGCTTCATTACAGGAATTGCATATTTTGTTAAGATTAATTACCAAAATATATATGTGATTTCTGTCATTATGAGTGCCGTGTGTGGACACCCTAATGGGTTACACACCAAATGCATATACAGTGCATTTGGAAAGTATTCAGACCCCTTGACTTTTTTCACATTTTGTTACGTTACAGTCTTATTCTGAAATTGATTAAATTGTTTTTCCCCCACATCAATCTATACACAATACTCCATAATGACAAAGCAAAAACCGGTTTTTAGCAATGTTTGCACATTTATAAAAAATAAAAAACGGAAATATGACATTTACATAAGTATTCAGACCCTTTACTCAGTACTTTGTTGAGGCACCTTTGGCAGTGATTACAGCCTTGAGTGTTCTTGGGTATGACGCTACAAGCTTGGTACACCTGTATTTGGGGAGTTTCTCCCATTCTTCTCTGCAGATCCTCTCAAGCTCTGTCACGTTGGATGGGGAGCTGTTCTATCGGGTTCAAGTCTGGGCTCTGGCTGGGCTACTCAAGGACTTTCAGAGACTTGTCCCGAAGCCACTCCTGTGTTGTCTTGGCTGTGTGCTTAAGGTCGTTGTCCTGTTGGAAGGTGAACCATCGCCCCAGTCTGAGGTCCTGAGCGTTCTGGAGCAGGTTTTCATCAAGGATCTCTCTGTACTTTGAGTTCAATCTTGGTTTCATCAGACCAGAGAATCTTGTTTCTCATGGTCTGAGAGTCCTTTAGGTGCCTTTTGGCAAACTCCAAGCGGGCTGTCATGTGACTTTTACTAAGGAGTGGCTTCCATCTGGCCAATACCATAAAGGTCTGATTGGTGGAGTGCTGCAGAGATGGTTGTCCTTCTGGAAGGTTCTCCCATCTCCACAGAGGAACTCTAGAGCTCTGTCAGAGTGAACATCACCCGATTGCTCAGTTTGGCCGGGTGGCCAGCTCTAGGAAGAGTCTTGGTGATTCCAAACTTATTCTATTTAAGAATTATGGAGGCCACTGTATTCTTGGGGACCTTCAATTCTGCAGACATTTTTTTGTACCCTTCCCGAGATCTGTGCCTCGACACAATGCTGTCTCAGAGCTCTACAAACAATTCCTTCGACCTCATGGCTTGGTTTTTGCTCTGACATGCACTGTCAACTGTGGGACATTATATAGACAGGTGTGTGCCTTTCCAAATCATGTCCAATTAATTGAATTTACCACAGGTGGACTCCAATCAAGTTGTGGAAACATCTCAAGGATGATCAATGGAAACAGGATGCACCTGAGCTCAATTTCGAGTCTCATAGCAAAGGGTCTGAATACTTATGTAAATAAGGTATTTCTGTTTTTTATTTTTAATACATTTGCAAACATTTCTAAAAACCTGTTTACGCTTTGTCATTATGGGGTATTGTGTGTAGATTGATGAGGAAAAATAATAATTTCATCCAATTTAGAACAAGGCTGTAATGTAACAAAATGTGGAAAAAGTCAAGGGGTCTGAATATTTTCTGAATGCAATGTATCTGTCCTGTACATTTCTCAAATGGCCGGTAAATTAAAGGCTGTAACGTAACGAAATGTGGAAAAAGTCAAGGGGTCTGAATACTTTCCAAATGCAATGTATCTGTCCGGTATATTTCTCAAATGGCCGGTAAATTAAAATCTTCCCAGCGCCACATTTTCCTAATGGAAACCCACGTGTGGGTTTGTGTGTTTGTGCGGCTGGTGCTCTAGTTGATCTAGTCTTTTGCAGTGTACGGACAACACAACTAATTATAACAGAATTGTATGTTAACTTTCATACAGTGCCTTGCAAAAGTATTCATCCCCCTTGGCGTTTTTCCTATTTTGTTGCATTACAACCTGTAATTTAAATGGATTTTTATTTGGATTTTTCATGTAATGGACATACAAAAAATAGTCGAAATTGGTGAAGTGAAATAAAAAAATAACTTGTTTCAAACAATTCTACAAAATTAATAACGGAAAAGTGGTGCATGCATATGTATTCACCCCTTTGCTATGAAACCCCTAAATAAGATCTGGGGCAACCAATTACCTTCAGAAGTCACATAATTAGTTAAATAAAGTCCACCTGTGTGCAATCTAAGTGTCACATGATCTGTCACATGATCTCAGTATATATACACCTGTTCTGAAAGTCCCCAGAGTCTGCAACATCACTAAGCAAGGGGCACCACCAAGCAAGAGACACCATGAAGACCAAGGAGCTCTCCAAACAGGTCAGGGACAAAGTTGTGGAGAAGTGCAGATCAGGGTTGGGTTATAAAAAAATATCAGAAACTGAACATCCCACGGTGCACCATTAAATCCATTATTAAAAAATGGAAAGAATATGGCACCACAACAGACCTACCAAGAGAGGTCGCCCACCAAAACTCACGGACCAGGCAAGGAGAGCATTAATCAGAGAGGCAACAAAGAGACCAAAGATAACCCTGAAGGAGCTGCAAAGCTCCACAGCGGAGATTGGAGTATCTGTCCATAGGATCAGATCCGTAAAGCTGGGCTTTACGGAAGAGTGGCCAGAAAAAAGCCATTGCTTAAAGAAAAAAATAAGCAAACACGTTTGGTGTTCGCCAAAAGGCATGTGGGAGACTTCCCAAACATATGGAAGAAGATACTCTGGTCAGATGAGACTAAAATTGAGCTTTTTGGCCATCAAGGAAAACGCTATGTCTGGCGCAAACCCAACACCTCTCATCACCCCGAGAAGCATGGTGGTGGCAGCATCAAGCTGTGGGGATGTTTTTCATCGGCAGGGACTGGGAAACTGGTCAGAATTGAAGGAATGATGGATGGCGCTAAATACAGGGAAATTCTTGAGGGAAACCTGTTTCAGTCTTCCAGAGATTTGAGACTGGGACGGAGGTTCACCTTCCAGCAGGACAATGACCCTATGCATACTGCTAAAGCAAACTCAAGTGGTTTAAGGGGAAACATTTAAATGTTTTGGAATGGCCTAGTCAAAGCCCAGACCTCAATCCAATTGAGAATCTGTGGTATGACTTAAAGATTGCTGTACACCAGCGGAACTCATCCAACTTGAAGGAGCTGGAGCAGTTTTGCCTTAAAGAATGGGCAAAAATCCCAGTGGCTAGATGTGCCAAGCTTATAGAGATATACCCCAAGAGACTTGCAGCTGTAATTGCTGCAAAATGTGGCTCTACAAAGTATTGACTGTGGGGGGTTATTCCAGTTTTTTTTTGTGTCTTATTTCTTGTTTGTTTCACAATTTTTTTTATTTTGCATCTTCAACGTGGTAGGCATGTTGTGTAAATCAAATGATACAAACCCCCCAAATATCAATTTTAATTCCAGGTTGTAAGGCAACAAAATAGGAAAAATGCCAAGTGGGGTGAATACTTTCACAAGCCACTGTAACTCTATGCTTGCAGTGAATTGTTGCAGAGAGACAGAGACAGAGAAGAATAAGGAAGTGAGAGGAGAGTCAGGGAAATATACAGTTAGGGTGAGAATAGAGGGAGGGATGGTGACAAATGCCAGTCAAGTCTACTTTGTCCCCCGGAAAGCCCTTTGTTAATACCCACCAGCTGTGCCAAAAGAATGCTAGCCTGAGTCATCATGCAACTGAGCAACTGTTGGTTCGTGAGGGAGGGTGGGTTTATTTTATTCAGATGACTATGTACTGTGGATGTGTGTATTGTTTATTATTAGTGTCTTACTGTATCTACTGTGTAAACTGAATGTCATGTTTGTGTGTGTGTTTCAGGATGCAGGACGGGAGCTGGAATCAGTCCCCCCCCTCTCTGCTTATGAAGGATGGGCGTGGGGTTCTAGAGGGAGACGGGGGGGTGTTCTCGGAGGCTTCGTCTGATGGGGATCTGTACCTGGACTCTATGGCGGAGCTGGATGCCGGTGACGGGGACTTTCCAGACCTTACTGCCTTTCTCAGCCAAGACGAGATCAACCGCAGCCTGGACCTGGCCCGGGAGGCCTTCAGTGACGCAGAAGACCGGGTGGACCCTGTCTCCCCTATTCCCAGAACCCAGGAGCCAGCTCTCCACTACCTCCCCTCCCTTGCCCCCTTCAACACCACAGAATACCTGACCAAAAGCCCCAGCTTCCCCCATCAGACTAAAGTCTCCTCCCTGGATGACAGCCGCTCAGTCAAGGTCACCTCCAGCCAGAGTGTCCACCTCAGCAGGCCCATACAGGCCACCTTTGAAGCCACGGCCTCACCTGAGAAGTTTGTCTGCCACAAGAACATCACCCCAGTCTATAAACAGGACAAGCCCCGGCTGGTCCATGAGGGCTTGGAGCTGAATGAACGGGCTGCCTCAGCCACAGAGTTCTGCAGCCGTGCCGCCACCTTCATCGAGGAGCTGTCCTCCATCTTTAAAGGCTCCACCCGGCTGGAGCAACAGGGGGAGGAAGAATCCTCCTCTCCCGACAGCGGGTACCTGTCTCCTAAGACCCACCGGCCGCCCCCCCAGGGCTCTGCCTCTGTCCCTCCACAGCCTCTCATCCAACAGGGGGCGGCACAGCAGGGCCAGCCAGGCCTGGGTACCCAGCCAGCAAGCATGATGGGTGTAACGGGAGTGACAGGTGTCCCTCCACTGAGTGTGACGGGGGTGCCAGTTGTCTCTGGTCTGATGAGTGTGAATGAGTTGATGGGGGAGCAGCAGCACAGTGGAGCCCAGTTGATGGGGGAGCAGCACAGTGGAGCTCAGCGTGTAGATGGAGACCTGTCACTGCCACACTTCACCCAGAAGCTGAAGAGTCAAGAGGTGGCAGAGGGACACCCTATCAGACTGGAGTGCAGGGTAGCAGGAAACCCTCAGCCGCTGGCCAGGTAAGGAGACTGGTGCTTGGTGGAAGAATGCTTTGGTTGTGATCATATTGGTGATGAGTGATAACACATATTAGAATGAGACAGTTAACACCAGTGGCAGGGCACAAGAGGTGGTTCATTCATGTATGCATTATCAGTAAATATGACTACTGCGTGTTCTTCAACAACACACACACACATTCACTCATGTTTATTTATACGCTACTGTATATCTGTTTATCCTTTAATTGAGATCTCTAATGGTATGTGTTGCCCATGTGATGCAGTGGGTAAAGATTAGAACGCTGGCATCCTTCCTTCCGATACTGGAAAGTATAGTCACAGAAACTATATTTAGTGGTACAGTTCCAAGGCAGTTGATCATCTGGTTTGTCTGACACCAATGTCCTTCCCCCCTAAGGGAAGTGGATCCCCAGGGTGGAGACTTTTGAAAAGATCCCCCTCTGGAAACCAGTCAATTCAGACACACAGACTCCCCATTTGGTGACAAACACGTGGTAATGTTTGAGTTTTGTTCTGAGAGGATTTGGATGTATGGTGAAAAAGATCAAACTGAAACACTAGGGCACACATACTCACATAGAGTGGTGTCAGTGCTATGACAATCAGCCTTCAGTCAGAGATAGGGTTGCTGGCTATGGGAGTGGGAGATTGGGGGAACGGAAGGAGGTAGGAGTTGAGAGCTGTTGGGTGTCGACCTCCTTGGAACACTTGCTGTGTGGTTGGGAGAGTTGCACTGTGTGTAACCATAGAGTAACCAATAAGCCTTGCGACCAGGTGCTAGAGGAGGCGTTGTCAGGTCAGGGAGTTTCTGCCTGGGCGGTCGTTCTGCTCCTTTTGAAAATACAGCACCCCCTGGCTGTAGGGATTTGGATCAGTCCACCGGTAACCTAAAATGACAGATGGTGAGAGGCCTGGGGGCCGTGGTTCTGACATGGTTCTCTCCTGTCCTGCTGGGCTATAAGGAGCCTCTTCCTCTGCTGTATAAATAGTCTCCAGGCCAACAGGAGCCAGGCCCTGCGATGTTGTAAGCACTGTCATGACACAGCATTTTCCTTCTCCGCACTCTCCTACCTCTTCACCTCTCCACACCTTCTTGGGAAATATGAAGGAAGTAGTATAATGTTGTATTTCACCACTGGGAAACAGGAGACGGGAGACAGACATGGAGAGGGAGAGAGTGAAAGCGGGGGAGAGGCTAATACTGAGACTGCAATAGGCCTAGGTCTCAGATAATTTTGGTTTGTTTTGTGTTTTCCCTTACCTATATATAGTTTATTTGTGTGTGAATGTTGCTTGTATAATCTTGTGATTTTGACGTTTACAAGTCAGGAATTGTCTGAATTGTTCATGTAAGTCTGAGGTGTTGTTTACTCCAAGTCTTGGGGATCTGGATAGAACTTGGTTCACCCAGATGTTTTGTCACTTATCCTGCAGATACCCACTTGTGAGGCTTGACGTTGTGAGTCTTGAAGTTTTTGGTCTATTGACACTAGGTGGCACTATGGTATTTATCATTCAGAAAGATGTTGCACAATGTCTTCAGCGTCCCCAATGGAATCTGCACTATACCAAGTGACATCCCAGTAATAAATGAATATGTTGACAACATGTTGACATAGATGTGTAAGAACATCTACTGGTGTTAGTTTCACGTGTATTGAGAAATGTCAGGGGTTTTCCTCCAGAACATTCAGTCAACTGCTTTACTTGTGTTGTGTATATTTTGTGTGTTCTCCAGGTAAATGGATGGTGTAGCAGAGTAAACTCTATGGGGTTAGAATGCTGAGCTACAGCCTCTGAGTGGAGCTTTCATAAACAGTGTTCCTCTGCCCTTCATCCATCTCTCTCACCAGGACAGACACACAATAACACAGACTCCCTCTGGGACTGTTGTGTGGTAGAAAGTGAACAGCTCTTATCCTGGTAAGGACAATATGAGACAATGCTGTCAGGGAAATGTTGAGGACCAGAGATTCCATGTAAAATGAAGCACACTTCCCCTGAATCAATATTCTCAGTCCTGGGCTGGCCCTAGTTTTAATACACCATGACATGTAATCTACCCTCTGCCTTGCAATGCAACAACTCCTGACAATCCAACTGTAAGTAGCCTTGTATGAGCCGTAATGGCTCATAGGAGCAGGAGCCTATCTGTAGCATGAGGCAGCTTGATGTACAAGTACACCCCCTGAACAGGATGCTATTCTATTGCAGGGCTTCTATCTCCTTAATGCTGAGTGCCAAGCAGAGACGCATTGGGTCCCATTTCTACAGTCTTTGGTATGACTCGGCCAGCCTTACAATCTCAGGGTGGACACTCTAACCACAAGGCCACTGGGTGGTTAGAAGCATCATAATTCGAGCTGAATGCTACAGGACTCCATTACAATAGAGACAATGAATTCCAGGTGTGGAGAGTCATGCTATGTATGTAAACATTGGGTTTGGCATAGCAGACAGTGTATATTGCCCCCCAGGCCTTGTAGGTGCTGTATAGGGGTTTACTTACACAGGCCAAGTGGGGTCTGCGTGTGTGTGTGTGAGGATTTTAAGGATGAAGATTCCTCCCTGTTTGTGCGTGTGTGTCTGTCACCGTCACATCTGTTCCCTGGGGTTTTACCCCAGGAGCTTGCAGAGGGTTTGGGTTTTGGGAATTACCCGGTAATGTGATATCTAGGGTGATTTACTGCGGTAAGGTACCGCAGGGAGGCTTTGATTCACAATTTCAGGAACAGTAATCAACTGCTGCCTCCCCAGCCAGGAGCAAAGGGTCAAAACAATTCATCTAGATTTTACAGAATGATCAACATTCCTAGCCTACATTTCCCTTGCTATTTAATTGGAACATTTTAACAATGACCTATAAATGAACATCATATGTAATGTGTTTATTTTAGTTGCACATTATCTCCATGGAAGCCCTCCATAAAAACGTGTCTGTAGAGATAGCCTCAGTAATATGGACATGGTTTATTATTTGTCATAGCAAGGTCTTAGGAAGGGTCATGGGTCATGGCTCTAACTCCTTGGTCAATCACATCAACCTGCTAATCTTATCAAATGAGATACCAGCACAGATACTAAATAGATAGCTTTTCCTTCCTGCCCCCCTTATCGCTTTATGTACACGTGATGTACATAAATTGATTAAATCGTTTTTTTACCTCATCAATCCACACACAATACCCCATAATGACAAAGCAAAAACAGTTTTTTTTTGAAAAAAACTGGAAATATCACATTTACATCACATTCAGACCCTTTACTCAGTACTTTGTTGAAGCACCTTTGGAAGCGATTACAGCCTAGAGTCTTCTTGGGTGTATGACGCTACAAGCTTGGAGTTTCTCCCATTCTTCTCTGCAGATCCACTCAAGCTCTGTCAGGTTGGATGGGGAGCATGTTCGATCGGGTTCAAGTTCGGGCTCTGGCTGGGCTACTCAAGGACATTCAGAGACTTGTCCCGAATCCACTCCTGTGTTGTCTTGGCTGTGTGCTTAGGGTCGTAGTCCTGTTGGAAGGTGAACCTTCACCCCAGTCTGAGGTCCTGAGCGCTCTGGAGCAGGTTTTCATCAAGGATCTCTCTGTACTTTGCTCCGTTCATCTTTCCCTCGATCCTGACTAGTCTCCCAGTCCCTGCCGCTGAAAAACATCCCCACAACATGATGCTGCCACCACCATGCTTCACCGTAGAGATGGTGCCAGGTTTCCTGAAAATCTTGTTTCTCATGGTCTGAGAGTCTATAAGTGCCTTTTGGCAGTGCTGCAGAGATGGTTGTCCTTCTCCACAGAGGAACTCTGGAGCTCTGTCAGAGTGACCATCGGGTTCTTGGTCACCTCCCAGACAAAGGCCCTTCTCCCCCGATTGCTCAGTTTGGCCAGCCAGCCAGCTCTAGGAAGAGTATTGGTGGTTCCAAACTTCTTCCATTGAAGAATGATGGAGGCCACTGTGTTCTTGGGGACCTTCAATGCTGCAGAATTGTTTTTGTACCCTTCCCCAGATCTGTGCCTCGACACAATCCTGTCTCGGAGCTCTACGGACAATTTCTTCGACCTCATGGCTTGGTTTTTGCTCTGACATGCACTGTCAACTGTGGGACCTTATATAGACAGGTGTCTGCCTTTCCAAATCATGTCCAATCAATTGAATTTACCACAGGTGGACTCCAATCAAGTTGTAGAAACATCTCAAGGATGATCAATGGAAGCAGGATGCACCTGAGCTCAATTTCGAGTCTCATAGCAAAGGGTCTGAATACTTATGTAAATAAGGTATTTCTGTTTTTTATTTGTAATAAATTAGCAAAAATGTCTAAAAACCTGTTTTTGCTTTGTCATTATGGAGTATTGTGTGTAGTTGATGAGGATTTTATTTTATTTAATTCATTTTAGAATAAGACTGTAACGTAACAAAATGTGGAAAAGGTCAAGGGGTCTGAATACTTTCCGAATGCACTGTATATGTACTGTATCTGTGTGTGTGGATGGATGTGGGTCTCCAAGATAATCTTCATTGGACTGTTCACTACCCTATAGCACACATGTACAGTGAGGGAAAAAAGTATTTGATCCCCTGCTGATTTTGTACGTTTGCCTACTGACAAAGACATGATCAGTCTATAATTTTAATGGTAGGTTTATTTGAACAGTGAGAGACAGAATAACAACCAAAAAATCCAGGAAAACGCATGTCAAAAATGTTATAAATTGATTAGCATTTTAATGAGGGAAATAAGTATTTGACTCCTCTGCAAAACATGACTTAGTACTTGGTGGCAAAACCCTTGTTGGCAATCACAGAGGTCAGACGTTTCTTGTAGTTGGCCACCAGGTTTGCACACATCTCAGGAGGGATTTTGTCCCACTCCTCTTTGCAGATCTTCTCCAAGTCATTAAGGTTTCGAGGCTGACGTTTGGCAACTCCAACCTAAAGCTCCCTCCACAGATTTTCAATGGGATTAAGGTCTGGAGACTGGCTAGGCAACTCCAGGACCTTAATGTGCTTCTTCTTGAGCCACTCCTTTGTTGCCTTGGCCGTGTGTTTTGGGTCATTGTCATGCTGGAATACCCATCCACGACCCATTTTCAATGCCCTGGCTGAGGGAAGGAGGTTCTCACCCAAGATTTGACGGTACATAGCCCCGTCCATCGTCCCTTTGATGCGGTGAAGTTGTCCTGTCCCCTTAGCAGAAAAACACCCCAAAGCATAATGTTTCCACCTCCATGTTTGACGGTGGGGATGGTGTTCTTGGGGTCATAGGCAGCATTCCTCCTCCTCCAAACACGGCGAGTTGTGTTGATGCCAAAGAGCTCAATTTTGCTCTCATCTGACCACAACACTTTCACCCAGTTCTCCTCTGAATCGTTCAGATGTTCATTGGCAAACTTCAGACGGGCCTGTATATGTGCTTTCTTGAGCAGGGGGACCTTGCGGGTGCTGCAGGATTTCAGTCCTTCACGGCGTAGTGTGTTACCAATTGTTTTCTTGGTGACTATGGTCCCAGCTGCCTTGAGATCATTGACAAGATCCTCCCGTGTAGATCTGGGCTGATTCCTCTCCGTTCTCATGATCATTGCAACTTCACGAGGTGAGATCTTGCATGGAGCCCCAGGCCGAGGGAGATTGACAGTTATTTTGTGTTTCTTCCATTTGCGAATAATCGCACCAACTGTTGTCACCTTCTCACCAAGCTGCTTGGCGATGGTCTTGTAGCCCATTCCAGCCTTGTGTAGGTCTACAATCTTGTCCCTGACATCCTTGGAGAGCTCTTTGGTCTTGGCCATGGTGGAGAGTTTGGAATCTGATTGATTGATTGCTTCTGTGGACAGGTGTCTTTTATACAGGTAACAAGCTGAGATTAGGAGCACTCCCTTTAAGAGTGTGCTCCTAATCTCAGCTCGTTACCTGTATAAAAGACACCTGGGAGCCAGAAATCTTTCTGATTGAGAGGGGGTCAAATACTTATTTCCCTCATTAAAATGCAAATCAATTTATAACATTTTTGACATGCGTTTTTCTGGATTTTGTTGTTGTTATTCTGTCTCTCACTGTTCAAATAAACCTACCATTCAAATTATAGACTGATCATTTCTTTGTCAGTGGGCAAGCGTACAAAATCAGCAGGGGATCAAATACTATGTGCTCCAGAGGATAGCTATTATTTTCCCTACCCTTTGTTCCTCATTAGCCTAATTTCAATGGCTAATTGTCTCTACTGTGAGTGTGTTCTCATATACATGTATGTGTGGGTGTGTGTGGGGTTGGTGTGTGTGTGTGTGTGTTGTTGGTGTGTGTGTGTGTGTGTGTGTGTGTGTGTGTGTGGTGTTGGTGTGTGTGTGTGTGTGTGTGTTTGTGTTTTTATCTTCCTTTACTTCCCACCAGTCTGTCTTTAATGGTTGCTCCCCATTTTAACAGTCATTTTCTCTGGGCAGGGGCTTTGATGAGGTTGCCAGGTCTTTGCAGGAGATCCCCCTCCTCACCTCTAAAAATGCCTTTTGCACATTCACTCTCAGGGTAATGAGTTGGTGATGAGGTAGTAGTGCCAACATTTGACATGCCCACTGGGACAGGCATTCCTGGTGGCTGGGCACGGTCTCCCGTGGTCGTGGGCGACTGCAGTTGTCTGTGGTCTTGGTGGGAGAGTCCTACTGTCCCCGAGTGCCTGGTATTTCTCACTGTACACTCCGGCTCCTCAAACACACTGGTTTATACTGAGAGAGAGGCCTGTTTGGCATCAGGGCGTGTGTGTGTGTCTGTGTGTATGTTTGTGTGTGTGTGTGTGTGTGTGTTTGTGTGTGTGTGTCGGGGACACCTCCTCTAAAGGTCTGGTTATATTAGGTTATATTAGCAGCAGTGTTGTTTTTGAATGCCTTTCCCAGAGAGAGATGAGGCATAACTGTATGTTCAGAAGAGTAGAAGAGAATCCATCTTTAATTGTTGTGTGTTGGATGTGTTGTTTAAGGCTTTCTGTGTAATGTTCTTTCTTGTCATCACCATAACTGCTTGCCGTACAAAGCATTTTCTAAACTGGTCTTGGAGTAGAGAGACAGTAGTGAGACGTAGAAGGAGACAGCTGTGGAAAACAGCCTTGGCTGCATGCGATAAACCAAACAAACACAGAGGAAACTTGAGGAAGATGAGAAGCTAGAGAGGAATTTTGCGATGAAATCCAAACAAGGCAGCGTTTCCAACACCGGGAGCACACGCCATTCGCTACGCTGATGTTGGAATTTGTCATCAAATATAGGTTTCTTGTTTAAATTAAAAGTTCCCATTTTGTACAGACTATGTTTACTCACACATGCCTAAAAAATGTAACAGATGACTGAGCTACAACTGTAATCCACATCAGTTATATCATATGTTAACATAGGGCTTTGGTCCTCATCCTCATATATTGAAACAACTGGAAAGACATGGGTAGATTTGAGATTTAAACGAGAAAAGAGAGAGTGAGAGAGAGAGGGGGTAAAGAAGATGTTGGCAGAGTGTGATGTTGCTGTACTAGTAAAGAGAGAGTGAGAGAGGGGGGGTAAAGGAGATGTTGGCAGAGTGGGATGTTGCTGTACTAGTAAAGAGAGAGTGTGAGAGAGAGGGGGGGTAAAGAAGATGTTGGCAGAGTGTGATGTTGCTGTACTAGTAAAGAGAGAGTGAGAGAGGGGGGGTAAAGGAGATGTTGGCAGAGTGGGATGTTGCTGTACTAGTAAAGAGAGAGTGTGAGAGAGAGTGGGGGTAAAGGAGATGTTGGCAGAGTGTGATGTTGCTGTACTATTAAAGAGAGAGTGTGAGAGAGAGGGGGGTAAAGGAGATGTTGGCAGAGTGTGATGTTGCTGTACTAGTAAAGAGAGAGTGTGAGAGAGAGTGGGGGTAAAGGAGATGTTGGCAGAGTGTGATGTTGCTGTACTATTAAAGAGAGAGTGTGTTATGATTTAACTGGATAAGAACCCAAATGCAGACAAGTACACCAAGCCAGAGAAGTTTTAACAGGTTTATTTACAATGTTCAAAGTCCAGGTTTCCAAATATATGGGAAGAGCAAGTCCAGGTACAGGGAGGGTAACAGATCCAGATCAGGGCAGGTGTGGTACCGTAATGTCCTAGTGTCCGTGGTGAGTCCAAAAGAGAGGTCCGGTAATGGAGAGCAGGATGGTGGTGGCAGGAGTGAAGCGGAGGCAGGAGTCAGGTTCCAAATATATGGTCGTCTTGACTATGATCTGACGATGAGTGGTAAGTTTGACCGGGTCTTAAAGGCTGAGGTGATATGGTGAATGAGCTGCAGCTGGAACCCTGACTCCCGCACACCAGACCTCACTCCTGCAATCAAGGACAGACAGAGGGGAGGGAGAGAGCAGAGAGAGCTACCTATCAGCAGTAGGCCTAACAGTACCCCCCTCTACGGACGCCACCTGGCGGCCGACGGGGTTTATCGGGATGTAACCTATGAAACTCTCGGACCAGATCAGGATCCACAATGAAGCTCCTGGGCACCCAGGAACGTTCCTCGGGACCATAACCCTCCCAATCCACCAGGTACTGGAAACCACGACCTCGGCGGCGAACATCCAGAAGTCGCCGGACAGTGTAGACCGGACCCCCACCCACGATCTTGGGCGGAGGAGGGGGACGAGAGGGCGGGCACAAAGGGCTAACCGACACAGGCTTAATCTGGGAAACATGAAAGGTGGAATGAACCCGTAGGGAGGCAGGAAGCTGTAGCTTAACCGCGCAGGGGTTAACAATAGACAGTATCTTGAACGGTCCTATAAAACGAGGCGCCATCTTCTTAGACTCCACCTTCAATGGAAGGTCCCGTGACTTCAGCCATACCTCTTGACCAGGAGAGTAACCGGGAGCCTGGGACCGGTGACGGTTGGCTTGCCTCTGCATGTACGCCGAAGCTCGGGACAGAGCTACCCTGGCCTTCCTCCAGACCTTGAAGCAGCGGCGCATGTGGGACTGCACCGAGGGTACCGCAAGTTCCCTCTCTTGGGAAGGGAACAGGGAGGTTGATAACCCAGAGCACACAGAAAAGGAGACAAACCAGAGGAAGCGTTAGTCAAGGTGTTATGAGCATATTCCACCCAGGGGAGCATGGAGCTCCATGACCCAGGGTTAGACCCAGTGACACAGCGAAGAGCGGTCTCCATCTCCTGGTTCGCTCTCTCGGCTTGCCCGTTGGTCTGGGGGTGATATCCAGAGGACAGGCTGGATGTAATGCCCAAAGCTTTACAGAAAGCTTTCCACACCTGGGAGACAAACTGGGGACCCCTGTCAGAGACAATATCCGTGGGTAGACCATGAGAGCGGAACACATGTTCAACCAAAATATCAGCCGTCTCTCTGGCAGTGGGCAGTTTAGGTAGGGCCAAAAAATGAGCGAACTTAGAAAAACGATCAATCACCGTAAGAATGACAGTCTTACCAGATGAGGGGGGAAGTCCAGTGACAAAATCCATAGCGATATGCGACCAGGGCCGGCTGGGTATAGGTAGAGGTCGTAGATGACCAGCGCTGGCCTGGGTGGAGTTTTTACTTCGTGCACATACCGTACAAGCAGCAATGAAGGCTCGAGTGTCCGCCTCCATCGTCCGCCCACCAGAACTTCCGTCGCACAAAGTCAAGGGTCCGCGAAACTCCAGGGTGACAGGTAAGGGGAGACGAGTGAGCCCACTGAAGTACCTGGGAGCGAGCAGACTCAGGGACAAACATCCGGTTAGGAGGACCCCTCCCAGGGTCAGCTTGATGATGTTGAGCCTGTCTAACAATCCCCTCGATGTCACATGTGATGACTGCAATACTGCAGGTAGGAGGCAAAATGGGTTCAGGGTTACTACCAGTATCAACAGCCGAATGAACACGAGACAGGGCGTCAGGCTTGACGTTGCGTGACCCAGGACGGTAAGACAGAGAAAAATTGAATCTCCCAAAAAATAGTGCCCACCTGGCTTGACGGGGTTGAGCTGCTTCGCTGACTGGAGGTAAGCCAGATTCTTATGATCCGTCCAAACGATGAAGGGTTGTTCCGCCCCTCTCCAACCAATGTCGCCACTCCTCGAGAGCCAGCTTAACGGCGAGCAGTTCACGATTTCCAACATCATAATTCCTCTCTGCCTGAGAAAGTTTCCTTGAGAGAAAAGCACAGGGATGCAGTTTGTTATCTTCAGGAGAACGTTGTGACAACACTGCACCTACCCCAGTGTCGGATGCATCCACCTCCACGACAAACTGGCGGTCGGGGTCCGGCTGCATCAGAATGGGAGCCGAGGCGAAGCGATGTTTCAGTTCTTCGAACGCTGATTCGGCCCCCTTCATTCCAAGCGAACGGTCGTGAGATGGAGGTGAGAGCGGTGAGTGGCGCCGCAATGCGGCTGTAGTCCTTGATGAACCTCCTATAGAAGTTCGCAAACCCCAGGAATCGTTGAAGTTGTTTGCGGGTAGAGGGAGCTGGCCAGTCCGTGACAGCAGAGATCTTAGCTGGGTCCATCCGCAGCTCCCCCTGAGCTATGATGTAACCCAAAAAGAGGTCTCAGACACATGAAATTCACATTTCTCCATCTTCACAAACAGTTTGTTCTCCAACAACCTTTGCAACACCTGGCGCACATGCAGTTCATGTTCCTGGGAGGACTCTGAGAAAATCAAGATATCATCCAGATAGACAAAAACTAACCGATTCAACATGTCCCGAAGGACATCATTGACTAGTGCCTGAAAAACAGCAGGGGCATTAGACAACCCAAAAGGCATAACCCGATACTCAAAATGTCCCAAGGGTGTGTTGAAGGCAGTCTTCCATTCATCACCCTTACGAATGCGCACCAGGTGATACGCATTTCGTAGATCCAGTTTCGTAAAGATGGTAGCACCATGAAGGAGGGGAAAAGCAGAATTAATCAAAGGCAGAGAATACTTGTTCTTAATGGTGATGTTGTTAAGTCCACGGTAATCAATACAGGGTCTGAGGGTCTTATCCTTCTTAGCAACAAAAAAGAATCCCGCTCCTACAGGTGACGAGGAAGGACGCATAATACCTGCCGCCAAGGAGTCCCGAATGTAGTTCTCCATAGCCTCCGTCTCCGGCCGGGAGAGATTGTACAGGCGACTGCTGGGGAGCGGGGCTCCTGGCTGGAGGTCAATGGCGCAGTCGTAAGGCCGGTGAGGAGGAAGAGAAGTAGCTCTGTGTTTGCAGAAAACGGATGCCAGGTCATGATACACGTCAGGAACAGCAGAAAGATCCATGGACTCCAGTGGAGGTTGAGGCACAGTACTGGCAGGAGTCTGAGCAGAACACAAACAATTCACATGACAAAATGTGCTCCATGAAACAATGCTACCTGTCACCCAATCAATGTGTGGATTGTGTTTTATGAGCCAGGGGATACCAAGGACCAGGGGAGTCTGTGGGCAGTCGATAATATGGAATTGAATGTTCTCCTGATGATTTCCCGACACTCTAAGACAAACAGGAACAGTCTGATGGGTAATGCGGGTCAACAATTGTCCATTTAGACCCTTAGCCTGCAGCGGACAGTCCATAGGAACAGTCTCCAAATCCATTTGTTGAGCCCACTCTCTATCCAAAAAGCTTTTGTCGGCACCAGAGTCAATCAGCGCACTAACAGAGAAATTCTGGGACTGCCACTGGAGGGATGCCTGGAGCAGAATGCGGGGAGAAGAGGAAGAATCCGCTGCTCGGCTCATCAAAACTTCTCCCATTAATGATGAGCCGGCCCTTTTCCCGGACGAACTGGGCAGGAAGGAACGAAATGACCAGCTTCTCCACAATACAGGCAGACCCGAGCCTGAATACGACGTGCACGCTCCTCTGAGGACAACCGTGCACGACCCACCTCCATGGCTTCGGGTTCAGTGCTCCTCGTATCGACTCGGGAAGACACGGCTCTCTCCGTAGGGACGATGCAGGGAGGAGTTTGTTGATGACAGACAGGTTGCTTGGAACTAACACTCCTCTCCCGGCGGCGCTCCCGAATCCGATTATCCAACCTGATAGTGAGTGAAATAAGATTATCCAGCGTAGGCGATTCATCATATGACACCAATTCATCTTTTAAGGTCTCAGACAAAGCATTGATGAACACTCCTTGTAATGCCTCGTCATTCCAACCACTCACTGCTGCTAAAGTCCGAAACTCCACTGCCATCTCCGCCACACTACGAGCCCCCTGCCGAAGAGAAAACAGCCGTTTCGCAGCCTCCTTGCCTCGTACGGGGTGGTCAAAAACCTTCCTCATCTCCGTGGTGAAGGCAACGTAAGCGTTGCAAATGTCCGACTGACTCTCCCAGACCGCGGATCCCCAGGCACGAAGCGGAACCGCTAGTAGAGTTGATAAGGTAGGCAATACGGGCTCTTTCTGAGGCGTAGGTGAGGGGCTGTTGTTCAAACACTAACGAGCATTGAGTCAAAAAAATCGCCACAGGTTCCCATGTTCCCGTCA
This sequence comes from Coregonus clupeaformis, assembly GCF_020615455.1. Lineage (NCBI taxonomy): Eukaryota > Metazoa > Chordata > Actinopteri > Salmoniformes > Salmonidae > Coregonus > Coregonus clupeaformis. The sequence continues at coordinate 8,226,002 of NC_059217.1, forward strand.
TAGCGCTCTGGAGCAGGAACAAAAGGCTCTCTGATCTGGGCTGAAGGGGTAGTAAGGGCAGATACTTGATTGGAGAGTAATTGAACCTGATTAAGCAGCACCTGACTGTCCTCAGCAATCGTTTTAAACAGGGTATCATGTTGGCCAAGTAAAATGCCCTGATTGGCTATGGCAGTCCAAATTTGAGTGCACTCTGGGGTGGTATCCGAGCTACTGTCTGCTGGGTTCATGTTGGTCAGATCATACTGTTATGATTTAACTGGATAAGAACCCAAATGCAGACAAGTACACCAAGCCAGAGAAGTTTTAACAGGTTTATTTACAATGTTCAAAGTCCAGGTTTCCAAATATATGGGAAGAGCAAGTCCAGGTACAGGGAGGGTAACAGATCCAGATCAGGGCAGGTGTGGTACCGTAATGTCCTAGTGTCCGTGGTGAGTCCAAAAGAGAGGTCCGGTAATGGAGAGCAGGATGGTGGTGGCAGGAGTGAAGCGGAGGCAGGAGTCAGGTTCCAAATATATGGTCGTCTTGACTATGATCTGACGATGAGTGGTAAGTTTGACCGGGTCTTAAAGGCTGAGGTGATATGGTGAATGAGCTGCAGCTGGAACCCTGACTCCCGCACACCAGACCTCACTCCTGCAATCAAGGACAGACAGAGGGGAGGGAGAGAGCAGAGAGAGCTACCTATCAGCAGTAGGCCTAACAGAGTGTGAGAGAGAGTGGGGGTAAAGGAGATGTTGGCAGAGTGTGATGTTGCTGTACTATTAAAGAGAGAGTGTGAGAGAGAGGGGGGGTAAAGGAGATGTTGGCAGAGTGTGATGTTGCTGTACTATTAAAGAGAGAGTGTGGGGGGGGGGGTAAAGGAGATGTTGACATAGTGTGATGTTGCTGTACTATTAAAGAGAGAGTGTGGGGGGGGGGGGTAAAGGAGATGTTGACATAGTGTGATGTTGCTGTACTATTAAAGAGATACATTAGCTAGCTCTTCCTCTTTCTTTCCGTTTAACAACAGCCATAGCATGAGGTCATAGCAGCCAGCCGACCCGACCTATTACTGACTCATGACGTAGTGGGACTGTAACGCTGCTGCTGACTATTTGGCCTATTTTAGCAGGGCCGTAATCTCCCTCATGGGCCCGTTTCATCTCCATGGGAGGAGCACTAGCTGGCATTTTCATACCTTTTGTTAGCGGTGAATGATGTCATATTATAGTTCTCAATAATGACAGAGCTCAGGATTCAGGGGATGATCCTTAATGTATGTGTGTTGTGTGTGTAGTGGGGTCAGTAATGATAGAACAGGAGTTGAGGTCTGGGGTGTGTGCGTGTGTGCGTGTGCGTGTGTGTGTGTGTGTGTGTGTGTGTGTGTGTGTGTGTGTGTGTGTGTGTGTGTGTGTGTGTGTGTGTGTGTGTGTGTGTGTATGTGTGTGTGTGCATGCATTGCTTTACCTTCATGTACAGTCGTGGTCAAAAGTTTTGAGAATGACACAAGTATTGGTCTTCACAAAGTTTGCTGCTTCAGTGTTTTTAGATATTTTTGTCAGATGTTACTATGGTATACTGAAGTATAATTACAAGCATTCCATAAGTGTCAAAGGCTTTTATTGACAATTACATTAAGTTTATGCAAAGAGTCAATATTTGCAGTGTTGACCCTTCTTTTTCAAGACCTCTGCAATCCACCCTGGCATGCTGTCAATTAACTTCTGGGCCACATCCTGACTGATGGCAGCCCATTCTTGCATAATGTCACGCTCTGGCTCCGGGACTTTGTGTGTTGAGCCAGGGTGTGTTCGTTTCGTGGTGTTTTGTTTGGTTGGGTGGTTCTATGTGTTGTATTTCTTTGTTGGGTTCAATGACTCCCAATCGGAGGTAACGAGTGTCAGCTGTCGGCTCGTTATCTCTGATTGGGAGCCATATTTATCTGTATGTTTTCCTGTGGGTGTTGTGGGTTTTTGTTCCAGGTTCAGTCTTTGTCACTGTTGGACTTCACTATCGTCTTTTGTTTTGTATTTACGTGCTTTACTCATTAAAGTCATCATGTTCACTCAACGCGCTGCGTATTGGTCTGCTCCCTTTCAAGACGGTCGTGACAGAAAAACCCACCATAAAAGGACCAAGCAGCGTGTCCAGGAGCAAAGAGACTGGACATGGGAGGAGGCGCCTGGTAAGGAGATCGAGAGGCTGGCGATGGCCCAGGTGGGCAAATCGTGGTCCTGGGAGGACATGCTCGGGGGCAAGGGACCTTGGGGGAAGATCAAGGCCCTGGCGAGAGAGGAGCAACGGCGTCAGCAGGGTCATCGTTGGAAGGACGAGAGGCAACCCTAAAAAAGTTTTTGGGGGGGCACATGGCTTGGGCGTCTGGGCAGCAGGAGGCTGCCACAGGGAGACGTGGAGAGAAGGCTATCGGATTACGGGAGCCATTGGCGAGTAGAGGAAGGGAAGTTGTTGCGGCACGGCGTGAGAGACTGATGTGTGTTACCAGTCCGGTCCGGCCCGTTCCTGATCCCCAGTTAAAGCCAGTGGTGTGTGTTCCCAGTACGGACCGGCCTGTTCCTACTCCACGCATCAAGCCCACGGTGTGCGTCGCCAGTCCAGCCCGGCCTGTTCCTGCTCCACGCACAGAACCTACGGTGTGCGTCGCCAGCCCAGCCCGGCCTGTTCCTGCTCCACGCACAGAACCTACGGTGTGCGTCGCCAGCCCAGCCCGGCCTGTTCCTGCTCCACGCACAGAACCTACGGTGTGCGTCGCCAGCCCAGCCCGGCCTGTTCCTGCTCCACGCACAGAACCTACGGTGTGCGTCGCCAGCCCAGCCCGGCCTGTTCCTGCTCCACGCACAGAACCTAAGGTGTGCGTCGCCAGCCCAGCCCGGCCTGTTCCTGCTCCACGCACAGAACCTACGGTGTGCGTCGCCAGCCCAGCCCGGCCTGTTCCTGCTCCACGCACAGAACCTACGGTGTGCGTCGCCAGCCCAGCCCGGCCTGTTCCTGCTCCACGCACAGAACCTACGGTGTGCGTCGCCAGCCCAGCCCGGCCTGTTCCTGCTCCACGCACAGAACCTACGGTGTGCGTCGCCAGCCCAGCCCGGCCTGTTCCTGCCACTCGCACCAAACCTACGGTGCGCGTCGCCAGCCCGACCCGGCCTGTTCCTGCCACTCGCACCAAACCTACGGTGCGCGCCGCCAGCCCGGTCCGGCCTGTTCCTGCCACCCGCACCAAGTCTACGGTGCGCGTCGCCAGCCCGACCCGGCCTGTTCCTGCCACTGCACCAAACCTACGGTGCGCGTCGCCAGCCCGGTCCGGCCTGTTCCTTCTCCCCGCACTAGCCCTGAGATGCGTGTCCTCAGCCCGGTACCTCCAGTTCCGGCACCACGCACCAGGCCTACGGTGCGCCTCAGACGGCCAGAGTCTGCCGTCTGCCCAACGGCGCCTGAACTGCCCGTCTGCCCAACGGCGCTTGAACTGCCCTTCTGCCCAACGGCGCCTGAACTGCCTGTCTGCCCAACGCCGTCTGAACTGTCCGTCTGCCAAGCGCTGCATGAACTGCCCGTCTGTACGGAGCCTGCAAAGCCGCCCGTCTGCCATGAGCCTTCAGAGCCGTCCGCCAGACCGGAGCCGCTAGAGCCTTCCGCCAGACAGGATCAGCCAGAGCCTTCCGCCAGACAGGATCAGCCAGAGCCTTCCGCCAGACAGGATCAGCCAGAGCCTTCCGCCAGCCATGAGCAGCCAGATCCGTCAGCCGGCCACGAGCAGCCAGATCCGTCAGCCAGCCATGAGCAGCCAGATCCGTCGGCCAGCCATGAGCAGCCAGATCCGTCGGCCAGCCATGAGCAGCCAGATCCGTCAGCCAGCCATGAGCAGCCAGATCCGTCAGCCAGCCATGAGCAGCCAGATCCTTCAGCCAGCCATGAGCCGTCCAGCCAGGATCCGCCAGAGCCAGCCAGCCAGGATCCGCCATTGAGTCCGGTGCTGTCCCTTAGCCCGGTGCTGCCCCTTATCCTGGTGCTGCCCCTTAGTCCGGTACTGCCCCTTAGTCCGGTGCTGCCCCTTAGTCCGGTGCTGCCCTCTTAGTCCGGTGCTGCCCTTTAGTCCGGTGCCGCCCCTTAATCCAGTGGGGTTTAGTTGGGGGGTGGTCATGTGGAGGAGGCTACGTAAGCGGGTAGTGACTTTGGTGGGGTGGGGACCACGGCCAGAGCCAGAACCACCGCCGAAGAGGTATGCCCACCCAGCCCTCCCTTGTTTAGCCTTATTGAGGCGCGGTCGCAGTCCGCGCCTTTAGGGGGGGGTACTGTCACGCTCTGGCTCCGGGACTTTGTGTGTTGAGCCAGGGTGTGTTCGTTTCGTGGTGTTTTTGTTTGGTTGGGTGGTTCTATGTGTTGTATTTCTTTGTTGGGTTCAATGACTCCCAATCGGAGGTAACGAGTGTCAGCTGTCGGCTCGTTATCTCTGATTGGGAGCCATATTTATCTGTATGTTTTCCTGTGGGTGTTGTGGGTTTTTGTTCCAGGTTCAGTCTTTGTCACTGTTGGACTTCACTATCGTCTTTTGTTTTGTATTTACGTGCTTTACTCATTAAAGTCATCATGTTCACTCAACGCGCTGCGTATTGGTCTGCTCCCTTTCAAGACGGTCGTGACACATAATCAATGCTTGGAGTTTGTCAGAATTTGTGGGTTTTTGTTTGTCCACCCGCCTCTTGAGGATTGACCAGAAGTTCTCAATGGGATTAAGGTCTGGGGAGTTTCCTGGCCATGGACCCAAAATGTCAATGTTTTGTTCCCCGAGCCACTTAGTTATCACTTTTGCCTTATGGCAAGGTGCTCCATCATGCTGGAAAAAGGCATTGTTCATCACCAAACTGTTCTTGGATGGTTGGGAGAAGTTGCTCTCGGAGGATGTGTTGGTACCATTCTTTATTCATGGCTGTGTTCTTAGGCAAAATTGTGAGTGAGCCCACTCCCTTGGCTGAGAAGTAACCCCACACATAAATGGTCTCAGGATGCTTTACTGTTGGCATGACACAGGACTGATGGTAGCGCTCACCTTGTCTTCTCCGGACAAGCTTTTTTCCGGATGCCCCAAACAATCGGAAAGGGGATTCATCAGAGAAAATGACTTTACCCCAGTCCTCAGCAGTCCAATCCCTGTACCTTTTGCAGAATATCAGTCTGTCCCTGATGTTTTTCCTGGAGAGATGTGGCTTCCTCGCTGCCCTTCTTGACACCAGGCCATCCTCCAAAAGTCTTTGCCTCACTGTGCGTGCAGATGCACTCACACCTGCCTGCTGCCGTTCCTGAGCAAGCTCTGCACTGGTGGTGCCCCGATCCCGCAGCTGAATCAATTTTAGGAGACTGTCCTGGCGCTTGCTGGACTTTCTTGGGCACCCTGAAGCCTTCTTCACAACAATTGAACCTCTCTGCTTGAAGTTCTTGATGATCCGATAAATGGTTGATTTAGGTGCAATCTTACTAGCAGCAATATCCTTGCCTGTGAAGCCCTTTTTGTGCAAAGCAATGATGACGGCACGTGTTTCCTTGCAGGTAACCATGGTTAACAGAGGAAGAACAATGATTTCAAGTACCACCCTCCTTTTAAAGCTTCCAGTCTGTTATTCTAACTCAATCAGCATGACAGAGTGATCTCCAGCCTTGTCCTCGTCAACACTCTCACCTGTGTTAATGAGAGAATCACTGACATGATGTCAGCTGGTCCTTTTGTGGTAGGGCTGAAATGCAGTGGAAATGTTTTTTTGGGATTAAGTTCATTTTCATGGCAAAGAGGGACATTGCAATTAATCTGATCACTCTTCATAACATTCTGGAGTATATGCAAATTGCCATCATAAAAACTGAGGCAGCAGACTTAGTGAAAATTAATATTTGTGTCATTTTCAAAACATTTGACCACGACTGTAGAGTATGACTGTGTCAGCAGAGGGGACCTTTAAGTAAGATAAATGTCTGATGTTTGCAGGCAGATGCGAATAAGTCAGTTTGACGTACCAGGTAGTTCTCACTATGCTGTGGGTTGAAAGATGTATGTGAATATGTGTGTTTGTAAATACATGAGTAGATGTGTGCTGGTAGTTAAAACCATGCTGTTTGGGAATGTAGTGAGGTAACCGTGTAAGAGCAATCGTCAGTCAATCCATATGCTCATTAAAGGTTGTGGCGTCATTACTGCCGCTTTTATACAGACATACAGTACATTTGATAATGTATTACACACATTGAACAGTGGGGCACACACACATAAAGACACACTAAGTAAGCTAGCTCATCAGCAGTAAAGCCTTCAGATGGACACCTGTCACAGCTTTTCATCACCGGAGCATTAATAGCAGGAATGGTTCCCAGCCTCCCTCCTGGCCCCAGGCCCCTGGCCTCTGCTGGGCTGGAGACAGAGTGTGAAGTTTCCCCCTGAAGGTGAGACTTTTCCAGCTCCGGTTCCAGTCTGGGAGCCTGGAGAATCAAGGAAAGAGAGGGTCCTGCTGTGCTCTGGGTCTTATCATCACACACAAATATCTACGCTAATCCTATATTCAGCTAGGAGAGGATTTTGTGAACATGTTATTTTTTTGTGTGCATGATTGATTGTTTGAGGGAGGTAACAGCATTGCCTGTAATTATAAGCCTACATCATTACCATGCATGCCATCTCTATGTGCTAGCCTTAGAAGACAAAAACAGTGAATGGTTTGGTTTTGCTGATATTAAGGGCAATCTTGATGCCTGTTGTATATGGTCAACTCTGGGTCAGTTCACAAAATGACTTACTTACCAAACCAGAGAGAGAGATAAAGGAGGAGTGAGGCGAGACAGGAGTAAAGAGAGAATGGAGAGGAGAGAGAGGGGGATTAAGAGTTAGAGTTACACTTATATAAGTGCATTAGTTAGACATGATTTGGAGATTTAAGAGTAAAATACTAGATTTGATACAAAGTGTGTCTGTGGTCTGTGCCAGACAAAGGCAGCAGTTATGCGAGGCAGAAGGAGGGTAATTCTAGACTGCCTACAGACAGGAGAGGAGGACGGGGGACAGGACAGGACATAAATCTCCCACAGCTTCTTCAGATACTCTGAGTGTGCTCTGTTCCTGTTCAGCTCTCAGGGTAAACACTTAACCCCCTATCATCTGGAAAGCCTGATCACATCTCACCACACACTCACTGACATACACACACTAGTGTAGCTCAGCATTCATCAGCTCACACACATCCAAAGTACCCCTAAAGCACACAGATAATACCTCAAGCACATACAAACTACATCTCAAACACGAAGCCACAAGCAGGTTTCCTGAACACACTTGGTTATTGAATCCGGATGGATCTTATGAACTTGGATGAATGGAAACTTGGATCTGCTTAAATATGCCACATCCCCTATAATCTTATTTCAAACAGAAGAGTTACATTTCTGAGATCAGTTGTGTTGTGAGTCAGAGGTGCCCTGGGGCCTGTTCTACAGCTGGGCCTGGTACAGTACAGCACAGAGCTAGCCTACATTCCTGGGCTCACCTGCATAATGACTCCCTCCTGCCATTCATCATGCTTGATAAGGCATGACCATTAGATTCAGCTTACAGTAAGATGCCTTTTGATGTATGATATTTTGGGCTGTTTGTCTTGGGTTGGATTCTTGCGTGGCTGCCAGTACCCTGTGTTTGATGAAGGGCTTGATCCAATTATATGTCTCTGATATTTAAAAATAAGGAATTCTTCATGGAATTACCGTGTGTAGACTGTTTTGCTGCCTGCCTGTGTGTCGGAGAGTTTGTAGGTTAATGGTTTGTAAACGGTGTGTGTGAGGGAGTATGTTTTTACCAGGGGCTGGAAATGAAAATATTTTCCAATCATTTTGTTCTGAACAGAACCAAAATAAATTTCTGAACCGATTCAAACCAAAAAAAAGTAACTGTTTATATCGTTCCTTTCTGTTCCTTTTTAAACCTCTGAAATCAACCTTTTTTTTTTTACATTTACTGTAGCTCGACATAAAATTACTTCACCAATGGATAGAGCAGCTTGCTATGGAACGGGCAAGCTATGTACAGTTGAAGTCGGAAGTTTACATACACTTAGGTTGGAGTCATTAAAACTCGTTTTTCAACCACTCCACAAATGTCTTGTTAACAAACTATAGATTTGGCAAGTCGGTTAGGACATCTACTTTGTGCATGACACAAGTTATTTTTCCAACAATTGTTTACAGACAGATTATTTCACTTATAATTCACTGTATCACAATTCCAGTGGGTCAGAAGTTTACATACACTAAGTTGACGGTGCCTTTAAACAGCTTGGAAAATTCCAGAAAAGGATGTCATGGCTTTAGAAGCTTCTGATAGGCTAATTGACATAATTTGAGTCAACTGGAGGTGTACCTGTGGATGTATTTCAAGGCCTACCTTCAAACTCAGTGCCTCTTTGCTTGACATCATGGAAAAATCAAAAGAAATCAGCCAAGACCTCAGAAAAATAATTGTAGACCACAAGTCTGATTCATCCTTGGGAGCAATTTCCAAACGCCTGAAGGTACCACGTTCATCTGTACAAACAATAGAACGCAAGTATAAACACCATGGGACCACGCAGCCGTCATACCGCTCAGGAAGGAGACGCGTTCTGTCACCTAGAGATGAACGTACTTTGGTGCGAAAAGTGCAAATAAATCCCAGAACAACAGCAAAGGACCTTGTGAATGCTGGAGGAAACAGGTACAAAATTATCTATATCCACAGTAAAAGAGTCCTATATCGACATAACCTGAAAGGCTGCTCAGCAAGGAAGAAGCCACTGCTCCAAAACCGCCATAAAAAAGCCAGACTACGGTTTGCAACAGCACATGAAGACATAGATCGTAGTTTTTGGAGAAATGTCCTCTGGTCTGATGAAACAAAAATAGAACTGTTTGGCCATAATGATCATCGTTATGTTTGGAGGAAAAAGGGGGAAGCTTGCAAGCAGAAGAACACCATCCCAACCGTGAAGCACGGGGGTGGCAGCATCATGCTGTGGGGGTGCTTTGCTGCAGGAGGGACTGGTGTACTTCAGAAAATTGATGGCATCATGAGGAAGGAAAATGTATGTGGATATATTGAAGCAACATCTCAAAACATCAGTCAGGAAGATAAAGCTTGGTCGCAAATGGGTCTTCCAAATGGACAAGCCTCCCCTTTTATTATTGTTGTCTATTTCTCTGTGCGTTGATTAGTGGGAGAAAACAGGTCTACGTAGCCTACTGTAGGCTACACAATTTTTTTAAACGTCAACATTCGTTCCGAAAATTTAGCTTGATAGCAAGACAAAATGTCGCTCTCAAAAATATAAAAAGAAAGGTGGATAGTGACTATCGAAGTTTCAGGGAAGATGTACAGAGAGATATGCATTCATCTTACCATCTTTCCCAATGCCAAGCCAGTGTCTTATTTGCAATGAAAATGTCGCTGTTTGCAAATAATTCAATCTCAGACGTCATTATAATTCTAAGCATGGAACTTTCAAAGTGGCCTTCCCGCCACAGACAGAGGCCCGGCGCAGAAACATTGAAACGTTAACTTCAAGCTACACACAAGGCTTTTTTGACTGACAAATTCTGTCACTTAAACGGGTTAAATCTGCAGTTACAAGGAAGAGGGAAAACAGTTGTGGACATGGTGGAAAAACGTTCGGCCTTTACTAGGAAGCTTGAGTTGTTCGATTTGGACAGCACACTGAAGAACGGCAGGCAGAGGGACCAGACAACTTCTCTACCAGATTTGAAGACTACAGCATGCCCAAGGATATCATTGCGTTTGTACGTGATCCTCTCACAGTCCGCCCAGGTGGAGAATGATCCTATCTTACTAAGAAAATGATTCCCTCTCTGGATGAGGCCGCAATTCAAATTGAGCTGATTGAATTCCATACATCGAGCCAAATCAGCGATGCGCTCAGGAGTGCCGACACCTTGTGTGCCTTCTGAGTGGTATGCTCAGAGGAATCCAGCACAATAAAGAAACGTGCATTTTATGTGCAAACAATGTTTGGATCGACTTACACCTGTGAGTCCTCATTTTCCTCTGTGAACGCAATGTAGATTCATGACAGGAACCGGCTTTCACATAAGTCAATCGAGGACTGCCTGCGCATCAAAATCACATCCATCTCACCTGACATCCACAAGATCGTGTCCGAGGGGAAATGCAACTTTTCCTATTGAGTAAGTAACTTAGTGGCCTATATGACTGAATTTAGGAAAACTAACATTATTGTGAGTGCTTATCCAGGGATATTTAGGACTCAAGCTGACATTATTTTCTGTTTGTTCTGTCGTTAATGGAGCAGGCTATCCCGAGACTCCCGATACAGACATTCAGATACAGACATCGCCTTTTTTACCTTTAAATGATTGTTTTATGTAGGATGCTACATGTTTGGCCAGTTGCAATTGTAAGTAGGACTTATAAAAAAATCCCACTTCTATTAGGCCATATATCTTCTTATTGTGAAAGATGCTGTTAAACCTCATAGCCCAGTGAAGTTATTTTATATAGGCTCGGAGGAAATAGACTCCAATTAAGCCCTCTTGTTGTTTGTAAAGTCAAATTAAAATGAAGATTATTGTTGAAATGAATTACTCGACTGGTGTAGGTTTTCTCCATCTGTTGCTGTGCAACATTTGCATAACAAGTTTGCTATATTTTCAGTACCAGGCAATGTTCACCTCCTATTGATTGCGCTGCGGTTGCAGCTGTACCTTTCAGCATCACAAAATGGTTTGCTGCCTGCTTTATTAGTTGACTGTAATGGCAAAATGTAGATTTCCGCCTAAATAGACATACCCAAAACGAACTGCTATTCATGTGTAATTACATGATTCTGACATGCAAAAACTTGGTATATTTGGAAAGAAGACATCTGGGAGATTATGAGAAAATGATCAGAAGATAGATAGAAGTTACATAGTCCATAATACACAAGATCAAGCACACACAAAATAACAGTTTTTTAAATAATTTTATTTTGAAAGTCATTTTTCGTTGACAAGCTATTAATGAATTATTGATGACTAGAGCCGGAAACATCAGATGGCTTCCACAACATGTGAACAATATCAGCAAAAATGGGATTAATAGACCTAACAACTAGAAATGGGCAGATGTTTTAGTAAGCGGGGTCAGGTGTGGTCACGGGACGTTTCCAAGTCTCTGAGCCAGGTAGCAATAGTTCACATTACGCATAAAAGGTTCTAGGCCTTGCTTTGTCCCACCCAGGTCAACTGCATATATGGGCATACGAATTTCAAGATGGCTGCTACCTATATTCCGGTTAGCGTTGTGAAGCATAAAATAAATAAACACGGAATACGTTGATACACACCGAAAGCCGGGACTCCACAGATCATGAGGATATCTTATTTGTCTGCCTGTGACCTACCGTTATTGATCACCAGCCCCGAGAGTCAACTTTCTTTTTTTACACATTTTCACCAAACAGCAAACATCTAACAAGGTAAACTTCGATTTGGTCTGTGTTTGAGCTATAGCTACATGGGGGTTATCAAATTAATCCTTAGGTTGGTAGGAACAAATCTAGCCTATTGCCAATGTTATCTGATGATGTATGACTTAATGGCAACATCGAATGTTCACCAAGTGACTATATCTTTGCCCATCAAAAATATTATGTTGCCTGCTTACCCGCTGTAGGCATCCATTACACAGGGGATTGGCTACTATGGCACCTTGACAGTCTTGTAACCAATGAGATAAGCTTTCAAGGGCGGTAGTCATTGTGACAGATAGCCTTAGGGAACAGAAATTATTGAGGTTAGCTTGAGACATGTGGGACAAGCTTGTTGGCGGTCTTGAATTCATTGTGGGTGCGGCTGAACATTTTTTGGACTTCGATTTCACAGCCGAGGCCTTGCAAGGAATCCTGTCGACAAGTTTTCAAACCCCTGAGCCTGTGTAGGGATGTGTTTTGGTGTGGACTGTGTCTATTTTTGTATTTTAGTATAATGTCATTTCTGCCTCCGCCCCCCCCACCCCCCTTTCCCACAATGGAATTGTTAAATGGATTATCTCGTTCACTACCCCTGTTCAGGAGGTGGCGGCAATACACTTTATAGGTTGTAGTCTGCCAATAAACCTAGAAGAAGAAGAAGAAGAAGAACTGCGCTGCTTGATTGACAGGGGGCGGGGCTTGCTGTGTGTGGGAAGCAGCCACAAGAGGTGAGGGAGAGAGATGACAAACGAGTAAACTATAAAAATGGACATTACACACGGCTTAGTGGTGTTTCAAAATATTGCGTGTGATATAAATCTCTTGCAATATGGATTTTGCACATTGCAATATTGCGATTTTGATGTGAATTCAATTATTTGTGTAGCCCTAGTATGTATGCGTGTATATTTTGTGTTTGACTATGTGTTTACTTGAAAGTGAATGTGTAAGTGTGTGTCAGTGTGCGAGTGCAGAAGCAAGTTTTATGACTAGACAAGAGGGTCAAATGGGACTCATAAAACCAAGGTTGGGGTTTCCCCTCCCAGATCCATGTCCATGTGACAGGATTACAGCTGTACGTTAAACTGTATCACTCACAGTCAAGAGAGGCATCTCTCTCTATATCTCTCTCTTTCTCGATCTCTCTTTACTGGCTTTCGCTCTTCTCCCCACCATTGTCATTATCTCCATTCCTCCTTTTCTCTTTTTTTGCTCTCCCTTCATCCTCTAGCTCTCTGTCCCTCTCTCCCTCCTTCCCTCTCTGCACGCACAGCCACAGTTTGTCTGTGACTCAGACCCACAGGTCAGTGATGAGGCACTATGTTGTGCTTAGGTGAGGATGTCATAGAGACAGTTGTATTCAGGGGGTCCATGTGGGCAGATTCAGTTATCTTGTAAAGAGGAGGATGAGACCATCCATAATTTCTCATCATGTCTCATGTGTCTGTGCAGTAAGGGATGAGTAGGGAGGTTGGGGGGTTACAGAGTCCAAATGCTGCTAAGACAGTTAAAGTCCTCTGTCTCCTGCTGCTTAATATCATCTATCTAAATGAAGAGATAACAACAACTTACAGTATCACTTCATAGTTATTTATAGCGGGCACATTTTTTGCAGCGTTTTTTTTGGGTGTTCATCCGTTTTGAGCCTCTACTGTATATCAAGCCTGTTTTGGCAGCAGATACCCAGCTAACAATTCTAGGGAGAGAGAACGTTTTTGTAATGTTACCTGTAATGTTCCCCTAATGTTTGAGTGTCCAGTTTTCCGTTAGTTAGGAGAACATTCTATCTATGTTAACAAAAACTTTCGGAGAACCTTTTTAGCAGGTTTTGGTGTTAAAGTTAGAAGAACATTCCCTTTATGTCAAGCAGAACTTATTTAGAACAAGATTACAATGTTCTCAGAATATGCAACATTAATGTTCTCAGTTTTCTGAGGGTTAGGAGAATAGGCCATCCAACGTTCCACCAAACATACACAGAACATGGTTGTCATGTTCTCAGAATATACAATATTAATGTTCTAGACACAATGTCCAGGGAGGAGGGGTTAGGGTTTCTTCTGGACAGGACCTAACTATACTGGCCCAATAAGCACATGCCCTAGCGATATCCCTTATTGGGACAGTGGTTAGTTAGGGTGTTTGTCGTTGGTGCTGGTGGCCTGGGTTTGAGACCCGCTAGGGAGTTACCCTACTCTCACATTCTTAGCAATTTATGTTAATGTCATTATTTGGCAACAGTTACAACACACTGTCTGATCTAAGTAAAATTAGTTTATAATAAAAAAATGGGAATCTAGATACTGTAGCTGAGCATGTAAAAGAGAACTCTCTATCGTCTTTTCGAAATCCACACCACATACAGTGGGGCAAAAAAGTATTTAGTCAGCCACCAATTGTGCAAGTTCTCCCACTTAAAAAGATGAGAGAGGCCTGTAATGTTCATCATAGGTACACGTCAACTATGACAGACAAATTGAGATTTTTTTTCTCCAGAAAATCACATTGTAGGATTTTTAATGAATTTATTTGCAAATTATGGTGGAAAATAAGTATTTGGTCACCTACAAACAAGCAAGATTTCTGGCTCTCACAGACCTGTAACTTCTTCTTTAAGAGGCTCCTCTGTCCTCCACTCGTTACCTGCATTAATGGCACCTGTTTGAACTTGTTATCAGTATAAAAGACACCTGTCCACAACCTCAAACAGTCACACTCCAAACTCCACTATGGCCAAGACCAAAGAGCTGTCAAAGGACACCAGAAACAAAATTGTAGACCTGCACCAGGCTGGGAAGACTGAATCTGCAATAGGTAAGCAGCTTGGTTTGAACAAATCAACTGTGGGAGCAATTATTAGGAAATGGAAGACATACAAGACCACTGATAATCTCCCTCGATCTGGGGCTCCACGCAAGATCTCACCCCGTGGGGTCAAAATGATCACAAGAACGGTGAGCAAAAAATCCCAGAACCACACGGGGGACCTAGTGAATGACCTGCAGAGAGCTGGGACCAAAGTAACAAAGCCTACCATCAGTAACACACTACGCCGCCAGGGACTCAAATCCTGCAGTGCCAGACGTGTCCCCCTGCTTAAGCCAGTACATGTCCAGGCCCGTCTGAAGATTGCTAGAGTGCATGTGGATGATCCAGAAGAGGATTGGGAGAATGTCATATGGTGAGATGAAACCAAAATATAACTTTTTGGTAAAAACTCAACTCATCGTGTTTGGAGGACAAAGAATGCTGAGTTGCATCCAAAGAACACCATACCTACTGTGAAGCATGGTGGTGGAAACATCATGCTTTGGGGCTGTTTTTCTGCAAAGGGACCAGGACGACTGATCCGTGTAAAGGAAAGAATGAATGGGGCCATGTATCGTGAGATTTTGAGTGAAAACCTCCTTCCATCAGCAAGGGCATTGAAGATGAAACGTGGCTGGGTCTTTCAGCATGACAATGATCCCAAACACACCGCCCGGGCAACGAAGGAGTGGCTTCGTAAGAAGCATTTCAAGGTCCTGGAGTGGCCTAGCCAGTCTCCAGATCTCAACCCCATAGAAAATCTTTGGAGGGAGTTGAAAGTCCGTGTTGCCCAGCGACAGCCCCAAAACATCACTGCTCTAGAGGAGATCTGCATGGAGGAATGGGCCAAAATACCAGCAACAGTGTGTGAAAACCTTGTGAAGACTTACAGAAAATGTTTGACCTGTGTCATTGCCAACAAAGGGTATATAACAAAGTATTGAGAAACTTTTGTTATTGACCAAATACTTATTTTCCACCATAATTAGCAAATAAATTCATTAAAAATCCTACAATGTGATTTTCTGGATTTTTTTTTCTCATTTTGTCTGTCATAGTTGACGTGTACCTATGATGAAAATTACAGGCCTCTCATCTTTTTAAGTGGGAGAACTTGCACAATTGGTGGCTGACTAAATACTTTTTTTCCCCACTGTATATCAACCATGTAGAACAAACATGTGTCACTGATAAGGAATCACATCCGCTCTCGTCCTTGCATTTCTATCTGTAACATTCCTAATTTGTTTCTGAAACATGGCCCAGGTGGTAGTGTTGCTTCTAATAGAAACATACATAGAACATGGTTGCCATATTCTCAGAATATCAGAAATGTGTGTATTTACAGTAGCATGTCTGTTCTTTCTCATATTTACCATTTAAGCAATGATGATGCCAGTTATACCAAAACAATACACAACACAGAGTTCCATCTCCAAGTTTTATTGTGGAAAAATAGACAAGTTGCAACATAATCACCTGTGACCAGTGTTGGGGGTAATATATTACTTTTATGAGTAACAGAGTAATATAACGAGTTACTGTCTTCAAATATTTTAATATTATTACAGTTTACAGTTTATTTTTTCAAGTAACCTGTTTATTTCTTTCAGAAGCAAATCTCTGGCGTGTTATATATACTGTACAGTCGTGGTCAAAAAATGTGAGAATGACACAAATGTAAATTTTCACAACGTCTGCTGCCTCAGTTTTTATGATGGTAATTTGCATATACTCCCAAATGTTATGAAGAGTGATCAGATGAATTGCAATTAATTGCAAAGTCACTCTTTGCCATGAAAATGAACTTAATCCCCAAAAAACATTTCCACTGCATTTCAGCGCTTCCACAAAAGGACCAGCTGACATCATGTCAGTGATTATCTCGTTAACACGGGTGAGAGTGTTGACGAGGACAAGGCTGGAGATCACTTTGTCATGCTGATTGAGTTAGAATAACAGACTGGAAGCTTTAAAAGGAGGGTGGTGCTTGAAATCATTGTTCTTCCTCTGTTAACCATGGTTACCTGCAAGGAAACACGTGCCGTAATCATTGCTTTGCACAAAAAGGACTTCACAGGCAAGGATATTGCTGCTAGTAAGATTGCACCTAAATCAACCATTTATCGGATCATCAAGAACTTCAAGGAGAGAGGTTCAATTGTTATGAAGAAGGCTTCAGGGTGCCCAAGAAAGTCCAGCAAGCGCCAGGACCGTCTCCTAATGTTGATTCAGCTGCGGGATTGGTGCACCACCAGTGCAGAGCTTGCTCAGGAATGGCAGCAGGCAGGTGTGAGTGCATCTGCACGCACAGTGAGGATGGCCTGGTGGATGGCCTGGTGTCAAGAAGGGCAGCGAGGAAGCCACATCTCTCCAGGAAAAACATCAGGGACAGACTGATATTCTGCAAAAGGTACAGGGATTGGACTGCTGAGGACTGGGGTAAAGTCATTTTCTCTGATGAATCCCCTTTCGGATTGTTTGGGGCATCCGGAAAAAAGCTTGCCGGAGAAGACAAGGTGAGTGCTACCATCAGTCCTGTGTCATGCCAACAGTAAAGCATCCTGAGACCATTCATGTGTGGGGTTGCTTCTCAGCCAAGGTAGTGGGCTCACTCACAAATCTGCCTAAGAACACAGCCATGAAGAAAGAATGGTACCAACACATCCTCCGAGAGCAACTTCTCCCAACCATCCAAGAACAGTTTGGTGACGAACAATACCTTTTCCAGTATGATGGAGCACCTTGCCATAAGGCAAACGTGATAACTAAGTGGCTCGGGGAACAAAACATCGAAATGTTGGGTCCATGGCCAGGAAACTCCCCAGACCTTAATCCCATTGAGAACTTGTGGTCAATCCTCAAGAGGCGGATGGACAAGCAAAAACCCACAAATTCTGACAAACTCCAAGCATTGATTATGCAGGAATGGGCTGCCATCAGTCAGGATGTGGCCCAGAAGTTAATTGACAGCATGCCAGGGCGGATTGCAGAGGTCTTGAAAAAGAAGGGTCAACACTGCAAATATTGACTCTTTGCGTAAACTTAATGTAATTGTCAATAAAAGCCTTTGACACTTATGGAATGCTTGTAATTATACTTCAGTATACCATAGTAACATCTGACAAAAATATCTAAAAACACTGAAGCAGCAAACTTTGTGAAGACCAAAACTTGTGTCATTCTCAAAACTTTTGACCACAACTGTATACTTTTAAAGCCTTGTCTCATGCTACCGGAATTCATGCTGTAGGCTAACTCCTTTCTAATATGCTATCGTAAAGCCTAAAATCTAAGAAAGATGGCAGCTGTGTTATTACCCCGCTTAACCTTTGCCTTGTGGAAATGCTCCCATTATTTTGGGTTAATCGAGGAGAAAGAGAACAACATTTTAGTCAAATGCAAAATCTGCAAAGGATGCAAACTCTGCAAAGGAAGCGTTGATCTCTGAAAAAGCATCTAGATGTCGTGCACAAAGGCACAAAGCTGGTAGCCAAAGTTCCAGAAATGCATCAAAGAGGAGAAATCTATACACATTATGATAATAAACAGAAATGCATTTTTTATATTTCCAAATGTTCTAACGAAATTTCCATCGGCCTATAAACAATTAAAATGTCTGATAAATGCAATTCAAAATGGCAATAATGACATTAACATACACTGAGTGTACAAAACATAAGCATCTTTCCATAACATAGACTGACCAGGTGAATCCAGCTGAAAGCTACGATCCCTTATTGATGTCACTAGTTAAATCCACTTCAATCAGTGTAGATGAAAGGGAGGAGACAAGTTAAAGAAGGATTTTTAAGGCTTGAGACAATTGAGACATGGATTGTGTACAGTTGAAGTCGGAAGTTTACATACACCTTAGCCAAATACATTTAAACACAGTTTTTCCTGACATTTAATCCTAGTACAAATTCCCTGTCTTTATTTTAAGAATGAGAAATGTCAGAATAATAGTAGAGAGTGATTTATTTCAGCTTTTATTTCTTTCATCACATTCCCAGTGGGTCAGAAGTTTACATACACTCAATTAGTATTTGGTAGCATTGCCTTTAAATTGTTTAACTTGGGTCAAACAATACGGGTAGCCTTTCACAAGCTTCCCACAATAAGTTGGGTGAATTTTGGCCCATTCCTCCTGACAGAGCTGGTGTAACTGAGTGAGGTTTGTAGGCCTCCTTGCTCGCACACGCTTTTTCAGTTCTGCCCACAAATTTTCTAAAGGATTGAGGTCAGGGCTTTGTGATGGCCACTCCAATACCTTGACTTTGTTGTCCTTAAGCCATTTTGCCACAACTTTGGATGAATGCTTGGGGTCATTGTCCATTTGGAAGACCCATTTGCGACCAAGCTTTAACTTCCTGACTGATGTCTTGAGATGTTGCTTCAATATATCCACATAATTTTCTTTCCTCATGATGCCATCTATTTTGTGAAGTGCACCAATCCCTCCTGCAGCAAAGCACCCCCACAGCATGATGCTGCCACCCCGGTTGGGATGGTGTTCTTCGGCTTGCAAGCCACCCCCATTTTCCTCCAAACATAACGATGGTCATTATGGCCAAACAGTTCTATTTTTGTTTCATCAGACCAGAGGACATTTCTCCAAAAAGTACGATCAATGTCTTCATGTGCAGTTGCAAACTGTAGTCTGCCTTTTTTATGGCGGTTTTGGAGCAGTGGCTTCTTCCTTGCTGAGCGGCCTTTCAGGTTATGTCGATATAGGACTTGTTTTACTGTGGATATAGATACTTTTCTACCTGTTTCCTCCAGCATCTTCACAAGGTCCTTTGCTGTTGTTCTGGGATTGATTTGCACTTTTTGCACCAAAGTACGTTCATCTCTAGGAGACAGAACGCGTCTCCTTCCTGAGCAGTATGACGGCTGCGTGGTCCCATGGTGTTTATACTTGAGTACTATTGTTTGTACAGATGAACGTGGTACCTTCAGGCGTTTGGAAATTGCTCCCAAGGATGAACCAGACTTGTGGAGGTCTACACATTTTTTCTGAGGTCTTGGCTGATTTCTTTTGATTTTCCCATGATGTCAAGTAAAGAGGCACTGAGTTTGAAGGTAGGCCTTGAAATACATCCACAGGTACACCTCCAATTGACTCAAATGATGTCAATTAGCCTATCAGAAGCTTCTAAAGCCATGACAACATTTTATGGAATTTTCCAAGCTGTTTAAAGGCAAAGTCAACTTAGTGTATGTAAACTTCTGACCCACTCGAATTGTGATACAGTGAATTATAAGTGAAATAATCTGTCTGTAAACAATTGTTGGAAAAATTACTTGTGTCATGCAAAAAGTAGATGTCTTAACCGACTTGCCAAAACTATAGTTTGTTAACAAGACATTTGTGGAGTGGTTGAAAAACAAGTTTTAATGACTCCAACCTAACTTCTGACTTCAACTGTATGTGTGCCATTCAGAGGGTGAATGGGCAAGACAAAATATTTAAGTGCCTTTGAACGGGATATGGTAGTAGGTGCCAGGCGCACCGGTTTGAGTGTGTCAAGAACTGCAACGCTGCTGGGTTTTTCCACGCTCAACAGTTTCCCATGTGTACAGTGCCTTGCAAAAGTATTCAACCCCCCTTGGCGTTTTTCCTAATTTGTTGCATTAAAACCTGTAATTTAAACAGATTTTTATTTGGATTTCATGTAATGGACATACACAAAATAGTCCAAATTGGTGAAGTGAAATGAAAAAAATTACTTGTTTCAAAGAATTATGAAAAATAAATAACGGAATAGTGGTGCATGCATATGTATTCACCCCCTTTGCTATGAAGCCCCTAAATAAGATCTGGTGCAACCAATTACCTTCAGAAGTCACATTAGTTAAATAAAGTCCACCTGTGTTCAATCTAAGTGTCACATAATCTGTCACATGATCTCAGTATATATACACTTGTTCTGAAAGGCCCCAGAGTCTGTAACACCATTAAGCAAGGGGCACCACCAAGAAAGTGGCACCATGAAGACCAAGGAGCTCTCCAAACAGGTCAGGGACAAAGTTGTGTAGAAGTACAGATCAGGGTTGGGTTATAAAAAAAAATCAGAAACTTTGAACATCCCACGGAGCACCATTAAATCCATTATTAAAAAATGGAAAGAATATGGCACCACAACAAACCTGCCAAGAGAGGGCCGCCCACCAAAACTCATGGACCAGGCAAGGAGGGCATTAATCAGAGAAGCAACAAAGAGACCAAAGATAACCCTGAAGGAGCTGCAAAGCTCCACAGCGGAGATTGGAGTGTCTGTCCATAGGACCACTTTAAGCCGTACACTCCACAAAGCTGGGCTTTACGGAAGAGTGGCCAGAAAAAAAGTTTTCGCCAAAAGGCATGTGGGAGACTCCCCAAACATATGGAAGAAGGTACTCTGGTCAGATTAGACTAAAATTGAGCGTATTTATTTGTCGTATTTCTTGTTTGTTTCACAATAAAAAATATTTTGCATCTTCAAAGTGGTAGGCATGTTGTGTAAATCAAATTATACAAACCCCCAAAAATCCATTTTAATTCCAGGTTGTAAGGCAACAAAATATAAAAAATGCCAAGGGGGGTGAATACTTTCGCAAGCCACTGTATCAAGAATGGTCCACCACCCAAAGGAGATCCAGACAACTTGACACAACTGTGGGAAGCATTGGAGTCAACATGGGCCAGCATCCCTGTGGAACGCTTTCAACACCTTGTAGAGTCCATGCCCCAACGAATTGAAGCTGTTCTGAGGGAAAAGGGGGGTGCAACTTAATATTAAGAAGGTGTTCCTAATGTTTTTTACACTCAGTGTACAGTGCATTTGGAAAGTATTCAGACCCCTTGACTTTTTCCACATTTTGTTACGTTACAACCTTATTCTAAAATGGATTAAATTAATTGTTTTCCTCATCAATCGAAGGAATTGTCCGTAGAGCTCTGACACAGGATTGTGTCGAGGCACAGATTTGGGAAGGGTACCAAAACATTTCTGCAGCATTGAAGGTCCCCAAGAACACATTGGCCTCCATCATTCTTAAATGGAAGAAGTTTGGAACTACCAAGACTTCCTAGAGCTGGCCGCCCAGCCAAACAGAGCAATCCAGGGAGAAGGGCCATGGTCAGGGAGGTTACCAAGAACCTGATGGTCACTCTGACAGACTTCCAGAGTTCCTCTGTGGAGATGGGAGAACCTTCCAGAAGGACAACCATCTCTGCAGCACTACACCAATCAGGCCTTTATGGTAGAGTGGCCAGACAGAAGCCACTCCTCAGTAAAAGGCACATGACAGCCCACTTGGAGTTTGCCAAAAGGCACCTAAAGACTCAGACCATGAGAAACAAGATTCTCTGGTCTGATGATACCAAGATTGAACTATTTTGCCTGAATGCCAAGCATCACGTCTGGAGGAAACCTGGCACCATCCCTACGGTGAAGCATGGTGGTGGCAGAGTCATGCTGTGGGGATGATTTTCAGCGGCAGGGACTGGGAGGGATCGAGGGAAAGATATACGGAGCAAAGTACAGAGAGATCCTTGATGAAAAACTGCTCCAGAGCGCTCAGGACCTCAGACTGGGGCGAAGGTTCATCTTCCAACAGGACAATGACCCTAAGCACACAGCCAAGACAACACAGGAGTGGCTTCGGGACAAGTCTCTGAATGTCCTTGAGTGGCCCAGCCAGAGCGCGGACTCGAACCCGATCGAACATCTCTGGAGAGACCTGAAAATAGCTGTGCAGCGACGCTCCCCATCCAACCTGACAGAGCTTGAGAGGATCTGCAGAGAAGAATGGGAGATACTCCTCAAATAAAGGTGTGCCAAGCTTGTAGCATCATACCCAAGAAGACTCGAGGTTGTAATTGCTGCCAAAGGTGCTTCAACAAAGTACTGTGTAAAGGGTCTGAATACTTATGTAAATGTAATTTTTTTGTTTTTTATTTGTAATAAACTAGCAAACATTTCTAAAAACCTGTTTTTTACTTTGTCATTATGTGGTATTGTGTGTAGGTTGTTGAGGAAAATGTTTTATTTAATCCATTTTTGAATAAGGCTGTAACGTAACAAAATGTGGAAAAGGTCAAGGGGTCTGAATACTTTCCGAATGCAGTAAGAATGTAAGAGTAGGGTGACTCCCTAGTGGGTCTTGAACCCAGGCCACCAGCACCCTAATCACTGTCCCAATAAGGGATATATCTAGGGCATGTGCTTATTCGGCCAGTAAAGTTAGGCCCTGTCCAGAATAAACCCGGGGTGGGCAGTAAATATGCTTTGTTGTCATATTGTCGTCAAAGCAGCATGACAGAATTATAACCCAAGTTTTCAAATTACCGGTTGTTTCTTTGGGAAGCTATATAAAGTGATCTGTGCATTTGAACAACAGCATAAATAGGCCTACACCTATTTCACTTTTGCATGTTAAAACAGAATCACCTCTGCTGCACATAATGCAGCAGAGGTGACACAAGCACATGGAAAATTCAACAAGCACAGATGCAACAAGTAAAAACAAATGATCTAATTGGGGATAGTTAACTAGCATAATGTCACAAGCATGATGAGCTCTCCAGTAACTTTAGTTAGACTTAATTTGCGTGCGCGCAAGCTAGCTACCGGTATGCTAGCTTGCCGTTAGCTACAGTAGTGTCCACTAGCAACCACCAAATGCAGGAGAAACAAAAAACAGAGTTGTGAATTGGGCACAGGGCAATTTGTTGGGGGCCTACCAGATCTGCGAGAAGGTTCTAGTATCCCTCTGTCCTTCGACTGTTGATGGATGTGAATGTAGGGCTGGGCGATTTGGCCTAAAAATCATATTTCTATTTTTTTTTAACTTAGCGGCGATATATCTTGTTTTAAAAAAAATGTTTTCTAAATAAGCCTTGTTGTACAATTAAAGGTAAAATACACTGCATTTCAAGCAGTCAGCAATAATCAAATGAATTCAGGGCTTGTGAAATATATATGCCTTCCACAACCATAAGACCCACTAATAATTTCATTATTTTATCTAAATAGTTTAACCTGCTTTAATAATAATCACTGATCTGGCTTTCAAGTCTGTCTATGAAAATCCCCTTTTGTTTTACCAATTTAACCAGAACCATGCATAATGTTCATTCACTAATAATGACCAACTTCTTGTAGCAGGCATTATAGAAAATAAACACAGCTCTCATAAACAATCTCTCAAGCACAAGCCCACATGCTAGTGACTAGCCAGCTAATCTTTAGATTTAGTCTAGCCAACCAGTATCCCTTCTTTCTTTTCTCTCCAAAACTCTTGAGCGTGCCGTCTCTAGCCAACTCTCCTGCTATCTCTCAGAATGACCTTCTTGATCCAAACCAGTCAGGTTTCAAGACTGGTCATTCAACTGAGACTGCTCTTCTCTGTGTCACGGAGGCTCTGCGCACTGCTAAAGCTAACTCTCTCTCCTCTGCTCTTATCCTTCTAGACCTATCCGCTGCCTTTGATACTGTGAACCATCAGATCCTCCTCTCCACCCTCTCCGAGTTGGGCATCTCCGGCGCTGCTCACTCTTAGATTGCGTCCTACCTGACAGGTCACTCCTACCAGGTGGCGTGGCGAGAATCTGTCTCCGCACCACGTGCTCTCACCACTGGTGTCCCCCAGGGCTCAGTTCTAGGCCCTCTCCTATTCTCGCTATACACCAAGTCACTTGGCTCTGTCATATCCTCACATGGTCTCTCCTATCTTTGCTACGCAGATGACGCACAATTAATTTTCTCCTTTCCCCTTTCTGATAACCAGGTGGCGAATCGCATCTCTGCATGTCTGGCAGACATATCAGTGTGGATGTCGGATCACCACCTCAAGCTGAACCTCGGCATGACGGAGCTGCTCTTCCTCCCGGGGAAGGACTGCCCGCTCCATGATCTCGCCATCACGGTTGACAACTCCATTGTGTCCTCCTCCCAGAGTGCAAAGAACCTTGGCGTGACCCTGGACAACACCCTGTCGTTCTCCGCTAACATCAAAGCGGTGACCCGATCCTGCAGGTTCATGCTCTACAACATTCGCAGAGTACGACCCTACCTTACACAGAAGGCAGCACAGGTCCTAATCCAGGCACTTGTCATCTCCCGTCTGGATTACTGCAACTCGCTGTTGGCTGGGCTCCCTGCCTGTGCCATTAAACCCCTACAACTTATCCAGAACGCTGCAGCCCGTCTGGTGTTCAACCTTCCCAAGTTCTCTCATGCCACCCCGCTCCTCTGCACACTCCACTGGCTTCCAGTTGAGGCTCGCATCTACTACAAGACCATGGTGTTTGCCTACGGAGCAGTGAGGGGAATGGCACCTCCTTACCTTCAGGCTCTGATCAGACCCTACATCCAAACGAGGGCACTACGTTCATCCACCTCTGGCCTGCTAGCTCCCCTACGTCTACGGAAGCACAGTTCCCGCTCAGCCCAGTCAAAGCTATTCGAAGCTCTGGCACCCCAATGGTGGAACAAGCTCCCCCACGACGCCAGGACAGCGGAGTCACTGACCACCTTCCGGAGACACTTGAAACCCTACCTCTTTAAGGAATACCTTGAATAGTATAAAGTAATCCTTCTTCCCCCACCCCCCATAAAAAAATAAGTTTTTTAAAAAGGTGGTTGTCCCACTGGCTATCATAAGTTGAATGCACCAATTTGTAAGTCGCTCTGGATAAGAGCGTCTGCTAAATGATGTAAATGTAAATGTAAGAACACTGTAGGCTGATTCACATCATGCTGAGGCCAAGGATCAATGCAGACACATAGTGCTCATTTTTCTTTATTTTCCTGGATAGTCACCTGTTGAAGTGTCCTGGGGTAAGGAATGCTTTTTTAAGTCCCTCAGTCGAGCACCTTATTCCCTTTTTTGTTCAAGCTGAAGCCCATTTGGGTATGCTTTCTTTCTGCCAGGGGTTGGGGGTTTGAGTGTCTCCACATAGTGCTTCAGTTCGCCTGACATGCTCACCATTACTGCTCCAATTACTGGGTGTTTTAAACCTGTGACTGAATGGTCTTTATCCCCATTCTCCTGGATTCCTGTATGTCCTTACAGAGGTGATCTATGAAAAACGAGTCCTTACAGAGGTGATCTATCAAAAACTAGTCCTTACAGAGGTGATCTATCAAAAGCTAGTCCTTACAGAGGTGATCTATCAAAAACTAGTCCTTACAGAGGTGATCTATCAAAAACTATACGCCACCACCATCAGGAAGCAGAGGAGGTTTGGCTATGGGTGCAGATGTGTGTGAGTGTGTGTGCGTGTGCGTGCGTGTGCGTGCGTGTGTGTGTGTGTGTGTGTGTGCGTGCGTGCGTGCGTGCGTGCGTTTGTGTGTGTGTGTGTTTGGGGAGGTTTTTGCTGTCATTGGCTTCAGATGGCCCTAAGTGTCTGTGATGTCCTCCTTGTTAAAAGTATACCCCACACTTCTCTAACAGGCAGTAGTCAAATGAGATGTTTCATTGAGCCGGAAACATCTAATGGGGTTGGAGGAATAAGACATTTAAAGGAATAACAGCAGACAGAGGTCAGGGGTCACAGTCATCGGTCTAAAGATAGTTCTAAAGGATGTGACCTGGTCATGGATCAGCTGTGGATGCTTAGACTGCTCTTTGTTGCTGTGGTCCATGTATGTATGTCAGCAGAGATTACAGCCTGGTCTCATAGACTAGATGTAACATGTAAATGTAAATCCGGGGCACTGAAATTAGTATGATATGTTACATTTGGTATGGTTATATAAGAGATGATTACTTAAGGCAAAAACGAAAGTAGGGTGGTTGGTTGGTTGGTTGGGTGGGCATATAACATGAATGTCTAGCAACCCAAAGGTTGCGAGTTTGAATCTCATCACGGACAACTTTAGCTAATTAGCAACTTTTCAACTACTTACTACTTTTTAGCTACTTTGCAACTCCTTAGCATGTTAGCTAAACCTTCCCCTAACCCTTTTAGCTAACCCTTCCCCTAACCTTAACCCTTTCACCTAACTCCTAAACTTAACCTTAACCCCTAACCCTAACTCCTAGCCTAGCAAATGTTAGCCAGCTAGCTAATGTTAGCCACCTAGCTAGAATTCATAACGTCATACATTTTGCAAATTCATAACATATTGTACGTTTAGCAAATTCATAACATACAATGCCATGAAAAAGTATTTGCCCCCTTACTGATTTTCTCTATTTTTGCATATTTTTTTTATACTGAATGTTAGATCAAGGGAAACTGAATGAACAAATAACACAACAATTACATACTTATTTAATTTATTTCATAAACAAAGTTATGCAACACCCAATGCCCCTGTGTGAAAAAGTAATTGCCCCCTTACACTCAATAACTGGTTGTGCCACCTTTAGCTGCAATGACTTCAACCAAACACATCCTGTAGTTGTTGATCAGTCTCTCACGTCAAAGTGGAGGAATTTTGGCCCACTCTTCCACAGACGACATAGGTCCCATTATGCCTGGCGAAAACCAAACACTGCATTCCACAATAAGAACCTCAAACCAACGGTCAAGCATGGTGGTGGTAGTGTGATGGTTTGGGAATTCTTTGCTACCTCAGGACCTGGACGACTTGCCTTAATAGAAGGAACCATGAATTCTGCTCTGTATCTGAGAATTCTACAGGAGAATGTCAGACCATCAATCTGTGAGCTGAAGCTGAAGCGCAGCTGGGTCATGCAGCAAGACAATTATCCAAAACACACAATCAAGTCTACATGAAAATGGCTAAAAAGCAACACATTTTAAGTTTTGGAATGGGCTAGTCAAAGTCCAGACCTAATCCCAATTGAGATGTTGTGGCAGCACTTGAAACGAGCAGTTCATGCTTGAAAACCCACAAATGTCGTTTTAGCTGCTGTCATTGCAGCTAAAGGTGGCACAACCAGTTATTGAGTGTAAGGGGGCAAATACTTTTTCACACAGGGGAATTGGGTGTTGCATAACTTTGTTAATTAAATAAATAATTTGTAAACTCAGGTACCTTTTATCTAATATTAGGTTTTGGTTGAAGATCTGCTAACATTCAGTATAAAAAATATGCAAAAATAGAGAAAATAAAAAGGAGAAAAAACTTTTTTGTATTGTACATTTTGCCAATTCGTAACATATAATACGAATTGTAATTAGTAACATATCATACAAAATGGGTGATGGACATCCCAAAATTAATAAATACCATACGAAACGTAACATATCATACAAAATGGATGTCTTGGTTTACGTACAGAATAATACGAATTGCTCTGAGACCAGGTTGGAGACTATGTTGCTGCTTCTGCAGAAATCGTAGTTAAGATGAAGTCCACCTCATGGTCTGAAAGCCTGTTATAAATTGTCTCTCTCTCTCTTATCCCTCTCTGGCCTGGCAGATGAAAACATACAGAAAGGATGTTCTAGAAATCTCTCTCCATTTGAACTGCTGATTTCAGTTTCCCCTCAGCTGAAAACCCGGCATCTTATCCTCTCCATGTTGAGCTCATAAGAGTTTAGAGGTTAGAAAATGTTTAAACGAGTTCTCATAGATGTCTGTTTTGTTGTATTTCATGTTGTAATTTATACTCCTATCGAAGTGAACTTTATGAGTGGTCCTATTCTTATTTTGCTTTGGGAATGTAGCCATTTTTGTATGATGTCATGTGAACTTGACATGGCCCTTTTAAACAGTGAAATAGCCTATTCCAATTTAAGTGGGTTTGCGTACGTGTAAGCACGAATGTACACTACCGTTCAAAAGTTTGGGGTCACTTAGAAATGTCCTTGTTTTCGAAAGAGGAGTGGGAGGCAGAGTTGCAAAGAAAAAGGCAAATCTCAAACTGCCCATCTTAATCTTTTCTTTTTATTGGCCAGTCTGAAATATGGCTTTTTCTTTGCAACTCTGCCTAGAAGGTCAGCATCCCGGAGTCGCCTCTTCACTGTTGACGTTGAGACTGGTGTTTTGCGGGTACTATTTAATGAAGCTGCCAGTTGAGGACCTGTGAGGCGTCTGTTTCTCAAACTTGACACTCTAATGTATTTGTCCTCTTGCTCAGTTGTGCACCGAGGCCTCCCACTCCTCTTTCTATTCTGGTTAGAGCCAGTTTGCACTGTTCTGTGAAGGGAGTAGTACACAGCGTTGTACGAGATCTTCAGTTTCTTGGCAATTTCTCGCATGGAATAGCCTTCATTTCTCAGAACAAGAATAGACTGACGAGTTTCAGAAGAAAGTTATTTGTTTCTGGCCATTTTGAGCCTGTAATCGAACCCACAATTGCTGATGCTCCAGA
This sequence comes from Coregonus clupeaformis, assembly GCF_020615455.1. Taxonomy (NCBI): domain Eukaryota; kingdom Metazoa; phylum Chordata; class Actinopteri; order Salmoniformes; family Salmonidae; genus Coregonus; species Coregonus clupeaformis. The sequence continues at coordinate 8,254,582 of NC_059217.1, forward strand.
TACTCAACTAGTCTCAAGAAGGCCAGTTTTATTGCTTCTTTAATCAGCACAACAGTTTTCAGCTGTGCTAACATAATTGCAAAAGGGTTTTCTAATGATCAATTAGCCTTTTAAAATGACAAACTTGGATTAGCAAACACAACGTGCCATTGGAACACAGGACTGATGGTTGCTGATAATGGGTCTCTGTACGCCTATGTAGATATTCCATAAAAAATCAGCAATTTCCAGCTACAATAGCCATTTACAACATTAACAACGTCTACACTGTATTTCTGATCAATTTGATGTTATTTTAATGGACAAAAAAATTGCTTTTCTTTCGAAAACAAGGACATTTCTAAGTGACCCCAAACTTTTGAACGGTAGTGTATGTGGTTGTTATTGGGAGTTCCCATATTAAGTGGGTGTGTAATGTTATAATGCTTGTGTTGGACAACGTGGATACTGTAAGTGTGTGTTCCATATGGAATTGGGAGCTAATAGGGAGGAGGCTCTTCATGCTCAGTCAGTTGACTAACATCTTGGAAGGTCCTGATGCTCTCAGCCAGAACCATCTCTTCCAGTTCCAAACTGTCTTTCTTCCTGAACCAAGCCTCCCTGAACATTGTGTTATAGCCTTAATGATTACAGAGGGTGCAGGGCAGGCCAGGTTTTATACAGATCAGAGAGCACTCAGCAACAGCAGGCCTGATGTTAACCTACTGTGGGCCAGCCTGGTATTAGTAATGGGAACATCTAGAAACAGTAAAACTCATCATCTCATTAACCTGTGTTTTATGGTTACTGAAGCCGGAGGATACACACAAAGTTATTTTCATGTATTTTTCACAGTAGTGTAGCTCCAATGGAATGGCTATGAAACTAACCCCTTTAATTGGGTAGCTAGAATAAACAAAATGTGAGAGAGCAGCATGAACCAGCCCACCATTGGCTTGTGTATGTGGGTGTGTGTATTCATCTTAGTGGGTCTGTGCACATGGTACACACTCAATTCGCACACACACACACACACACACACACACACACACACACACACACACACACACACACACACACACACACACACACACACACACACACACACACTGTCTCTGGTATGAACCCCTCCTAGCAACAACTACCACAAATAATTCCATCTGCTGCTGTTTCCCAGTGGCAGCCACTCAGACCTCCACTGACACACACAGACCAAAATATCACTGGGCAGTTCACCCCAAAACCTGAACCCCATATTGAGCATTTCACTGAGTTAAAAACGACACCCTTTCATGCTGCATTTGATGTTAGCCCCTGTGTCAGGCCTTGCCCCAGTGCACTAGAGAAACGTCAATCACTTTATTCACATGATTAGCTCTACTGTATGTAAACTGTACATTAAGCGTTTGGAGTGTGAGGGCTGTAGTCAGTCTTAGGGCAGTGTGTGCTGTGTTTGCAGAGCATGATCAGACAGGGTTCACAGCCATCTGTCCCATACTGACCAGGTGCTGCCCACTCTAAGTGGATCTGTTTCCATACCATCCTAACAAATCTATTTTAGACCAGGCCAAAGTGGCCTATTTCAATTTGGCATGCAAGACAAAATGTCTGATGTCACAAAGCACTGTTATTTTTAATTTCTCATAATTCTACCACACACAGAATTAAGGCCTTTTTTTTCCTAAAGTCGTCTGGCTCTGTGTCAGTCCCAGAACTGAGGGGTATTGTGGGACTTTTAGTTGACCAGTAGACTGTGACCCAGCCTGCTAAACTGACAGAATACAGAATGCATGGCACAGCTTTGTTTCAGTATGGGAAACAAACGTGACAATGAAGCTGCTAGGATAACATTTGGCCCCACAAATAGACTAGCATCCGAGAGAAACATACAAATACATACAAATACTACTGGCACTGATGTTTCAACCAACCTGGATATGATTTTATCAGGATGTACAGTACAGTACCAGGACCATCCTGATTTAGTCTCTTGGGTTTTCATGTTATTAACCCAGAGAGAGTCATTGGGATGGAGTGGAGTTGGGGTGTTTAACCCCCTGTGCGTCCCAGCCTGGGGAGCTCTGGACAGGATGTCAGCGCCTCTCTTTCCCCCTTCCTCCATGGGCTCCAAAACGGGATCGATGTGTTATTTACTGATACTGACAGCAAGAGGGAGGGAAAACAAGCGAGACACAGAGATTGAAGGAGAGTTCAACTGAAGTCATGCCAAGAGATCAGAGTCCGATTCGCGTCTCACAACAATCTTGGTTGCTTTTAAAAATCGTGCTGTCTCTCTCTCTCCTTCTGTCTCTCTCCACTTTCCGCTGCTCCCTCCCACTCTGCTCTCTCGGTGCCATCTGTGTGTGTTTCAGTGTTACTCAGTGGTAGAGTGTGTGTGTATGTCAGCGTTTTTGACAGTGGCTTAGTGAGGGTCACTCTCTCAGAAGTTGAGACTTTATATAAATCTTCAATTACTTCACTTGGAGATAAAGGAAATTATAGGTGATATCATTCTTATATTCAATAACTCGGGCAGTACGTCAGCACAGGTAAGGAACTATGAACTTTGAACCCTGTTGTTGTTGTTAATGTAGCCTACTTTAGTTTCTTAGTTTTAAGTTGACTTACTTGTTCGTGTCATTGTTTGGTGAATCTGTCATATTTGATCAACTCATCCGCTTGTGTGGTTGTTATACAAATATAGGCAATTAATTTGGGTCTGCAATGAATGAATTTCTCAGGATATTTCAGGGCAAGACATTATTAGTCAGATCTAGTAAAGTCGTCGTCCTGGTGGAGAAATTATAAGGAAGTATTTGGTTACATGCTGTACATTTGTGGTATTTGATGGATAGTTTTACTGAGTTTTGATGCTGAACATGATTTTGTTCAGTGTTGGGTCACTCATTAACAAAAAAGCTTTGCCTGTTTGTATTTCACCACCTCAGGGCACCCCTGACCCCTGACCCTGGCCCCTTGCTTCTCACACTATTTTCCTACCCTTGTGAGGCTCTTCATAGTCCATGTTATTCCATTGTCATCTTATTTTTATGTCGTAGTTTATTAGGGAAAGCTGATTTGAGCATGGTTGATATTTACTATCAATATTTATTGATTAGTCTTGCACTTATTTAATATGATAACAGATACTGATGAAATATATATGATGGAACTTTAATCTGTAGGGTAAGGATAACATGCTTGTGTATGTGTGTGTGTGTGTGTGTGTGTGTGTGTGTGTGTGTGTGTGTGTGTGTGTGTGTGTGTGTGTGTGTGTGTGTGTGTGTGTGTGTGTGTGTGTGTGTGTGTGTGTTTGTGTGTGCAACCCAGTATCACAGATTATTGTGAAATAGACAAGAATTGCTTATTGGATTTTTTTCGTATGCAGTACATGATTTTGTATAGGGGAAAGTGGGGTAAGTTGAGTCAAAGGGGTCAGTTGAGCCACCAGTGTTTCTAAGAAAACATACACAAAATTAATCATTTGACCAAATATTTAGGAAGAAAGGAAGAATCTACATGGAAAAAGTGGTAAGCATGTTAGGTCCAAACAACAGATTTTCACGAAGTCAAATGAATTTATTGTGTTAAGGTTTCATGATGCGTGTATCTAAACCAAAGTATTATAGATCATTTTAAGATTGTCAGTTGGGGTCTCTATAAGCTTCAATATGAGGTCCTAAACCTAGCATGAAAGTGTATCCTTGCAGCTATGTGGGCTAATATAGTCAAATTGTTTGCCTTGGAGTAAGTTGAGCCAATGGCCATGGGGTAAGTTAAGCCAATAGTTGAGCCAATGGCAAGTTGAGAAAATTGAAATGTTTTCTTCTCAGGCATAATGCAAGGCATTATCGCTGGGATATGAGGTAACAAAAGGGCCTGGTCTATGTTAAAAGTACAAAGTGTTTGTTAGGTGTTAAGCCTGAGTTAAAATATGCTTAAAATGATTAAAATAAAATAAACTGTTGCAATTGTGTTGAATTGTGAAATAAAGATAGACATGGTTTTAAAAAGGTAGTGGTAATGTTTCATTCAGTACAGACATTTGTAGGCGGCTTAAATACCCTGTTCCGCGGCTCAACTTACTACATACCCCGGACAAGCTATGTTTTCAAAACTGTAATGTTTACATGAATTCTGATCATTTCCAGGGATACACAACATCCTGAAATATATGTAGATATCTTTGTTAGAAAGAATACTATATTTCCCTTGACAGAGTGATGCTGAATGTAAAAATGGCTCAATTTATCCCACTCTTCCCTACAGTGCATTTCAATCACAGATAAACACAGTAGGTTACTTAAGACAGAAACGATAGGGAGGTCAGGGAGGATGGGTAGGTATATAACGCGACCGTCTAGCAGCCCAAACGTTGCGTGTTCGAATCATGTCATGGACAAATTTAGCATTTTAGCAACTTTGCAACAACTTACTACTTTTTAACTACTTAGCTAGCATGTTAGCTAACTCTAACCCTTATCCTAACCCTAACCTTAACCCTTTAACTCCTTAGCTAGCATGTTACCTAACCCTAACCTTAACCCCTAAACCTAACATTCACCCCTAACCCCTAGCCAACGTTAATCACCTTGCTAACCTAGCCACAACAAATTGGAATTCGTGTAATGCACACAAATATGTTATGAAGAATGAAAATCGTGTAATACACACAAAATGTGTTGTGAAGAAAATCGTGAAAGCATTGTTCAATACTGCGGATACATGTGCAAAAATCGTGAAATACACACAAAACTGTCATGAATTTCGAATAAGTAATTTGTGTCTATTTCATATTAAGCTGTGATAGTGTGTTTACATTTTAGTAGACACTCTTATCCAGAGCGACTTACAGGAGCAATTAGGGTTAAGTGTCTTGCTCAAGGGCACATCGACAGATTTCTCACCTAGTCGGCTCGGGGATTAGAACCAGCGACCTTTCGGTTACTGGCACTATGCTCTTAACCACTAAACTACCTGCTGCCGTGTTGTGTTGGTGTGTATGTGTCTGTGTGTGTATGTGGGGGGGATGAGTTTGTGTGTGCTCATGCATGTGTGTGCGTGGTGAGTTTGTGTGCGTGCGGGAATTTGTTTGTGTGTGTGTGTGTGCATGCACATTAATCACTTACAGCTCAGCTGCTGCACATGCATCTTTCACTGTCTCCGTGGAGCTTCGTTCTCTCTCTCTCCTTATCTACTCCAGTTGTCCTCTGTTCAGAATAGTCCCTCTGAACCATGGCCTATGACCCCTAACCCTGCCTAATATAAATGGCTACTCAAGCATCAAATAGCACTTTCCACAAATTTAGTTAGATGGGTTGTAGCATTTATCATTATTTTCCTCCCTATTAGTGTACACACACACACACACACACACACACACACACACACACACACACACACACACACACACACACACACACACACACACACACACACACACACACACACACACACACACACACACACACACACACACACACACACACACACACACACACATCTGGAGGGACTGTGGCATGAACATAAGCATTAATTTGTCAGATGACCTCATCTAACCCTAGCTTCACAATATCTGATGCCAACCATATTTCCTTGTGACATTATTCCTCCCCCAGAGAGAGAAAACAGACAGAGAAATAGAATCTTAAACAAGGCTTTCTGTGCTGCTGTCAGCACTTCTGCCAGTGCCGTGCCCAGATCACACACATATGGTCAGGATTAGTCTGTAAACCATTTGCCCCTTTTTCTAATCAGTTTTCAGATAAACTTTTTATGATTCTGAGTGTATCCATATGGAATAATGCTGCTTGTGTTATTGCCAAAAAATGAATTGATTACAGTTTTTTTTCCATTGCTAACAAGCATTGTTCAATACTGCGGATACATGTGCAAAACTCTAAATACAGTTATCAAAACAACATGCAACTTGGCAATACCCATCCTACATGTCTCAAAAGCAAATCTTTCTACCAAATGAAAGCTAACAGTCCCTCACGACATGCACACGTTGTCATTCATAGTATCATGACCTATAAAACTCTAAAAACAGCTACCACTTGAAAATGTGTCAATTTGTCTTTAATATCATATTTTTTTAGATGAACCATCAGTCATTTTTAATAAAGAAGAGTGGCAAACCTGTACTGTATAGAATGTCCTGCAATATACTCATCCAGAACGCTGCAGCCCGTCTGGTGTTCAACCTTCCCAAGTTCTCTCACGTCACCCCGCTCTTCCGCACACTCCACTGGCTTCCAGTTGAATCTCGCATCTGCTACAAGACCATGGTGCTTGCCTACGGCGCTGTGAGGGGAACAGCACCTCCTTACCTTCAGGCTCTGATCAGTCCCTACACCCAAACGAGGGCATTGCGTTCTTCCACCTCTGGCCTGCTGGTTCCCCTACCTCTGCGGAAGCACAGTTCCCGCTCAGCCCAGTCAAAACTGTTCGCTGCTCTGGCACCTCAATGGTGGAACAAGCTCCCTCACGACGCCAGGACAGCGGATTCACTGACCACCTTCCGGAGACACTTGAAACCCTACCTCTTTAAGGAATACCTGGGATAGTATAAAAGTAATCATTCTACCCCCCTACCCCACCCCCCCAAAAAAAAAAAAAAAAAAACAATATATATATATATATATATATATATATATATATATAAAACAAATGAACATAAAAAATATACTCTACAAATAAACAATTAGAAAAAAATTAACAAATAAATTGTAAAGTGGTTGTCCCACTGGCTATCATAAGGTGAATGCACCAATTTGTAAGTCGCTCTGGATAAGAGCATCTGCTAAATGACGTAAATGTAAATGTAAATATATGTAAAGAAATAAAGCAGAAAGGCTGCAATACAAATTACTGTATTTTACTTTTTGCAGAGTAATTCCAAAATAAATAATTCCAGTACTGTTAAACAAACCAAAAGTGTATACACACTATGAATATGCATAGCATATTGTCCAAATGAATCAGATATACAGTGGGGGAAAAAAGTATTTAGTCAGCCACCAATTGTGCAAGTTCTCCCACTTAAAAAGATGAGAGAGGCCTGTAATTTTCATCATAGGTACACGTCAACTATGACAGACAAAATGAGGAAAAAAAATCCAGAAAATCACATTGTAGGATTTTTAATGAATTTATTTGCAAATTATGGTGGAAAATAAGTATTTGGTCAATAACAAAAGTTTCTCAATACTTTGTTATATACCCTTTGTTGGCAATGACACAGGTCAAACGTTTTCTGTAAGTCTTCACAAGGTTTTCACACACTGTTGCTGGTATTTTGGCCCATTCCTCCATGCAGATCTCCTCTAGAGCAGTGATGTTTTGGGACTGTCGCTGGGCAACAAGGACTTTCAACTCCCTCCAAAGATTTTCTATGGGGTTGAGATCTGGAGACTGGCTAGGCCACTCCAGGATCTTGAAATGCTTCTTACGAAGCCACTCCTTCGTTGCCCGGGCGGTGTGTTTGGGATCATTGTCATGCTGAAAGACCCAGCCACGTTTCATCTTCAATGCCCTTGCTGATGGAAGGAGGTTTTCACTCAAAATCTCACGATACATGGCCCCATTCATTCTTTCCTTTACACGGATCAGTCGTCCTGGTCCCTTTGCAGAAAAACAGCCCCAAAGCATGATGTTTCCACCCCCATGCTTCACAGTAGGTATGGTGTTCTTTGGATGCAACTCAGCATTCTTTGTCCTCCAAACACGACGAGTTGAGTTTTTACCAAAAAGTTATATTTTGGTTTCATCTGACCATATGACATTCTCCCAATCCTCTTCTGGATCATCCAAATGCACTCTAGCAAACTTCAGACGGGCCTGGACATGTACTGGCTTAAGCAGGGGGGACACGTCTGGCACTGCAGGATTTGAGTCCCTGGCGGCGTAGTGTGTTACTGATGGTAGGCTTTGTTACTTTGGTCCCAGCTCTCTGCAGGTCATTCACTAGGTCCCCCCGTGTGGTTCTGGGATTTTTGCTCACCGTTCTTGTGATCATTTTGACCCCACGGGGTGAGATCTTGCGTGGAGCCCCAGATCGAGGGAGATTATCAGTGGTCTTGTATGTCTTCCATTTCCTAATAATTGCTCCCACAGTTGATTTCTTCAAACCAAGCTGCTTACCTATTGCAGATTCAGTCTTCCCAGCCTGGTGCAGGTCTACAATTTTGTTTCTGGTGTCCTTTGACAGCTCTTTGGTCTTGGCCATAGTGGAGTTTGGAGTGTGACTGTTTGAGGTTGTGGACAGGTGTCTTTTATACTGATAACAAGTTCAAACAGGTGCCATTAATACAGGTAATGAGTGGAGGACAGAGGAGCCTCTTAAAGAAGAAGTTACAGGTCTGTGAGAGCCAGAAATCTTGCTTGTTTGTAGGTGACCAAATACTTATTTTCCACCATAATTTGCAAATAAATTCATTAAAAATCCTACAATGTGATTTTCTGGAAAACTTTTTTTCTTTATTTGTCTGTCATAGTTGACGTGTACCTATGATGAAAATTACAGGCCTCTCTCATCTTTTTAAGTGGGAGAACTTGCACAATCGGTGGCTGACTAAATACTTTCCCCCCCCACTGTATAACAATGCTAGTCAACCCTGTGTGCTGCATTTGGCCACAAGTTCTCATCCACATCACACCGTATGGCCTCTCGCGCAATACACCTGGGAAATAATCTCTTTGCATGCCTGATCCATCCCTGGCAATCTTCTGCAGAGATATCCAGGCATTCTGCATTCATTGCATCCAAGAGTGACATTTGATCATGTGGATGGTGGTGATAAACTTTCCACCTCCATGAGGAAAATAATTATTCTATGGGGTTGAGGAAGGGAGAGTAAGGGGGGAGGAAAAGTGACACCATCCCAGGATGGGCTGCAAACCACTCTGTGACTGCATGGGAGTGGTGAAATGCCACATTGTCCCATACAATCACCCAGGTTTCCATATTTCTTCTGACTTGCCCTCTTTCTTCACCTGGCAAAAGCCTTCCATAGAGGTCATCCATGAATGAAATGAGGCGCTCTGTGTTGTATGGCCCAATTAGTGGTTTATGTAACAGCAATCTTTCAAAGGATATTGCGGCACACATTGTGATATTGGCATCCCTCTGGCCCGGGACATTCACTGTTGCTCTTTTCCCAATCACATTCCTTCCACGTTAGCGTGTTTTGGCCATGCCTCATCCACAAAGACGAACATGTGTTGTGTTGGCTTCAAGCTCCATGACACTCTAAAATATTGTAAATCCACAGGGCAACATAACAGTTATTCTATAACAGTAGTTTACATTACAGTATACTGTAACTGAAATCACTGCTGAGTGTGCAGTGCTCTGGTGGGTTTTGTTTACAGTAAAAACAGTACTGTATTACAGGATATAGACATCTTACCTGGACATATTGGTACCGGAGTTCCTTGACACAATCAGAGTTCCTCTCAAAGGGAACAGTGTACACCTGCTTCATGCTGATATAATGCTTTGCCAAGACTTTAGCAATGGTTGTCGTGCTTACACTTTGAACATTTGGAAATGTATTATTGTCTGCCAACACTCTCTCTTGAATTTCTCTGAGTTTTATGGCATTGTTGCTAATGACCATGTCAACAATTACAGCTTCCTGCTGAGCAGAGAAATACTACCTCTCCCCCCTCCATTTGGTAACCGTTGGGTCCTAAAACAGAAATAAGATTACACACAAGTGAGCTTGTGCTCTATTTACTACTCTACAGTAATATTCAGTGCAGTTACAGTGAGGGAAAAAAGTATTTGATTTTGTACGTTTGCCCACTGACAAAGACATGATCAGACTATAATTTTAATGGTAGGTTTATTTGAACAGTGAGAGACAGAATAACAACAAAAAAATCCAGAAAAACGCATGTCAAAAATATTATCAATTGATTTGCATTTTAATGAGGGAAATAAGTATTTGACCCCTCTGCAAAACATGACTTAGTACTTGGTGGCAAAACCCTTGTTGACAATCACAGAGGTCAGACGTTTCTTGTAGTTGGCCACCAGGTTTGCACACATCTCAGGAGGGATTTTGTCCCACTCCTCTTTGCAGATCTTCTCCAAGTCATTAAGGTTTTGAGGCTGACGTTTGGCAACTCGAACCTTCAGCTCCCTCCACAGATTTTCTATGGGATTAAGGTCTGGAGACTGGCTAGGCAACTCCAGGACCTTAATGCGCTTCTTCTTGAGCCACTCCTTTGTTGCCTTGGCCGTGTGTTTTGGGTCATTGTCATGCTGGAATACCCATCCACGACCCATTTTCAATGCCCTGGCTGAGGGAAGGAGGTTCTCACCCAAGATTTGACGGTACATGGCCCCGTCCATCGTCCCTTTGATGCGGTGAAGTTGTCCTTTCCCCTTAGCAGAAAAACACCCCCAAAGTATAATGTTTCCACCTCCATGTTTGACGGTGGGGATGGTGTTCTTGGGGTCATAGGCAGCATTCCTCCTCCTCCGAACACAGCGAGTTGAGTTTATGCCAAAGAGCTCGATTTTGGTCTCATCTGACCACAACACTTTCACCCAGTTCTCCTCTGAATCATTCAGATGTTCATTGGCTAACTTCAGACGGGCCTGTATATGTGCTTTCTTGAGCAGGGGGATCTTGCGGGCGCTGCAGGATTTCAGTCCTTCACGACGTAGTGTGTTACCAATTGTTTTCTTGGTGACTATGGTCCCAGCTGCCTTGAGATCATTGACAAGATCCTCCCGTGTAGTTCTGGGCTGATTTCTCACCGTTCTCATGATCATTGCAACTCCACGAGGTGAGATCTTGCATGGAGCCCCAGGCCGAGGGAGATTGACAGTTCATTTGTGTTTCTTCCATTTGCGAATTATCGCACCAACTGTTGTCACCTTCTCACCAAGCTGCTTGGCGATGGTCTTGTAGCCCATTCCAGCCTTGTGTAGGTCTACAATCTTGTCCCTGACATCCTTGGAGAGCTCTTTGGTCTTGGCCATGGTGGAGAGTTTGGAATCTGATTGATTGATTGCTTTTTTGGACAGGTGTCTTTTATATAGGTAACAAGCTGAGATTAGGAGCACTCCCTTTAAGAGTGTGCTCCTAATCTCAGCTCGTTACCTGTATAAAAGACACCTGGCAGCCAGAAATCTTTCTGACTGAGAGGGGGTCAAATACTTATTTCCCTCATTAAAATGCAAATCAATTTCTAACATTTTTGACATGCGTTTTTCTGGATTTGTTTGTTGTTATTCTGTCTCTCACTGTTCAAATAAACCTACTATTAAAATTATAGACTGATCATTTCTTTGTCAGTGGGCAAACGTACAAAATCAGCAGGGGATCAAATACTTTTTTCCCTCACTGTAGATGCCCATGCAGAATGCATATCTTACCTATTAGTTTGCTGTAAGGTTCTTAAAATAGATGACACAGTTGAGCGTTGCAAATTTGGCTGCACTCTGAGACCAGCATCTCTCATTGATAGACCATGATTGACAAAATGATCAATGATTGTAGCCCTAATCTCATCTGACACTACAACTCTGGGTCTTCCCCTCAGTCATCTCCACCACGGATACGTAATCTTCTGCCTCTCCCGGCAACTCTTCCACCTCTGTAAGCCACTACACGATTTCTGGCTGGGTCAATGTTTATGTAAAATATATTCCAAAGATGTCCCCTTTTGTAGAGATGGTAATGACATAAAAATGGAAAACACCTGGGTAGGTATTCAGTTATGTAATGTAGAATGAAAATCAGCTGTGAATAATTAATAGTTATTATTATTGTTTTATTTTAGAATTTATATTTTGCTTTACTGTAGCAATGTAAAAAATTGCAGTCAAATTCAATTTTCAGTAGCTTTTGAACTTGAGTTTAACAGTTTTGATAGGGGTATCTTAACATTTGCAATGTGGTCTGTAGATACATAGAGTTTTGTTGGTAAATGTGTTTTTGTGAGACAAGTATTTATGTAATTTGAAAGATGTTGTCATTGAATGCATTTTGTGTCAAAGCAATGACAAATTATCCACAGGTTGCCACATAGAGTGTTGTTGTGATAACTGTATTTAGAGTTTTGCACATGTATCCGCAGTATTGAACAATGCTTGTTAGCAATCGAAAAAAACTGTAAATAAGTGTTATTGGTACTTTAGTGTGTGCTTAGGTAGCTGAAATAATTTCTCAATTTAGTGATGAGACCCGACCATATGCGTACACAATCTTCCAAAGCCTTTATGTGTCACCGTGCTTTTAGATCTATTCACAGCGATGTTTGCACAAGTTCTTCAAACCTCCTAAAGCCCATGAGCCCTAGAGTTTGCATCACATTTCACAGTCGGGTGACCATTTATGGGTTAAGTGAGGAGATTGATACTGCTCCCTATTTGGTGTGTGTATTAGTGAAAGAGTTTCCTTATGTCTGTGAGTGTGGGTGGGTCTGTGAGTGTGGGTGATTCTGGGAGTGTGGGTGATTCTGGGAGTGTGGATGATTCTGGGAGTGTGGGTGATTCTGGGAGTGTGGGTGATTCTGGGAGTGTGGGTGGGTCTGTGAGTGTGCATTTATATGTGTGTGTTTGGAGAGTTTGCATGACACTGAAACAAAAACTATCTGGCTCTAGAGCTTGTACTTTACAGACTGTGGTCTCTGCTTGTCTTTGAAACTCTCCCAAGGGCATTATTGAATACTTTTTATATAAAAACATTTTTGACAAAAATTCACTGGTGGACAGTTTTATTTCAGCTTTATGGTGCAGTTTGTAATTATCAATAAAGACTTAAGTGCTGCTTCAGTCCAGTTGCACTTTGCTTGATTCCTGTGGTCAGGAGTACAAGAGAGACTGAGCATTAGAGGCAGAGATGACTAAGAGAAGAGACAGTGATGTATGCATGCCGTATATACTGTACGTGTATACTCTATCCTCATATACACTTTTGGGTGGTGGGTATGTGTGCTGGCATCTAATCCTATGTGCCTCTGTCCTGATGGAATCCATTCCAGGGCATCTCTCCCTCTTTCTCTTTCTCTCCCTCTGTCTTTCTCTCTGTCTGCTCTTTCCTTCGCTCTCCGGTCTTGCGGTGAAACTGAGCTTTGCTCTGTAAATCTTTCCATCAACAGCAACAAATAACAACAGGGTCAGATGAGGTGACTGTGGACCTAGGCACGCACCAGAGAGGGCCAGGGCTAAAGTCATTGTTTTGTCTCACCCTTTACAATGCTATGTTCATGTTCTGTCTTGTCATTTCGGCATTTTGGGTGGATCAGCCTGTGTGTTGGCACTGATGTATGGTGTAACAGATGGATCGTTCCACCAATTCGGTGCCTTTTGAAAAGTGTAACTTGGTCCAATAAAGAGCACATGTTCAACTTCATAAAAAACATATTTTCCCATCTCAAGAGGTTAAATAAAAAAAATACTATAGTAAGTGTCTATTAACAGGGTTAACCGTAACAGGGTTGACCGTAACAGGGTTTACTGTAACAGGGTTGATGATTTCATCTTAAATCAGCCGTAAATCCCCTTGTGACAGGGGGAAGGGATGCTTGTTGTGTGCAACAGGTAATGGCAATTGAATGCAAGCTTCACAAAAAACATATTGTTTAAAGATTTCTAGCCTGTCTATCTATGCGTAACAGGTTGACGGGTTATGCTCGATCTGCTCTGTTTTCCACAAATGGCCAAAAAGAAGCCAAAAATAAAAAATGGCAAAAAAGAGAAGAACCAGCTCACCTGCTTTTACACTATGATTTGACTATTAGATGTTCAATGTTTAATTTGAAGATTTTTTTTTTTTAAGGAATAGTTTCACCATATTAAAATGAGAGTTCAGTGCACGTAACAGAGTTGACCTTAAAATGAGGGACAGGCGTAATTTAATCACAAATCACATTAAATAAATTGTCTTCAGAAATGTCAAAGCAACAAGATAACTGGGCTTTACAATGATGGTGAAATGTTGGGGTTAAGTGGGTTATAATATTCCTAGAAGTTGCAGAGGGTGCATGCAAGGACATGTCGAAATGCTGAATTTTGGTAATTTAGCCGTCTTTATTCATGTTAAAAAATCAGATTGATTGAATTCTCCATGTGGTCTATATTAAAGGACACATCATTTAATATAACTGGCTTTTAAAATTGAATATTGGTGCCCAATTTCTACTTAATATATCAAAGGGTCGCAAAAGGCACTTATTTTGTGGAACGACCCACATATTCAAAGGACCAGATAGCCAGATGTTTATTTTGCTACATTTGTGTCACGCCTCAATGAGCGACATTCACAATAACCAGCTCCCCTACTCCCTCTGAGAAATCCTCAGCTGGATACTGTACAGAACTTTGCTCACCTCAAATGTATTTGTAAAGCTGGTAGGAGCAGCTGTTCTGATGGATGGAGGGGTGTAGTCAAGGTTCTAATGAAGTAGGTCTAGTCAGTGTGTGCTTGTGGGGATTTTAAATTTATTTAATTTATTTATTTATTTTACCTTTATTTAACTAGGCAAGTCAGTTAAGAACAAATTCTTATTTACAATGACGGCCTACACCGGCCAAAACCGGACAACGCTGGACCAATTGTGCGCCGCCCTATGGGACTCCCAATCACGGCCGGTTGTGATACAGCCTGGAATCGAACCAGGGGGTCTGTAATGACGCCTCAAGCACTGAGATGCAGTGCCTTAGACCGTTGCTCCACTCGGGTGCGCAGCGGTGTCCTCTGGCTTGGTGCCTAGGGGTGGGAGAGGAAAGGAGAGGCCATGGCTAAAGCACTCAGGTAGTTGCTCCTAGCTACACACCACACCCGGCCATTGTGTGTATGTGTGTGTGTGTGTATGTCTGGGCCAGAGTGTGTTTCATAATGTTATTGTACAACAGGGTATGTAAGCGGAAGAGGGTGGTGAAGGTGAAGGGTGTGGCTGGGAATTTAAGAAATTCTTATTGAATGGCTATCGTTCAGATCATTAAAGGTCATTAATCCACAGTGGCTGTGTCCTGCTCTCACACCCACACTTCCAACCTACATCCTGGACATTAGGACCTACTGAAGGCCCAGTTCCTCCTCTTCTCTGTCTAAGGGTTACAGTACCCACCGCTGCTAGGCCACATCTGGACCAGCCAGCCCAGCCTAGTGCTGCTCCATCAGAACAGTGAGAAGGAACAGTGAGAAAGAACAGTGAGAAGGAACAGTGAGAAGGAACAGTGAGAAGGAACAGTGAGAAGGAACAGTGAGAACAGTGGTGTTGTCTTAGGTCTCTCTTTATGTATTGTTGATGTGTCTCTCTTGTCGTGGTGTGTTTGGTCCTACATTTTTATTTTGAATCCCAGCCCTTGTGCCCACAGGTGGCCTTTTGCCTCTTGTTAGGACATCATTGTAAATAAGAATGTGTTCTGAATTGACTTGCCTAGTTAAATAAAGGTTCAATAAAACAAAACAAAACAAAAGTTAGAACAGTAAGAGGGAACAGTGAGAACAGCAAGAGGGAACAGTGAGAACAGCAAGAGGGAACAGTGAGAACAGTAAGAGGGAACTGTGAGAACAGTAAGAGGGAACAGTGAGAACAGCAAGAGGGAACAGTGAGAACAGCAAGAGGGAACAGTGAGAACAGTAAGAGGGAACAGTGAGAACAGCAAGAGGGAACAGTGAGAACAGTAAGAGGGAACTGTGAGAACAGTAAGAGGGAACAGTGAGAACAGCAAGAGGGAACAGTGAGAACAGCAAGAGGGAACAGTGAGAACAGCAAGAGGGAACAGTGAGAACAGCAAGAGGGAACAGTGAGAACAGCAAGAGGGAACAGTGAGAACAGCAAGAGGGAACAGTGAGAACAGCAAGAGGGAACAGTGAGAACAGCAAGAGGGAACAGTGAGAACAGCAAGAGGGAACAGTGAGAACAGTAAGAGGGAACAGTGAGAACAGCAAGAGGGAACAGTGAGAACAGTAAGAGGGAACTGTGAGAACAGTAAGAGGGAACAGTGAGAACAGCAAGAGGGAACAGTGAGAACAGCAAGAGGGAACAGTGAGAACAGCAAGAGGGAACTGTGAGAACAGTAAGAGGGAACTGTGAGAACAGTAAGAGGGAACAGTGAGAACAGCAAGAGGGAACAGTGAGAACAGCAAGAGGGAACAGTGAGAACAGCAAGAGGGAACAGTGAGAACAGCAAGAGGGAACAGTGAGAACAGCAAGAGGGAACAGTGAGAACAGCAAGAGGGAACAGTGAGAACAGTAAGAGGGAACAGTGAGAACAGTAAGAGGGAACTGTGAGAACAGTAAGAGGGAACTGTGAGAACAGTAAGAGGGAACAGTGAGAACAGTAAGAGGGAACAGTGAGAACAGTAAGAGGGAACAGTGAGAACAGTAAGAGGGAACAGTGAGAACAGCAAGAGGGAACAGTGAGAACAGTAAGAGGGAACAGTGAGACCAGTGAGAAGAAACAGTGAGAAGATAAAGAGGGAACAGTTAGAAGGAACAGTGAGAAGGAATAGTGAGAAGAGTAAGAAGGAACAGTGAGAAGGAACAGTGAGAAGGAACAGTGAGAAGAGTAAGAAGGAACAGTGAGAAGGAACAGTGAGAAGGAACAGTGAGAAGGAACAGTGAGTCGTTCAGCACATTCCACAGTGCCTGGCTAAACAGAGCTAAATGGAGCGGGGATTAAAAAAGGAGTCTGTCTCTAAATTAGTTTACTCAGTAATTACGCGTAATAGCAGGTCATTAGGGGTTGATTAATATGAGGTTTTATTGTGGTGCTCGTTGGGAGTGGGTAACATTTACTCTGCAACTCTGGCTGCCTGTTAGGTTGAACATGAGCTCCTGGCTGCCCTACTTTACTCACTCACCCTCTTTATGGGTAGCTATTGCATTTCTACCAAACTGTACCCTAGTGAATGTACAGTAATCCATCCAAAGCCATGCTCCTTCACACCTATAAAACACAGGGAGTCTGTATGTCACATGCTGTATTGCGTGTTACACTGTTAGACTGAGACTTAGAGCTGGAGGAGAGGCTGGCAGGACAGACCTGTACCACAACCACAATGGAAAATTATTAACAAGCCTCAATCTGACCACTGCTGAATACTCTGATTGCCAGTTTTATTTGTTTTTAGTATTTAGTACACAGTTCAGTTTGTGCGGTACTGTAACATAGTTTATTTTCTCTGCTTGGGGCCTGGACTAAGACTGGCTGGCTCATGGAAAGCACACTTCCCCTGCTGGTTTACTGGTCTCTGTTCACTATGGGCTGTACACACACACACACACACACACACACACACACACACACACACACACACACACACACACACACACACACACACACACACACAGACACCATCCTTATCACTCAGCATCACAGCTACGCACACAGCTCTGTGAATACATTAACATAATGATGTAATAACTTGTAAAATGCTGTTTTCTGTACAATATGTGTTTAATTTGGTGTTTCACCAAATGTCCAAAGGATTCTGCTACAGCTGAAGTCATCACTGTGGTTCCTGCAGTGGGGGATATTTCAAACTGGGAGCATGTGGCTCTGAGAATCTGAAGGAGACTACAAGTCACTGTGATTACCATAGGGAGATGGTGACTCAACAGAAACAGTTTGAGTTATGAGAACTATTGGGGATACATTTTTAATTCAGAGCAAATTCCCAGAAGATGGATTTGAACCAACCAAGTTATGTCCTTTTTCCTTCCCCCTTGCCATAATGTAAAAAATGTACCCCCAAACAACTCAGACATATTGCTTTGCTCAAACAATCAAGACTTTAATTTGCCTGCTGCTGTCAGCTCAGTGAACTGTAACCCTGTAACTGTATCTGTGCCTCAACCAAAGCCTTTGATATTACTGAGCATTATAAAACATGTCAAACAGCAAACCCATGTTCTGGGGTGGAAGGAAGAGCGCTGTACAAGGGCTTGCTGTGTGTGCCACAGTCTGTTTTATCAGTACAGTGGAGATAGCCGTGGATGTTTGGAGTGTGGCTGACTCTTGGCCTCCAGCTGCGTGTGTGGATGACATGCTGCTGCTGCGGGAGAAAAGGTATCCCGGCCTTCCTGCTAGAGGCCGCGTGTCTCTAACAGCCCTTCATCCAGTCTCTGGGCACTGATCTGTTTCTTATCATTTAACACACAACAAACCGTCTTCCTGGACGATAGGCTTTAGCTTGACAACTTTCCCTCATTTCCCTTCATTGAGTGATAAGGAAGAGATCCAGGTCCAAGTCTATTGTAGTGAGTGATTACGGTTAGAGCTGTGGCAGTAGCAGCAGTTCAGT
The DNA here is from genome assembly GCF_020615455.1 of Coregonus clupeaformis. NCBI lineage: Eukaryota > Metazoa > Chordata > Actinopteri > Salmoniformes > Salmonidae > Coregonus > Coregonus clupeaformis. The sequence goes on from NC_059217.1 coordinate 8,272,839, forward strand.
GGAGTCCCACTTATAGTATGTGTTATGACTAGCCTTGCTAACCATGCTAAGACACATGATGGGAAAAACCCTTTTGCTTATCTCAGTCCCAGTTGTCGGAATATGATGACTAAACCTCTTTGGCTCATCCAGCTGTCAGTGGTGCTAATGACTTGCGTTGTGCGATCCCGTTTTGATAATGACAGTGTTGTGTACACAGTTGTTCTGTCTGAGCCTGCCTGGCACGCCACTCATTTATATTCTCGTTCTACCCAGCCCTCTCATTCACTTTCTCCATCCCTCTCTTCTCTCAGCGTCTCTCACACCCACACCATCAAGTGTAAATCATAGGGGAAGAAGTGATGTCTGTCTGTCTGTCTGTCTGGTTATCTGGGCTGGTAGATGAATAGCAGGGTGGAGTGAGTGTCTAATGTAAAGTATAATAGCCAAACAGCGGAATGCATCGAATTTTTATATAGCGCGCCAAGAGGGCTGGAATGTCCCGAGGTCTGCAACCAGCGGAACGGAACAGCTGTGTTTCCTGCATTCTGCTGAATTCCTGCTCCTCCTCCTGCTCCTCCTCCTCCCCTCACTGCTCGGGTTAGCTGTATAGAAGCATGTGCTCTCATTTTATAGGAGGGCATGAGCATGGAGAAGAAGCATGGAGAAGAAGGAGCGTGATGGTTATGGGGGTCATTGGCAGTGTTTGAAGTAGTGGGGTGGTGTCAGTAGTGGTTGGTTTGATCGTTGGCTCTGTAAACAGAGATGAGACAGACTGGGTCTATAGTGTGGTAGACTGTCTCTTGCCTGTTTAGTGTGGTAGACTAGACTGTCTAATGCCTCCTGGGACCCAGAGAGGGGAACAAAGCCAGAGTGAGTGAAGCCCTGTGAGGGGGTACCGAGCCAGGCAGGTCCCACCAGGCCACGCTCCAGCCCAGGCAGAAACTCAGACGTCTGGGGGAGAGAAGGGAGGGGGGTGTTTCCTGTAACTCTGTGTTTTGTCATTGCCCCAGGGCTGAGCTTAAGCAGGTATGGAAACACTCTGTCAGACATGCCCAGAGGGTAGAGGTGTGTGTGAAGGCATATGTTGTCTGATACGACTGTGTCTCTTTACACTGCACAGTGGACATGGTGTTGAGAGAAGTACAGAATGGGACTCATCATTTCATGTATAAATGTCACAGTAGACACAGTAGCCACAAATAAACTCACACACAAGTGACGTTGGTCCCAATTTCTATAAAATATCTCAATGATCCCAAAACCAGTGTATCACAGATGAGTGAGGTGTTTTGGCAGTGCTCAGGTGATTAATGACTCTGATTGGCAGACCATCACATTCTTCACAGTCATGATTATAACCGCTAATCTGAGAATCTGAAATTAATTGAATTGTTTTATGTTGAGAAATGGCTCTTACTTGTAGCAACACATTGGTAGGGCCTATGGCTGTTTGTATAATGGTATTTAAGTGAAAATTCCCTCTTACCCCCTCTGTGTGTCCAGGTGGTTCTGTGAGGGGCGGGAGCTGCACAACTGTCCTGACATCCAGATCTGGAGGGATGGTGACCTGCACACACTGGTGATCGCTGAGGCTTTCGAGGAAGACACGGGACGCTACACCTGCGTTGCCTCCAACAGTCTCGGCGCTGATAACACCTCGGCAGAGGTCTACATCGAAGGTGAGTACATAGCAGTAGAGGCTGCTGAGGGGAGGATGACTCATAATAATGTCTGGAATGGAGTTAATGGAATGGCATCAAACACATGGTTTCCATGTGTTCGATGTATTTGCTACCATTCCACTAATTCTGCTCCAGCCATTACCAAGAGCCCGTCGTCCCCTATTAAGGTGCCACCAACCTCCTGTGGTGTATAGGTACAACTTCTCCAATATATCTGGGCTCACTGTCAAACAAATTAATGTCATTTGAATTCATGAAACACTCCACTAAAAGGTATCTGTTTCCTTTCCATCTGTACCACTGTTTAGGTGCTTCATCCTCAGACTCAGAAGGAGAAGGATCTTTGTCAAAGTCCAGATCAGGAGCCATGCCTCAGTACGTATGTGTGCCTGTGCGTGTGTGCGTGTGTCTCAGCATGACCCTCTCTCCACCCCTCACCTTGTGAGCCTTAACCCCTTCCTAACCCTGTGGTAGGGTCCAGGTTAGCAGGGCCCTCCAGGTGGTAATCAGGCCAGTTTCCTGCTCTAATTTAACTAGACCTATAAACCTCTATAATGACCTTTCTTACCCTGGCCAGTGAAACTCTGCCTCATTTAGATAATGAGAGGTCCCCATGGGTTAATATGGCTAAGGCTGCCTGCCCTGGCCCTGAAAGCTTATACAGGCCTTCTCTCTCTCTCTCTCTCTCTCTCTCTCTCTCTCTCTCTCTCTCTCTCTCTCTCTCTCTCTCTCTCTCTCTCTCTCCCTCTCTCTCTATATATATACAGTGGGGGAAAAAATTATTTAGTCAGCCACCAATTGTGCAAGTTCTCCCACTTAAAAAGATGAGAGAGGCCTGTAATTTTCATCATAGGTACACGTCAACTATGACAGACAAAATGAGATTTTTTTTTCCAGAAAATCACATTGTAGGATTTTTTATGAATTTATTTGCATATTATGGTGGAAAATAAGTATTTGGTCACCTACAAACAAGCAAGTTTTCTGGCTCTCACAGACCTGTAACTTCTTCTTTAAGAGGCTCCTCTGTTCTCCACTCGTTACCTGTATTAATGGCACCTGTTTGAACTTGTTATCAGTATAAAAGACACCTGTCCACAACCTCAAACAGTCACACTCCAAACTCCACTATGGCCAAGACCAAAGAGCTGTCAAAGGACACCAGAAACAAAATTGTAGACCTGCACCAGGCTGGGAAGACTGAATCTGCAATAGGTAAGCAGCTTGGTTTGAAGAAATCAACTGTGGGAGCAATTATTAGGAAATGGAAGACATACAAGACCACTGATAATCTCCCTCGATCTGGGGCTCCACGCAAGATCTCACCCCGTGGGGTCAAAATGATCACAAGAACGGTGAGCAAAAATGCCAGAACCACACGGGGGGACCTAGTGAATGACCTGCAGAGAGCTGGGACCAAAGTAACAAAGCCTACCATCAGTAACACACTACGCCGCCAGGGACTCAAATCCTGCAGTGCCAGACGTGTCCCCCTGCTTAAGCCAGTACATGTCCAGGCCCGTCTGAAGTTTGCTAGAGTGCATTTGGATGATCCAGAAGAGGATTGGGAGAATGTCATATGGTCAGATGAAACCAAAATATAACTTTTTGGTAAAAACTAAACTTGTCGCATTTGGAGGACAAAGAATGCTGAGTTGCATCCAAAGAACACCATACCTACTGTGAAGCATGGGGGTGGAAACATCATGCTTTGGGGCTGTTTTTCTGCAAAGGGACCAGGACGACTGATCCGTGTAAAGGAAAGAATGAATGGGGCCATGTATCGTGAGATTTTGAGTGAAGACCTCCTTCCATCAGCAAGGGCATTGAAGATGAAACGTGGCTGGGTTTTTCAGCATGACAATGATCCCAAACACACCGCCTGGCAACGAAGGAGTGGCTTCGTAAGAAGCATTTCAAGGTCCTGGAGTGGCCTAGCCAGTCTCCAGATCTCAACCCCATAGAAAATCTTTGGAGGGAGTTGAAAGTCCGTGTTGCCCAGCGACAGCCTCAAAACATCACTGCTCTAGAGGAGATCTGCATGGAGGAATGGGCCAAAATACCAGCAACAGTGTGTGAAAACCTTGTGAAGACTTACAGAAAACGTTTGACCTGTGTCATTGCCAACAAAGGGTATATAACAAAGTATTGAGAAACTTTTGTTATTGACCAAATACTTATTTTCCACCATAATTTGCAAATAAATTCATTAAATATCCTACAATGTGATTTTCTGGATTTTTTTTTCTCATTTCGTCTGTCATAGTTGACGTGTACCTATGATGAAAATTACAGGCCTCTCTCATCTTTTTAAGTGGGAGAACTTGCACAATTGGTGGCTGACTAAATACTTTTTTTCCCCCACTGTATATATATATATATATATATATATATATATATATATATACAGTTGAAGTCAGAAGTTTACATACACCTTAGCCAAATACATTTAAACTCAGTTTTTCACAATTCCTGACATTTAATCCTAGTAAAAATGTCCTGTCTTAGGTCAGTTAGGATCAACACTTTATTTTAAGAATGTGAAATGTCAGAATAATAGTAGAGAGAATGATTTATTTCAGCTTTTATTTATTTCATCACATTCCCAGTGGGTCAGAAGTTTACATACACTCAATAAGTATTTGGTAGCATTGCCTTTAAATTGTTTAACTTGGGTCAAACGTTTCGGGTAGCCTTCCACAAGCTTCCCACAATAAGTTGGGTGAATTTTGGCCCATTCCTCCTGACAGAGCTGGTGTAACTGAGTCAGGTTTGTAGGCCTCCTTGCTCGCACACGCTTTTTTCTGTTCTGCCCACACATTTTCTATAGGATTGAGGTCAGGGCTTTGTGATGGCCACTCCAATACCTTGACTTTGTTGTCCTTAAGCCATTTTGCCACAACTTTGGAAGTATGCTTGGGATCATTGTCCATTTGGAAGACCCATTTGCGACCAAGCTCTAACTTCCTGATTGATGTCTTGAGTAGGTGAAAAATCTGTCGATGTGCCCTTGAGCAAGGCACTTAACCCTAATTGCTCATGTAAGTCGCTCTGGATAAGAGTGTCTGCTAAATGACAAAAAATATATATACTAATTGAGTGTATGTAAATTTCTGACCCACTGGGAATGTGATGAAAGAAAACAATCTGAAATAAATCATTCTCTCTACTATTATTCTGACATTTCACATTCTTAAAATAAAGTGGTGATCCTAACTGACCTAAGACAGGGAATTTTTACTAGGATTAAATGTCAGGAATTGTGAAAAACTGAGTTTAAATGTATTTGGCTAAGGTGTATGTAAACTTCAGACTTCAACTGTATTGTTGGGTTTGCAGCTTAAAATAAAGGCTTTTCACTGTACTTGTGCACGTGACTTGAAACTCTCTGTCTCTCACTCATTCACTCAGTTTATTTACCGATGACCTATTTCTGTATTATAATCAATTCAATTAAAGGGGCTTTATTGGCATGGGAGTATATATGTTTACATAGCCAAAGCAAGTGAAATAGATAATAAAAAATGAACAGTAAACATTACAATCACAAAAGTTCCAAAGGAATAGATACATTTCAAATGTCATATTATGGTTATATACAGTGTTGTAACGATGTGCAAAAGGGAAAATAAATAAACATAAATATGGGTTTTATTTACAATGGTGTTTGTTCTTCACTGGTTGCCCTTTTCTTGTGGCAACAGGTCACAAATATTGCTGCTGTGGTATTTCACCCAATAGACATCGGAGTTTATCAAAATTGGATTCGTTTTTTTCGAATTCTTTGTGGGTCTGTGTAGCCTCTATAAAGTATTTGGATGTATTTGAAGTGTGATTATAGTGTGTTCTGTGTAATTCCTTTAGTCTTTTCCAATACTAACTGAATGGTGAATGAATATATTTGCAGTCAATCAATCAATCAATACAGTGTTTGAACAAAATTCAACTCCAGTTGAAGAACTGGGACAAGCTACAAATCTCATTGTGGGGTAGGCCACATGTTATAAAGATGGTTAAAGCTCCTAAACTGAATTACATCATCAGCATGTTTCCACTGTCCATACCTGCCTACACCTTTAACATCATAGACAAAATGATTCATTTGGACTATTAAAAGGGCCAGGATGAACCAAGCTAGATTACAGGTAAAGACTTAGAAGGGAGGATTAAAGCTCCCTAACATGTAATTATGGCAAGAAGCCTTTATAACTGCCCAAATAGGCTCTTTATTGAGAACTCTAATAGGCCAATTTGGGTTGACATGAACGAATAACTTAATGCCCCATTTGGAGCATCATATTATCTGAGTCAACACTTAAATGTGGGACTGCAGAATCCCATAATGTCCCACACTAAGAAATATGGCATCTGTAGCTCAGCTGGTAGAGCACGGCGCTTGTAACGCCAAGGTAGTGGGTTCGATCCCCGGGACCACCCATACACAAAAATGTATGCACGCATGACTGTAAGTCGCTTTGGATAAAAGCGTCTGCTAAATGGCATATTATTATTATTATTATTATTATTATAATCTGAGGGAAATATGTGTCTCTAATATGGTCATACATTTGGCAGGAGGTTAGGAAGTTCAGCTCAGTTTCCACCTCATTTTGTGGGCAGTGTGCACATAGCCTGTCTTCTCTTGAGAGCCAGGTCTGCCTACGGTGGCCTCTCTCAATAGCAAGGCTATGCTCACTGACTCTGTACATAGTCAAAGCTTTCCTTAATTTTGGGTCAGTCACAATGGTCAGGTATTCTGCCACTGTGTACTCTCTGTGTAGGGACAAATAGCATTCTAGCTCTGTTTTTTTGTTAATTCCAATGTGTCAAGTAATTCTCTTTTTGTTTTCTCATGATTTGGTTGGGTCAAATTGGGTTGCTGTCCTGGGGCTCTGTGGGGTCTGTTTGTGTTTGTGAACAGAGCCCCAGGACCAGCTTGCTTAGTGGACTCTTCTCCAGGCTCATCTCTCTGTAGGTGATGGCTTTGTTATGGAAGGTTTGGGAATCGCTTCCTTTTAGGTGGTTGTAGAATTTAACGGCTCTTTTCTGGATTTGGATAATTAGCTGGTATCTGCCTAATTCTGTTCTGTATTAATTATTTGGTATTTTACGTTGTACACAGAGGATATTTCTGCAGAATTCTGCATGCAGAGTCTCAATTTGGTGTTTGTCCCATTTTGTGAATTCTTGGTTCCTCATCTCATGTTATCTCACTTTCTTATCTGTCTCTGTCATTGTCTCTCTGTATGTCTCTGTATCTCCCACCTCTCCCTCCCTGTCTTCACTCTGCCTTGATTCTCTCTTCTGTTTACACATTAAGATCTTGGCTCTCATTCTCAGTGACATCATCTTACTCCTTGGGGGGGACCATTTTCACAGGCTCCAAAGCCATTTATAATGTGCAAACTGTCCACTTTGTGTGTCTATCGAATTAGACATGTGTGAGGCCAGATCATTATTGCAAAGAGAGTGTAATAAGTAAAGAGTATTTAGTAGTGAAATGTGTTTTAGACATCAACATCTTTATTATCTCAGATCCTTTTATACATTAACTGCACTGTTTTGTTCTCTCTCTCTTAATGGCCACTGTCAGTGTGTTGACATCTCTGAGGAACGGACCTAATACTGTGTCTGTTTTAGGGCCCAGAAGAAGACAACTTCAATCTCCCTGTCCATTCATTCACCTTCACCTAAGAGCCCAGAGGTCGTACCTCACCGCTTCACCCTGGTCCAGCCCCTATCTGCACCCCAACACCGGGTAGGACACACACACACACACAGAGAGAGAGTCACACGTACAAACACAGTCACACACACACACACACACAGCAGTATACGATCTGTCTGAAAATTAAAAACACAAGGAAACACAACAATTTCTCAAGGTGGATGTTGATGGTCAGATTATCTTGTCCTCCAGATGCAGAATCCAGTTTCTTCAGTATATGGAGGTGATGGTCCTCTCACAGCGCCCCCTATCTTCACCAAGGTAAGACTACATTTGGAGTCATGGAAAAGTTATGCATCACACACACATACACTACCGTTCAAAAGTTTGGGGTCACTTAGAAATGTCCTTCTTTTCGAAAGAAAAGCAATTTTTTTGTCCATTAAAAGAACATCAAATTGATCAGAAATACAGTGTAGACATTGTTAATGTTGTAAATGGCTATTGTAGCTGGAAACGGCTGATTTTTAATGGAATATCTACATAGGCGTACAGAGGCCCATTATCAGCAACCATCAGTCCTGTGTTCCAATGGCACGTTGTGTTTGCTAATCCAAGTTTATAATTTGAAAAGGCTAATTGATCATTAGAAAATCATTTTGCAATTATGTTAGCACAGCTGAAAACTGTTGTGCTGATTTAAAGAAGCAATAAAACTGGCCTTCTTGAGACTAGTTGAGTATCTGGAGCATCAGCAATTGTGGGTTCGATTACAGGCTCAAAATGGCCAGAAACAAATAACTTTCTTCTGAAACTCATCAGTCTATTCTTGTTCTGAGAAATGAAGGCTATTCCATGCGAGAAATTTCCAAGAAACTGAAGATCTCGTACAACGCTGTGTACTACTCCCTTCACAGAACAGCGCAAACTGGCTCTAACCAGAATAGAAAGAGGAGTGGGAGCCCCCGGTGCACAACTGAGCAAGAGGACAAATACATTAGAGTGTCTAGTTTGAGAAACAGACGCCTCACAGGTCCTCAACTGGCAGCTTCATTAAACAGTACCCACAAAACACCAGTCTCAATGTCAACAGTGAAGAGGCAACTCCGGGATGCTGATCTTCTAGGCAGAGTTGCAAAGAAAAAGCCATATCTCAGACTGGCCAATAAAAATTAAAGATTAAGATGGGCAAAAGAACACAGACACTGGACAGAGGAAGATTGGAAAAAAGTGTTATGGACAGACGGTCCGGTGTTCGGATCACAAAGAACATTTGTGAGACGCTGACCAAATGAAAAGATGCTGGAGGAGTGCTTGATGCCATCTGTCAAGCATGGTGGAGGCAATGTGATGGTCTGGGGCTGCTTTGGTGGTGGTAAAGTGGGAGATTTGTACAGGGTAAAAGGGATTTGAAGAAGGAAGGCTATCACTCCATTTTGCAACGCCATGTCATACCCTGTGGACGGCGCTTGATTGGAGCCAATTTCCTCCTACAACAGGACAATGACCCAAAGCACAGCTCCAAACTATGCAAGAACTATTTAGGGAAGAAGCAGTCAGCTGGTATTCTGTCTATAATGGAGTGGCCAGCACAGTCACCGGATCTCAACCCTATTGAGCTGTTGTGGGAGCAGCTTGACCGTATGGTACGTAAGAAGTGCCCATCAAGCCAATCCAACTTGTGGGAGGTGCTTCCGGAAGCATGGGGTGAAATCTCTTCAAATTACCTCAACAAATTGGGCTCCCGAGTGGCGCAGCGGTCTAAGGCACTGCATCTCAGTGCTTGAGGCGTCACTACAGACCCCCTGGTTCGATTCCAGGCTGTATCACAACCGGCCGTGATTGGGAGTCCCATAGGGCGGCGCACAATTGGCCCAGCATCGTCTGGGTTTGGCCGGTATAGGCCGTCATTGTAAATAAGAATTTGTTCTTAACTGACTTGCCTAGTTACAGTGGGGAAAAAAAGTATTTAGTCAGCCACCAATTGTGCAAGTTCTCCCACTTAAAAAGATGAGAGAGGCCTGTCATTTTCATCATAGGTACACATCAACTATGACAGACATATTGAGAATTTTTTTTCTCCAGAAAATCACATTGTAGGATTTTTAATGAATTTATTTGCAAATTATGGTGGAAAATAAGTATTTGGTCACCAACAAACAAGCAAGATTTCTGGCTCTCACAGACCTGTAACTTCTTCTTTAAGAGGCTCCTCTGTCCTCCACTCGTTACCTGTATTAATGGCACCTGTTTGAACTTGTTATCAGTATAAAAGACACCTGTCCACAACCTCAAACAGTCACACTCCAAACTCCACTATGGCCAAGACCAAAGAGCTGTCAAAGGACACCAGAGACAAAATTGTAGACCTGCACCAGGCTGGGAAGACTGAATCTGCAATAGGTAAGCAGCTTGGTTTGAAGAAATCAACTGTGGGAGCAATTATTAGGAAATAGAAGACATACAAGACCACTGATAATCTCCCTCGATCTGGGGCTCCACGCAAGATCTCACCCCCGTGGGGTCAAAATGATCACAAGAACGGTGAGCAAAATGCCAGAACCACACGGGGGGACCTAGTGAATGACCTGCAGAGAGCTGGGACCAAAGTAACAAAGCCTACCATCAGTAACACACTACGCCGCCAGGGACTCAAATCCTGCAGTGCCAGACGTGTCCCCCTGCTTAAGCCAGTACATGTCCAGGCCCGTCTGAAGTTTGCTAGAGTGCATTTGGATGATCCAGAAGAGGATTGGGAGAATGTCATATGGTCAGATGAAACCAAAATATAACTTTTTCGTAAAAATTCAACTCGTCGTGTTTGGAGGACAAAGAATGCTGAGTTGCATCCAAAGAACACCATACCTACTGTGAAGCATGGGGGTGGAAACATCAAGCTTTGGGGCTGTTTTTCTGCAAAGGGACCAGGACGACTGATCCGTGTAAAGGAAAGAATGAATGGGGCCATGTATCGTGAGATTTTGAGTGAAAACCTCCTTCCATCAGCAAGGGCATTGAAGATGAAACGTGGCTGGGTCTTTCAGCATGACAATGATCCCAAACACACCGCCCGGGCAACGAAGGAGTGGCTTCGTAAGAAGCATTTCAAGGTCCTGGAGTGGCCTAGCCAGTCTCCAGATCTCAACCCCATAGAAAATCTTTGGAGGGAGTTGAAAGTCCGTGTTGCCCAGCGACAGCCCCAAAACATCACTGCTCTAGAGGAGATCTGCATGGAGGAATGGGCCAAAATACCAGCAACAGTGTGTGAAAACCTTGTGAAGACTTACAGAAAACGTTTGACCTGTGTCATTGCCAACAAAGGGTATATAACAAAGTATTGAGAAACTTTTGTTATTGACCAAATACTTATTGTCCACCATCATTTGCAAATAAATTCGTAAAAAATCCTACAATGTGATTTGCTGGATTTTTTTTACTCATTTTGTCTGTCATAGTTGACGTGTACCTATGATGAAAATTACAGGCCTCTCTCATCTTTTTAAGTGGGAGAACTTGCACAATTGGTGGCTGACTAAATACTTTTTTTCCCCACTGTAAATAAAGAATAAATAAATTAAATTAAATTGACAACTAGAATGCCAAAGGTCTGCAAGGCTGTAATTGCTGCAAATGGACGATTCTTTGACGAAAGCAAAGTTTGAAGGACACAATCATTATTCAATTAAAAATCATTATTTCTAACCTTGTCAATGACTACATTTCCTATGCATTTTGCTATATTTCCTATTCTAACTCATTTCATGTATGTTTTCATGGAAAACAAGGACATTTCTAAGTGAGCCCAAGCTTTTGACCGGTAGTGTACATGCAGACACTTGCATGCTCCATCTCCCTGGAATAACACAGCATAAGACTGTGGCTTTCACTGAAGGGGGGCCAGAACGCTCCTGTCTCCTGGTTTAACTGTTCAGGAACCCACACCTCCTCTCCCCCTCCTCCCCTCCTCTCACCAAGGGCCATGCGTCGGGTTGTGTGTGTGATGATGGGATGTAAGTGGCAGAGCATCAAACAGGCCTGCCAAACCCACAGAGGTCAGGAGGGTTTCCCTCCCATCCATCCATCCCTGCAGACTACATTTTCCAGCTCATTACAGAAAGACATTTGTTTGTCTTCACCCCCTCCTCCAGGAGCTGAAGGGCTTTAATCATCTCAACAAGTGGGTGAAGTCATGGGTGTGATGTCACCTGGCTGTCACGCACACACACACATAGGCATGGACACACACTCACAGAGACAAACACACACACATTTACACACAAACAGTCACGCACAGAGTCGTAAACACACACAAACACATTCCACCCAGGTCGTCCCAAAACATACAGTGACATTCCCAAATACAGTTATTACACTCACAGACACACACACACACACACACACGACCACACACAGGACACACACAAAGAGGGAGTTTCAGTTGCTGATAGATGAGTCCTTTCACTGCGAGACCTGTTGACTGGTTGGAGAGGTAACACAATGCTGCCATTGGCTTCTGCCTTGGCCTCTCAATGGATGGCTTCCTGCCTCTCTGACTGCAACACTAGAAGCTGTCACAGGATTGTCTGGAGGACAGCCCTGCTCTGTCCTGTCCTTTTGTGAAACAGAGTGCTGTAAATGGGGTCAGTGTCTGCTGGCCTCCCACTCCGCAGTGTGGTGTTCTGTTCTGCTCACTGACACTGTGTCTTCCTCCACGTCTTCATTAATTCCCTCCTCTCCCACTTTCTTACCCTTCCTTTCTTCCTTCCCACGTCTCTTTCTCCTCCTCTCTCTCGCTCTCTCTCATGTGTTTCTACCCCGGACCCTTTCTCCTCCTCTCTCTCATGTGTTTCTACCCCGGACCCTTTCTCCTCCTCTCTCTCATGTGTTTCTACCCCGGACCCTTTCTCCACCTCTCTCTCATGTGTTTCTACCCCGGACCCTTTCTCCTCCTCTCTCTCATGTGTTTCTACCCCGGACCCTTTCGCCTTTGCTTTCTCTTCTTTACCTCGCCCCCCCCCCCTCTCTCCCTCTATCTTTATTTAATCTATCTCACCCTAATTCTCCCCCTTCCTGCAACTAACTAACTAACTAACTAACTAACTCTCTCTCTCTCTCTCTCTCTCTCTCTCTCTCTCTCTCTCTCTCTCTCTCTCTCTGCTCTCTCTCTCTCTCTCTCTCTCTCTCTCTCTCTCTCTCTCTCTCTCTCTCTCTCTCTCTCTCTCTCTCTCTCTCTCTCTCTCTCTCTCTCTCTCTCTCTCTCTCTCTCTCTCTCTCTCTCTCTCTCTCTCTCTCTCTCTCTCTCTCTCTCTCTCTCTCTCTCTCTCTCTCTCTCTCTCTCTCTCTCTCTCTCTCTCTCTCTCTCTCTCTCTCTCTCTCTCTCTCTCCATCCAGCTCTTACAGGATGTCCAGGCGTCAGAGGGTCAGGTGGTGGTGTTGGAGTGCAGGGTTCGAGGCAGTCCTCCTCTGCAGGTCCAGTGGTTCAGACAGGGACAGGTCATCCAGGACTCTCCAGACTTCCGCATCCTACAGAAAAGTGAGACATTCTCAGTAGAGTCAGAACACTTATTGGTGGTGGCTGGACCCAGAGTTAGAGGTCATAGGCCACATAGCATCGACTAGTAAAGAAAGATTCGAGTGACTTATGAGTCTTACTCTCTCCCTCTCTCTGTTCTTTACCTCTCCTCCCTCGCTCTGTTCTTTACCTCTCCTCCCTCGCTCTGTTCTTTACCTCTCCTCCCTCGCTCTGTTCTTTAACTCTCCTCCCTCGCTCTGTTCTTTAACTCTCCTCCCTCGCTCTGTTCTTTAACTCTCCTCCCTCTCTCCCTTTGATGTCATGTGAAACACAGAGCCACGGTCTGCAGCAGAGCCAGGTAAGAGTAACCTCACTTCCTCCATATGTCATTTTCAGTCATGTTGTTGTCATCAACAAAGTCACAGCCATATGTCAACTCCCGTCAGCTCCATCATCCATCAAAACTGTCCTCAACCTGTCTGTTGTGTCAGTCTGTGCTGTCACTTTGGCACTGGGATGATGTCATCTACCGTTAACCTGGATATGATGAAAAAAGTAAGGCCTTAAAACGACAGTCTGGCACAGTATGAGGGAATCCCTACTAAACTCTGACAGGCGTACACAAACTCTCACACACATATTTACACACAGACTTTTTCCAGTCTGTGACGGTGTGACTGATAAGATACATCAGGTGTTGCCGCCAAGCTCTCACAAAAATCCTGTGAGTCACACTACAGACATCTCTCAACACCTGTGTTCTCTCTCTCTCTCTCTCTCTCTCTGTGTGTGTATGTGTGCATATGTTGGTATGTCTGTCTGTCTCTGTGTGTAGGTGTATGTTTTCCTACTTCACCTGTCACATTCAGAGTGGTGTGTGTGTCTGTCAGTCTGTTTGTCTCTCAACCCTCCAACCCTGTCTGATCTTTAGTCTATTCATTGGCAGTGAGTCACATCTAACTGTCAGTCTCCTGTCTAACATATACATACCATATGTCTAACTGTCTATCATATGTCTGTCTTACCTCCAACTACAAACATATAGATAGTAAACCTGCCACTCTTTTCTATGGCTGTGTAAATGTCTATTAAACCTGTCTAACAGAGTCAGCGTCTGTCTCATTCAAATTTTACACACTTCCCTTTCAGCAACTGTCCTTATACTGACCACCAGAAATATATATATATATTTTTGCTGTTAGTTGTAACACTGTGTCACTGTTACCACAGTGATTTGATGAGATTTGTAATTGTTTCTTCCAGAGGAGATATGTACGCTGGTGATAGCTGAGGCCTTCCCAGACGATGGAGGTCAGTTCTGCTGCACTGCAACCAACCTTTACGGCTCCATCAGCAGCAGTGCCCAACTCTCTGTTACTGGAGGGGCCTTCAACACACTCACAGGTGAGTTACCATCATTATTGTATTCACAGGTACAGAAAATGTACCATCAGGACAGTTTGTATAACTTGTAGCAACTTATAGGTGAATTTGCCATTAGTGCAGGTGAATTTTGTAGTTTGCACAGCGTTTATGCAGAGTGTTGATACTGTACAGTGCATTCGTACAGTACCTTGACTTTTTCATATTTTGTTACGTTACAGCCTTATTCTAAAATTGATTAAATTGTTTTTTTCCCCCTCATCAATCTACACACAATACCCCATAATGACAAAGCAAAAACCGTTTTTTATAAATGTTTGCAAAAAAAAAAAATATATATGGAAATATCACATTTACATAAGTATTTAGACCCTTTACTCAGTACTTTGTTGAAGCACCTTTGGCAGCGATTTTATCCTTGAGTCTTCTTGGGTATGATGCTGCAAGCTTGGCACACCTGTATTTGTGGAGTTTCTCCCATTCTTCTCTGCAGATCCTCTCAAGCTCTGTCAGTTTGGATGGGGAGCGTTGCTGCACAGCTATTTTCAGGTCTCTCCAGAGATGTTCGATCAGGTTCAAGTCCGGGCTCTGGCTGGGCCACTCAAGGACATTCAGAGACTTGTCCTGAAGCCACTCCTGTGTTGTCTTGGCTGTGTGCTTAGGGTTGTTGTCCTGTTGGAAGGTTATCCTTCGCCCCAGTCTGAGGTCCTGAGCGCTCTGGAGCAGGTTTTCATCAAGAATCTCTCTGTACTATGCTCTGTTAATCTTTCCCTCAACCCTGACTAGTCTCCCAGTCCCTGCCGCTGAAAAACATCCCCACAGCATGATGCTGCCACCACCAGGCTTCACCGTAGGGATGGTGCCAGGTTTCCTCCAGACATGACGCTTTGCATTCAGGCCAAAGAGTTCGATCTTGGTTTCATCAGACCAGAGAATCTTGTTTCTCAAGGACTGAGAGTCTTTAGGTGCCTTTTGGCAAACTCCAAGCGGGCTGTCATGTGCCTTTTACTGAGGAGTGGCTTCCGTTTGGCCACTCTACCATAAAGGCCTAATTGGTGGAGTGCTGCAGAGATGGTTGTCCTTCTGGAAGGTTCTCCCATCTCCACAGAGGAACTCTGGAGGTCTGTCAGATGTCAATGCCCTACTCCCCTGATTGCTCAGTTTGGCCAGGCAGCCAGCTCTAGGAAGAGTCATGGTGGTTCTAAATGTCTTCCATTTAAGATTGATGGAGGCCACTGTGTTCTTGGGGACCTTCAATGCTGCATAAATGTTTTGGTACCCTTCCCCAGATCTGTGCCTCGACACAATCCTGTCTCTGAGCTCTACGGACAATTCCTTTGACCTCATGGCTTGGTTTTTGCTCTGACATGCACTGTCAACTGTGGGCCCTTACATAGACAGATGTGTGCCTTTCCAAATCATGTCCAATCAATTGAATTGACCACAGGTGGACTCTAATCAAGTTGTAGAAATATCTCAAGGATCATCAATGGAAACAGGATGCACCTGAGCTCAATTTCGAGTCTCATAGCAAAGGGTCTGAATACTTATGTAAATAAGGTATTTCTGTTTTTAAATAAATTAGCAAACATTTATAAAAACCTGTATTTGCTTATCATTATGGGGTGTCGTGTGTAGATTGATGAGGAAAAATGTTTATGTAATCCATTTTAGAATATGTGGGAAAAGTCATGGGGTTTGAATACTTTCCGAATGCACTGTACATCTGGTTCAACGACGAGGGCTTGTGTACCTCTGGCTCATGTCAATGATTACCAATAGGCAGTCAGCCTGGGAGATCGAGTGGTTTTGGCTCCGACCTGGAGCCCTGTGTGGTATTTCCTCTGGTACTCTTTATTATCATGGATCTATATGATGAGAAGAAAGGAAGAGGGGGAAGAAATAGGCTATTTAGGTCATGAGCAGCACATCTCTGTGTGGGAGAAGGGAGGCGTGTTTATTCTCTCTGTGTACTCTCAGTTCACCACGCAATCAGAGGGCCAAATCCAAGGGCCAAATAAACAGGGATTACATCAAGAGCTTCTCCAGACAAACAGGCTGACTAGACATTCTAAGTTAATATAGAGCTGCCATGTTAGTGGGGTATATGAGGATGGGGGGCAGCTGGGCTCTGCTGGAGGTAATATTAGTGTACTATATTAGGAGAAGGGGAGGGGAGAGTGCTCTTCTGCAGGTTATGTTAGTGCACTGTGAAGAGGCTCTGCTGGGGGTAAACCTCTACTTTCTCCTGGTCTCTCTCCCTCTAGCGGTGTACAACTCGGCCAGGAACTGTGTGGCATCCAGGGATGACTCTGTCTTCGAGGATGCCCAGGCCTTCCCCCCACCCCCGCCCACAGAGATCAGCCTATTGGAGGTACCGCCCAAGACCCCACCCAGTGCCAGTGCAGAGGGTTTCCATGTCAACGAGCTGGAGATCTGGCCCAGTGTGTCAGCCCTGCCGCCCTCCCTCATGTACCCCAACATGGAGGGCCAGGACCGGCGGGCTAGCCCCCCTCAGCCCTCCTTCGGCCTGCCTCCACCAGAGCCCCAGCCAGACTTCCCAGGCCCAGCCAAGATGTCTCCACCCTCGGTGAAGGAAGGCCCTCCGCTGCCCACCAAGCCCAAACTGTGAGTACACCCATCATGCCATGCTGCCATCCCCTTGTCATAAGTGATGGCTGATTGAGCCGGCATCATCACTCCCATAATAAGTGATTATATCGTGGATCAGGGATCTTGGTGTATTCAGCTTTTGAAAGGGGAATCTCAGAATTGAGAACAAAAGCATTCCGGTCTCTTTATGGTGTCAGTGCCATGTCAGTGCTGTGTTTGTGTGCCAGAGATGGCCTGGCTGGCAGCTGCTGTGCGGCTAAAAATGGATCTGTCTGTATGGCTTCTGTTCTGTTGGATGGCTCCTATTGTCTCTGTGTGACTCCTGTGTGCACGAACAGGGCCCCTGCTCTCTCTGTATGGCCTCCCCCTGTAGCCTCCCTGTGTGTATTATAGTGTAGGCAGCGAGTATGATGTCTGTGTTGTTACAGGGCTGTAGAGCATTGATAGTCCTTGTATCTCAAACACAGTAAATAGATGGCTGAAAAAGACAGCTCCACAAGTGAGCGGGGCATGCACGTTGCTACTTGCTGTTGCTCAGTCAGGTCTGGCTATAGATGGAGTTGTATGAAGCTTCTGATCTTGGCTCATTTTATTTAGTGGTTCAGGCATGATATATGTCTTATGCATTAGCGAGGAGGGACGTTCTAGTCGTGATGGGGTCTGAGACTGACATATTTGTGATGTGGCCTAAGACTGGGCACATGTGGAGCATGAATGTTATGTAGGGCTCATGCTCTGTGCTTTGTACATCGCATGTGCGTTGTTGCGTTGATTTTCTGAATCCCCCTTTTGGATGACTGTCTGTGTAACTCTTGCTAAATGTTGACATTGTGCCCTCTATGCTTCCAGAGCGGAGGGTATAGAGGAGGAGACAGAAACTGACAGGTAAACAACAGAAAGGTTGGGCTGGTCTGGGTCTGGTCTGAGTGAGGCTCTCTGGGTGTGATGTGAACGAGCCCTGTTGTTTGAGTAATGCTGGGATCAGAACAACGTGTTGGCACATTTACATTGTTTTGCTATATTTCGCTCGCTCTGAGTTTCTGCAAATAGCAGGATCTCCGTAAAGCTGCTTCCTTGAGTGAGTTTTTCCACAATAATGACATGGACAGGCTGCCAAAAACAATCAGCCCCCCCCACTGTGAAGCGTGCGGAGGGACGGTGTACTGCCCCCCCTCCCCTCCCTCCCCTACATCCACTCAGTAATTACACAGTAGAAACAGCAGCCCTGCCATTTCCCAGGGGTCAGTGCGTTGTGCCGTACCGGAGGTTAGCTCCCTCTCTGTCCCCTGATGACCTGTAGAAGTGTTGACTGACAAACTAAAGTCTTAGGCACCGGCCACTCTTGATCTTCAACCTCTGACCTCACAGCAGGGGTCACCGCCTCTCATTTGTTCTCCTCTACAAGTCCCTGTTACCTTTAAAGTTTTTTCCATGGTCTTTAAACTGCATGCTGTTGCACAATGTTCTACACTATCTATGTCTGTTGCCTTTGAAAAGGGACCCTGTTGTGTGACTTTTACTGCCTCTGGTGTAAAAGTCAGTTTTTATATTTGCTGGATTTGATTTGACTACTCCAATGTAACTTTAACTGTGTTTCCGATTGAGTAGTTTTGCTAAATTGCCGTGAATCCAATGGGGACTGAATGGAAACTATGACCCCACTGTCTTGGCTCTCCGTCTCTCTATGTGAAAAAAGCTCTATCATGCAACGGCTCTCGTTTCACTGCAGCCAATAAGGTGACTGAGAATCGGTGTCTGTTTTGACTGATGTCTTTAATAGACCGGACTAGGGCTGTTGCGGTGACCGTATAACCTGTGTCTCCCGAGTGGCGCAGTGGTCTAAGGCACTGCATCGCAGTGCTAGCTGTGCCACTAGAGATTCTGGTTCTAATCCAGGCTCTGTCGTAGCCGGCCGCGACCGGGAGACCCATGGGGCGGCGCACAATTGGCCCAGGGTAGGGGAGGGAATGGCCGGCAGGGATGTAGCTCAGTTGGTAGAGCATGGCGTTTGCAACGGCAGAGTTGTGGGTTCGATTCCCACGGGGGGCCAGTATTTAAAAAAAAACGATATATGCACTCACTAACTAAATGTAACCACCACACCGGTTGTCACGAGTCATGAAGGCAGTCAAATTCCACGTGACTGTTTAGTCATGGTAATTAGGTTTCTCCAAGCTCTGATGCTGCTGCTGGTCATTAATAGCCTACCAAACTTGCTAACTGCCTGGTACTCAGCACTCTATTGTCCCACTAATCACTCTGACATCAATGCAAATGTATTCGAAAATCGAATCAAAATCTTAATGAGAGCACATGAGCTCATGTTGCGCAACATTTCTATAGGCTATGCAATTGCGTGAGAAAACAGAGTGATGGCCTCTACTAAAAAGAGGAGGATCCCATCAGCTTTCTATAGGCTAGGCCTACTATATTTATTTCTCAACTTTCCTAATATTAAGCACATTGCTTTTCTTTACAACAGGAGTATAGCCTACCTGGCTGGCATGAAAATGAATCACAGGAAAAGCGTCCTCCATCCGCTATTTAAGTGCATAGATGACATGTATTTTTTCCCGCTGCCCCTGTTTCGAGACAGGTGCATGATAATGGTCCATTCTAAATCAAACAAATTTCACACATATATGATTTAGTATATGTAAAGATTAAATAAAAAATAGTCTGATGGGTGACAATATTAGCCTATCACTTGTGAATTATATATTACCACTTGTGAAGGATGCCCAGCATAGGAAATTTACTTTATTTTGCAACTTTTTCGATTCATAGTCGCACACCTCATGTAGCCTAGCCCATAGGCCTATATGTTTTGATAAGGTTTGTATCACAACTAAAGAGGCTAACCGGCATACATAACCAGCGCGTGAGTTTCAAGTTTGGGGAAGATAATTTTCACCATAAAAATGCACTTTTATAATAAAAGCATTACATGCATAATCGGATTTGCGCTCACTTTTGATAATGGTGTTTTCCTGCTAATGGAACATTCCCGCTTATAGTCTACTGCCATGTGCACATTGTTGCACTCATAATGTGAAGAAATAGCCTAATAGTTTATCAACATTTTAAGCTAAACGTTCTGATCTGTTGTGTCAGCCACATTGCGTAAAATATTTGGGGGATGCTAGTGGTTATATTAATTTGGGATCTATTGCATCCCACAACTGTCCCAGACTATGTTTGGAATATTTATTTCTCGCACAGAATAGGTCAACTTTTGGACTATGGGGGATAGTAGATTGTCATAGGCTAGTGCTTTTGCTGTTCGTTAGGCCTACTCAACTTGTTAGCTGACGAAAAGTAAATGTGGACAGTTCTTCCAATAACTTCAATATGCACCTCGGAATTGGATAATGACACGGACAGTTGCGTCCCCGATGTGTCTGTCTTCGCTTGTAGCCTATGAGAAAGACCCGATCACGTGATGGAGAGAGCGCAGCACTCAGGGAGAAAGGCACAACAAAGGCTTGGATTGTTTTAGGGTGCATTATTGCCACAAAGGGGATGTCACCGTGAAATTCGAGGTATTATCAAGTGCTTGTCAAATTGTGAATGAGATACTAATGAAGTGTGTACAGCCTGTGCAAAAAACAAAGCAGAGCTCATGCCTTTCAAGCAACTTTTTTCAAATCATCATTAGTCGCATCATGCAGCCTTAAAATGTATTAAAAATCAAAACATATAGCCCAACGTTTGTAGAACAACTAAAGTTACATTAATAACTCTAAATTAAGCATATAGGAGTACCTATTTATTTGTGCATGTGCACACTCCCTCAAATCGCTTGGAGAAAATATTTATACTTTATTCAGCTTTGTTCAATTGTATTCTTCATACTATAAAATAATGCTACAGAATTCTAAGCAAATCTTGTCTGCTAAATGAACTAGTGTAGCCCACAGCCATTTGGCATAGCCACATCAGGACAACACAGAGTATGCTATTCTGTACACACTTCACTGTCGATGTTATCATGCTTCTTTAGACCTGTCTAAAATAAATAATGGATTTATTAGACTTTTTAAAATGTAGATGTTCCAAAGGTCTGCATCAGTGGCTTGTAGGCTATGGGTGGAAGCCAGGAGATGCTAAATGTGTTTATGTTAATTAACGGTCAATTACCAACAGTTATTTGCTTGACAATCACCGGCTGACGAAATTTCATGACCGCCACAGCCCTAGACCGGACCAACCACAGTTACAGTCTCGTTCTGCTTCAGCGGCTGTATTGTATTCAGAGGAAAGAAATGTGTTTTAGTGATGGCCTAAGAGGACGTACTATTGCATCCATGCATCTCAACCATAACATAGGCCTACATCTGTTATTGATGCCTAACATTGACCTATTAACTATGGATCTGTGGGCCAGTGTCTTGATTAGTAGTGTTATTGAAAGCTCTCCTGTCGATGTTATCTCAGAACTGCATTAACAGAGCTGAGCTGTGGAGAGGAAGTGGCTGTATGACTTGGCAGGCTGAGGTGACTGCAGGAGACCTGATCTGTGAAAACACGCCTGCTGTCTGTCTGCACTGTGACTGTTCTTTACTAGAGGAAGAGGGAGTTGGGCCAGTCAGTCAGTTAGTGGGGTTCTGATGGCTGATGTTACTGGTGTTGCCAGACCTGGTGGAAGAATCAGAGGAAGCTCTTTGGGGAGAGGCCACAAGTTGGCTGTTAGGATCGGAACATTGGCCTAGTGTTGAAAGAGGGCGAGAGAGGGAGGGTGAGGGGGGAGAGAGAGGGAGAGGGGGGAGAGAGAGGGAGAGGGGAGGGGAGAGAGGGAGAGAGAGATAGAGGGGGGAGAGGGAGGGAGAGAGAGAGAGAGGGAGGAAGGGAGAGGGGGGAGAGAGGTAGAGAGGGAGAGAGAGAGGGGGGATGGAGGGAGGGAGGGAGGGAGGGAGGGAGGGAGGGAGGGAGGGAGGGAGAGAGAGAGAGAGAGAGAGAGAGAGAGGGGGAGGGGAGAGGGTAGAGAGATAGAGGGAGAGAGAGGGGGGAGTGAGGGCGAGACAGAGAGAGAGAGGGAGGGAGGGAGAGGGGGGAGAGAGGGAGGGAGGGAGGGAGAGGGGGGAGAGAGAGGGAGAGAGAGAGAGAGAGGGGGGAGGGAGGGCGAGAGAGAGAGAGAGAGGGAAGGAGGGAGAGGGGAAAGAGAGAGGGAGAGAGAGAGGGGAGGGAGGGAGGGCGAGAGAGAGAGAGAGGGGGAGGAAGGAGAGAGAGAGAAAGAGAGGCTGAAAGGGTCAGGTAGAGTCGGTTTTAGGTCTTAAGGGCTTGCAGCAGTGTATAAGGGTATGTATTAAGCTGTAAAAGGTTGTTGGGTCTGTAGATATGCCATGAGGCAGGTCATAAATCACTTAGCTGGGAGCTATGATATCAGTTTGAGTCTGTATGCTCAGTCCTGATTTATGATTCAGACCACGTATCAAGCCATATCGCACTGGACTGATCTGGAAGTTGTAAATCTGCTCTGTGTCTGTGTGTGTGTGTGTGTGTGTGTGTGTGTGTGTGTGTATGTGTGTGTGTGTGTGTGTGTGTGTGTGTGTGTCGCATGTGTACTGTACATTGTGATGTATGGAGTGTGAGCGGTATTGGTGTCTAGTATCAACTTTGTAATATTGATACATGCTACAGTGTGACATTTCACAGGAACCGTTTGCATTTGCTATGGATAATGACATATACCTAGTAAGCGCTAAAACCACTGTGTGGAGAGGCATTCAGAAAGTCAGGTCGTGGAGCTGTTGTCTCAGATTTCCCCTGACATTCCGTGTGGCACATCTTCAATTTCTTAATTCCCATGCTGTCGATAACTGTCAACATTTACTATATGCACATGCCAAACAAAGTCTACAAAAGATAATGACACAGTATGTATTTGTACAGAAACACCAAGGACATTCAGTTCAAGCGGCAGCCTCTAAAGGGAAAGTCCAAACCCATGTCATGTGAGGTTTTTGAGGAGAGGATCATAGCGAAGTGCCAACAGAATGAGGCACAGTGAGGTGTGACTGTACTATTGACTGTGATCACAGTCGCACAACATTAGATAATGGGTTCTGATATAATCTGTCGGTGGGCGTTGTCAAACACACAAGCAGCAATTATCCTGCTAACATTTTATATCTTAATCACTGTTTCATAAGACAGGGAATCAAAACATGACTGTTGAAATAGTTATCTTGCACGTATCCATCTTTAGAAACAACCTTCTTTTTATCCACCGCTGAGCCCTCGCTGGCAAACCCTCTGTGAGAATCTCCACCAGGCTTCATCTTCCTGATTGCTCCAGATTATGTGAGGATTACGGATCGTGAAAGCAGAGGTGTCAAGCACAGATCAGCAGTTTACACAACCTCAACTTTGCCTTAACCCACTCACAATCTAAACTTACAAATATTACATAACAAAACCATTAACCTTCATAACTCAATCCTTGATTGGGGACTACTTGAAATTTGGTTGAGTTCTGGTTCAAGTTGAGTTCCTTCTGGTGAGTCTAAAAACAGGCTGTTGATCATGAGATCATAATGTGGCAAAGTGGGCCTGTCGTCATGGTGATGAGGAAGTGATACTGTAGTGCCTCTCAGAACCCCTGCAGGGTTAGGGTGAGAGGGTCATCGTGGTCAGACAGCTGTGTTAATCCTGACTGTTCCAGACTGATCTGTCACAGCCTCCACCCTGAGAGACCTACCACAAGCACACTGAGTCACAATGAGAGAGAGAGAGAGAGAGAGAGAGAGAGAGAGAGAGAGAGAGAGAGAGAGCGAGAGAGAGAGAGAGAGAGAGAGAGAGAGAGAGAGAGAGAGAGAGAGAGAGAGAGAGAGAGAGAGAGAGAGAGAGAGAGAGAGAGAGAGAGAGAGAGAGTGTGTGTTTGGTTTTGCAAACAGCTGAAATCACAGAACAATACAAAGTCATGTTCTGGCCTTTTGTGTTCAGGGAGCAGGAAGTGGAAGGTGTCGGCTCTGCTGGAGCCACATGGCAGACAGGCTGCAACAATTATCTTTCAGGGGTCAGAGGTCAAAGGTGACTATTATGTGTTAAAATGCTGCTAGCAAATGGCTACATATGGGGTCACAACCTCACCATGTGGTGACCCTCTCCCTCGTGGCATCGGGGAACTCCCATTCCTGACTAAAATGTGTGTCACACACACACACACACACACACACACACACACACACACACACACACACACACACACACACACACACGAACTGGGCTAACAATCCCAAACATGCAGGAGCTTAAAACAACAGCCTACTTGGCTGTAAGTGACACCATGTGTGTATGTGTGTTAAGCCTGCAGAGTGGTAGAGATGAGGAAGCTACTAATCCCCTTTAATTTGCTATATATTGCTTATAGATTGACCCAGTGCCATTCAAACCCATGCCGGTTGCATAATTGTCATACCACAGAGATTAAATGATTGTGTCCCACTCCAAACCTCTTTAACCCTCTCTGAGGTTATCATCGTCAGGGTAACAGTGGACAACTGGAACAAACTGAAGGCAACGCTCGACCCGTTTGGTTACAAACCATTCTATCCCGGCGCTATTTCTCACTCACACACATATACACAAATACACATAAACTGTTTACAGAGGTGCCTGGATACTGTTTGTTTTGTTGTACTCAAGAGTTAATCTCAGATGTGATTTTGATGCTTTGGAATGTTCATTAATTCTCAAATCGTGCTTATACAGTATACTTAAACAACATGTTTAATATAAATATGTGGTATTGTTGAAACTATGGTTTGTGCCTGTCAAATTCAGAGCTTTGTGTTGATCTTGCGACCTCTTGCGTTCGGGGTTGTGTTTGTGTGTCGTATTGCTCTTTGTCTTGCGTTGTGGTTGTGTTACATTCAGGGTTGTGTTTGTGGAATGTACTGCTCTATGGTTGTGGTTGTGTTGCGTTCAGAGCCGTGTTGCGCTGGCTGCCAGGCTTTGTCACATATCTGTGTTGTGACTCAGAGCTGTACTCACAGCAGAGGCCTTGTGTTTATGAGGTGTAACTCTGTAACTCTCTAATGGTGTATTAACAATCACTTTCTTGTAGAGGCGTTGCGTGTGGTTTTATGAAAAGCTGGGAAACATGTATGTTAAAGAGACACATATGGAACTGAGTTTATACACAGAACACTCTTTCATTAATGTCCTGCCCAATGATGTTAAAAAAGTGAGAATGTTGTTGTTTATCAGCTCTCTGATTGGTTACATTTGTTGCTCTAAATGTGGACCTGGAGTGTGAATGGGTGTGTATGAAGAGAACTAGCCAGAGAAAGAGAGAGAGAGTTTTCTCTTCTCTGCTCTATCTTGAAAGATAAAGAATGAGGAAAAGTAGAATAAACTAAGGAAGTATAGAAAGCAGGAAGGCAGATCGTTCCTCAACAACCCCCAGACTTCCCCTGAGGTGGGCAGTCCTTAAAAGGACATGGCGAGCAGCAGGATTGGCTGAAAGAGCTGTGGCTAGACGTTGGATTGGCCGGTTGGGTTAGAGAGACCTTCAGGGAATGGAGCAGGTTTCCAAATAAGGAAGATAGTTGTTAGAGCTGGCCTTTACAATACAGCAGGGACATGAGAGAAAGAGAGTGGTGAGAGAGAGAGAGAGAGAGAGAGAGAGAGAGAGAGAGAGAGAGAGAGAGAGAGAGAGAGAGAGAGAGAGAGAGAGAGAGAGAGAGAGAGAGAGAGAGAGAGAGAGAGAGAGAGAGAGAGAGAGAGAGAGAGAGAATGCTTGTTAGTTGACAGCATGGAAACAGAGGTCTTAGTGATCCCCTGTTGAGAGCAGGGTCTGTTTCCCTGGAGAGAGGGAATGGTATTCTAAACATAGAGAAGCTCTAGCAGCTATACACTTTTGAGAATCACATTGTTTCCGCATGAAGTCAATCAGCCTCTGATTATAACTGCCATTCAGATCCCTGCCTTGGTTTGAGTTGTGTGTGTGTGTGTGTGTGCGTGCGTGTGTGTGTGGGGGGGTCTGGTACCCAGATGCGCTCAGACCCACATCCTAACACCCAGGAAACCTAGACACAACTTCCTCTATATAGCGGGCAGAGTGACATTAATTACAGGGTGTCTGTGATATATTGTAAAGTCAGCAACATATTGCATACATACATCGCCGTCACAACAGTATACTACTCACACAGTTGTTGAACCTGTCTTCCATAAGCAGGATAGTGAGATACATAAACGCTGACTTGGCAGTTAGTTGTGTGACTCGACACTTGGGAGATGACTGAGCCCTCCTGAGAGAGGAGCTGAACATACCCTCGCCCCCATGTTCCCTACCCTGCCCCCGTATCGCTCCTCGGTGATTCATCTCCAGCCACTTACAAACAACAGCAGAGCAGATGAGCTGGAGAACACAGGCCGACCTAAAAATAGACATTACACACCAATGATAAATGCACCAAAAATGTATGTCTGCCTCTGAAAATTTCCCAAAAGGCCAAAATCTCTAGGGAAAAAACATGTTTTATTTTATTTACAGACGACATGTTCCAGATCTGTGGGGGTGGTGGTGGGGGAAGATTGTTAGTCTGTAATGTGTGGCCTTTTAAGTGTGGTCCACTATTCTAACTATTTGAAGTTCCTAGATAGACTGCTATGGCTATGTTCCATGTTTGTCAGTTACAGTGGGGAAAAAAAGTATTTAGTCAGCCACCAATTGTGCAAGTTCTCCCACTTAAAAAGATGAGAGAGGCCTGTCATTTTCATCATAGGTACACGTCAACTATGACAGACAAATTGAGAAAAGAAAATCCAGAAAATCACATTGTAGGATTTTTAATGAATTTATTTGCAAATTATGGTGGAAAATAAGTATTTGGTCACCTACAAACAAGCAAGATTTCTGGCTCTCACAGACCAGTAACAACTTCTTTAAGAGGCTCCTCTGTCCTCCACTCGTTACCTGTATTAATGGCACCTGTTTGAACTTGTTATCAGTATAAAAGACACCTGTCCACAACCTCAAACAGTCACACTCCAAACTCCACTATGGCCAAGACCAAAGAGCTGTCAAAGGACACCAGAAACAAAATTGTAGACCTGCACCAGGCTGGGACGACTGAATCTGCAATAGGTAAGCAGCTTGGTTTGAAGAAATCAACTGTGGGAGCAATTATTAGGAAATGGAAGACATACAAGACCACTGATAATCTCCCTCGATCTGGGGCTCCACGCAAGATCTCACCCCGTGGGGTCAAAATGATCACAAGAACGGTGAGCAAAAATCCCAGAACCACACGGGGGGACCTAGTGAATGACCTGCAGAGAGCTGGGACCAAAGTAACAAAGCCTACCATCAGTAACACACTACGACACCAGGGACTCAAATCCTGCAGTGCTAGACGTGTCCCCCTGCTTAAGCCAGTACATGTCCAGGCCCGTCTGAAGTTTGCTAGAGTGCATCCAGAAGAGGATTGGGAGAAAGTCATATGGTCAGATGAAACCAAAATAGAACTTTTTGGTAAAAACTCAACTTGTCGTGTTTGGAGGACAAAGAATGCTGAGTTGCATCCAAAGAACACCATACCTACTATGAAGCATGGGAGTGAAAACATCATCCTTTGGGGATGTTTTTCTGCAAAGGGACCATGACGACTGATCCGTGTAAAGGAAAAATGAATGGGGCCATGTATCGTGAGATTTTGAGTGAAAACCTCCTTCCATCAGCAAGGGCATTGAAGATGAAACGTGGCTGGGTCTTTCAGCATGACAATGATCCAAAACACACCGCCCGGGCAACGAAGGAGTGGCTTCGTAAGAAGCATTTTGTCACGATCGTCTGAAGAAGCGGACCAATACGCAGCGCGTGGAGTGAACATGATGACTTTATTTAATAAAGCAACCACGAAAAAACAACAAATGACGATAGTGAAGTCCTCTGTAACACTGACAGAAACATGGAACAAAAACCCACAATACCCACGAGAAAACACACAGTATAAATATGGCTCCCAATCAGAGATAACGAGCCGACAGCTGTCACTCGTTACCTCCGATTGGGAGTCACCTGAATAATCACGAACAATCACCACACATAGAAATGAAACAACCAGAATACCCAACATAGAAATACACCCAAACAAGGAAAATGAACAACCCTGGCTCAATAATAAAGTCCATGGAGCCAGAGTGTCACAGTACCCCCCCCTAAAGGTGCGCACTCCGGGCGCACCAGCATACAGTCTAGGGGAGGGTCTGGGTGGGCGTCTGTCCATGGTGGCGGTTCTGGTCCAGGTCGTGGTCCCCACCCCACCTTAGTCACTATCCGCTTCCGTAGCCCCCTCCACATGACCACCCCCCAACTAAACCCACCTGGATTAAGGGGCGGCACCGGACTAAGGGGCAGCACCGGACTAAGGGGCAGCACCGGGCTAAGGGGCAGCACCGGGCTAAGGGGCAGCACCGGGCTAAGGGGCAGCACCGGGCTAAGGGGCAGCACCGGGCTAAGGGGCAGCACCGGACTAAGGGGCAGCACCGGGCTAAGGGACAGTACCTGACTAGCTGGCGGATCCTGGCTGGCTGGCTCAGGCGGATCCTGGCTGGACGGCTCTGGCGGATCCTGTCTGGCGGAAGGCTCTGGCTGATCCTGTCTGGCGGAAGGCTCTGGCTGATCCTGTCTGGCGGAAGGCTCTGGCTGATCCTGTCTGGCGGAAGGCTCTGGCTGATCCTGTCTGGCGGAAGGCTCTGGCTGATCCTGTCTGGCGGAAGGCTCTGGCTGATCCTGTCTGGCGGAAGGCTCTGGCTGATCCTGTCTGGCGGAAGGCTCTGGCTGATCCTGTCTGGCGGAGAGCTCTAGCGGCTCCGGTTTGGCGGACGGCTCTGAAGGCTCATGGCAGACGGGCGGCTTTGCAGGCTCAGTACAGACGGGCAGTTCAGACGGCGTTGGGCAGACGGACAGTTCAGACGGCGTTGGGCAGACGGGCAGTTCAGACGGCGTTGGGCAGACGGACAGTTCAGGCGCCGTTGGGCAGACGGGCAGTTCAGGCGCCGTTGGGCAGACGGGCAGTTCAGGCGCCGTTGGGCAGACGGGCAGTTCAGGCGCCGTTGGGCAGACGGGCAGTTCAGACGGCGTTGGGCAGACGGACAGTTCAGGCCCCGTTGGGCAGACGGCAGACTCTGGCCGTCTGAGGCGCACCGTAGGCCTGGTGCGTGGTGCCGGAACTGGAGTTACCGGGCTGAGGACACGCATCTCAGGGCTAGTGCGGGGAGAAGCAACAGGGCATGCTTGGCCCTGGGGACGCACCGTAGGCCTGATGCGTGGTGCCGGAACTGGAGGTACCGGGCTGAGGACACGCATCTCAGGGCTAGTGCGGGAAGCAGCAACAGGGCATGCTTGGCCCTGGGGACGCACCGTAGGCCTGATGCGTGGTGCCGGAACTGGAGGTACCGGGCTGAGGACACGCATCTCAGGGCTAGTGCGGGAAGCAGCAACAGGGCATGCTTGGCCCTGGGGACGCACCGTAGGCCTGATGCGTGGTGCCGGAACTGGAGGTACCGGGCTGAGGACACGCATCTCAGGGCTAGTGCGGGAAGCAGCAACAGGGCATGCTTGGCCCTGGGGACGCACATAAGGGCTAGTGCGGAGAGCCGGAACAGGGCATGCTGGACCCTGGGGACTCACATTAAGCCTAGTGCGGAGAGCAGCAACAGGACGCACAGGACTCGGGAGACACACAGGAGGCTTGGGGCGTGGTGTAGGCACTGGTGGGAAAGGGCTGGCGACGCGCACCGTATCCCTGGTGCGAGTGGCCGGAACAGGCCGGGCTGGGCTGGCGAAGCGCACCGTATCCCTGGTGCGAGTGGCCGGAACAGGCCGGGCCGGGCTGGCGAAGCGCACCGTATCCTTGGTGCGAGGGGTCGTAACAGGCCGGACCGTACTGGAGGCACACACCACTGGCTCTACCCCGGGAACTGGAACGGGCCGGACCGGACTGGATACACACCTCAGTCTCTCACGCCGTGCCTCTACATCTCCTTTCCCTACTTTGGCCAGTGACCCCCGTAACCTGGTTACCTCTTGAATTCGCCCCTTCTCTGCCTCCGTTAGCCCCGTCGTCCAAGCCATGTGCCCCCCCCAAAAACTTTTTGGGGTTGCCTCTCGTCCTTCCAACGATGATGGCCCTGCTGACGCCGTTGCTCCTCTCTCGCCAGGGCCTTGATCTTCCCCCAAGGTCCCTTGCCCCCGAGCATGTCCTCCCAGGACCACGATTTGCCCACCTGGGCCATCGCCAGCCTCTCGAGCTCCTTACCAGGCGCTTCCTCCCATGTCCAGCTGTCTTGCTCCTGGACACGCTGCTTGGTCCTTCTATGGTGGGTTTTTCTGTCACGATCGTCTGAAGAAGCGGACCAATACGCAGCGCGTGGAGTGAACATGATGACTTTATTTAATAAAGCAACCACGAAAAAACAACAAATGACGATAGTGAAGTCCTCTGTAACACTGACAGAAACATGGAACAAAAACCCACAATACCCACGAGAAAACACACAGTATAAATATGGCTCCCAATCAGAGATAACGAGCCGACAGCTGTCACTCGTTACCTCCGATTGGGAGTCACCTGAATAATCACGAACAATCACCACACATAGAAATGAAACAACCAGAATACCCAACATAGAAATACACCCAAACAAGGAAAATGAACAACCCTGGCTCAATCATAAAGTCCATGGAGCCAGAGTGTCACACATTTCAAGGTCCTGGAGTGGCCTAGCCAGTCTCCAGATCTCAACCCAATAGAAAATCTTTGGAGGGAGTTGAAAGTCTGTGTTGCCCAGCGACAGCCCCAAAACATCACTGCTCTAGAGGAGATCTGCATGGAGGAATGGGCCAAAATACCAGCAACAGTGTGTGAAAACCTTGTGAAGACTTACAGAAAACATTTGACCTGTGTCATTGCCAACAAAGGGTATATAAGAAAGTATTGAGAAACTTTTGATATTGACCAAATACTTATTTTCCACCATAATTTGCAAATAAATTCATTAAAAATCCTACAATGTGATTTTCTGGAATTTTTTTTCTCATTTTGTCTGTCATAGTTGACGTGTACCTATGATGAAAATTACAGGCCTCTCTCATCTTTTTAAGTGGGAGAACTTGCACAATTGGTGGCTGACTAAATACTTTTTTTCCCCACTGTATATCAAGCACAGACTGCTGGGTTTTTATGTGGCTGGCATGTAGATAATGCTAACTCTGGTCTGTAAACATTTGAAAAGCACAGCAGATACTGTTTCTGTGTGCCACCCATGAAAGCTATAGTACACAGAACATAATATGGATTATATTTCCTGACAGTATAAAGTCACAATAGAGACTTTACAAAGGAGATTCCTTCCTATTGTATCTTATCTGAGGAAGACAGAATAACATGGTTGATGAATTTCTTCCCTGATTCATGAATTTCATTTCCCATGAATCAGTGGGAATGTTATACATCAGATCTTAGTCCAAATTAACAATACGATAAACATACGTCAGGTACCGTAATGTAATAAGATCTGGGTGTCTCCTTCTAACTGTCGCATTCTTTCACAATCTCTCTCTTTCTCTCTTACTTTCAATCTTTTGTCTCTGACTCAAAAATAGTGGGCTGTTGTTATTCTTGGAGCCTGCTTCTGAAAGGTCTCTCGATCAGTGGGCCGTATTGCAGTGCTTTTATTGTGAAGGAGGCGGTTCTCAGACAGGCTCAGGCTGACTCACGCAGAGAGAGCGAGAGAGAGAGAGAGAGAGAGAGAGAGAGAGAGAGAGAGCGAGAGAGAGAGAGAGAGAGAGGGAGGGAGGCTGAGTCTGTCACCGTCTGGCTGCTGGCTGCTCTATATATGCTGCTCTGCTATCTGGCAGACCGGCACAGAAACAACCACACACACACACACACACACACACACACTCCTCCTGGGGACTACCTGAGCCGCAGACAGATACAGTCACCTGGACCGCATCACTGAAGGTATTAACAACTTTTTTAAACAAAAATATATTTTTGGCAACTTTAACACACTTCAGTGGAAGTAATAGTTTATGGAGAGAGAGAGAGAGGGAGAGAAGGAAGAGGGGAAGCCAGGAGAGGGGGAGCAGCAAGCAGCAAGATGCTTTTCATTAACTCTCAGTCAAGTTCAGTTCATTAGAGAGAGCACAATGAGCACACACCACATTAGCACAGCCACTGTTGCTTCATGCTTACCTCACTGCTTCAATGGAATACAGTGTTGCCATGGTAGTAAAACTTCATGAGCTAAAACAGATGGGATTAAAATCAACCGAAAGGGTGAATTGAGAGAGGGAATGAGGGAGTGCAGAATAAGGAGAGACACATGATAGAGAAGGAGAGCCCTTTTGTTTATTTCTGTCTGCTTTGCCAGCCGCTCGCCCAGTTAATGTTAAAATATGGATGTGTGGTTTATAAGACACAGAGAAGCAGAGACATAAACCAATTCATTTACTGAAGGTCTCTGGGAAGTGGTTAGTCTGAATCGGAGGGCTGCAGGAAAATGACTGCTTTACTAAGGGTGGTAGGGTCTGTGAGTTTATAAGGAGTTGTAGTGTGAGTTGATGTAGGGATTACAGTAGTGCAGTGTCTGTTGCTTTATTGTGGGTTGTGTCAGTGGTGTGTTAGTGGTGAACGCCTAGGTATGCTTATATAGGTCAGTTGTGTGGTGCCACTTTGGGGTCTGTTGGATTAGTTAGCACAATAGTGTCTGTCAGGTAATAACAGTAGTACCAGGTTTGGCTATAGTCCTTCACTGAGTTCTCTTGTTTCTACCCCTCCCTACCCCTCCCTTCCCCTCCCTTCCCCTCCCTTCCCCTCCCTACCCCTCCCTTCCCCTCCCTTCCCCTCCCTTCCCCTCCCTACCCCTCCCTTCCCCTCCCTTCCCCTCCCTTCCCCTCCCTTCCCCTCTCTTCCTCTCTCTTCCTCTCTCTTTCTCTCTCTTTCTCTCTCTTCCTCTCTCTTCCTCTCTCTTTCTCTCTCTTTCTCTCTCTTTCTCTCTCTTCCCCTCTCTTTCTCTCTCTTTCTCTCTCTTTCTCTCTCTTCCCCTCTCTTTCTCTCTCTTTCTCTCTCTTCCCCTCTCTTTCTCTCTCTTTCTCTCTATTTCTCTCTCTTTCTCTCTCTTTCTCTCTCTTTCTCTCTCTTTCTCTCTCTTCCTCTCCCTTCCCCTCTCTTTCTCTCTCTTTCTTTCTCTTTCTCTCTCTTCCTCTCTCTTTCTCTGGCTCTCCTCCTTTTTCTCCTTCTTCCTCTCCACTCCTGCTGCTAATCCCATTTGATGGAGATGTCTTTCCCATTCCAATCCCAGGAAGAATATCTTGAGCATTCCTGCAAAACAGAAAAACACTCTCTGTCTCACCGGACAGAGAGAGGGAGACGGGGGAGAGAGACAGAGGAGGGAGAGAGAGCTCACTGTTCATTCTCTGTACTCCTCACCTGATATTATATTATATATAAAATGGCTCCACAAATGATAGAGAGAGAGAGAGATGTAGGGAGGGAGGGAGGGAGGGAGGGAGGGAGGGAGGGAGGGAGGGAGGGAGGGAGGGAGGGATAAAGAAGGGGTTGATTGGAGCTGGAGCAGCCCTGAACTGTTATTCTATTATACATAAAATGGCTTCACAGATGATATACTGATTGAATAGAGAGAGAGAGAGAGCGAGAGAGAGAGATGGACGGAGGGAGGGAGGGAGGGAGGGAGGGAGGGAGGGAGGGAGGGAGGGAGGGAGGGAGGGTGGGAGGGAGGGAGGAAGAGACATAAAGAAGGGGGTGATTGGAGCTGGAGCAGCCCTGAACTGTTAGTCTAGTCGGAATGAGCCACACGCTCTGTACAGCGTTTAAAGAGGGGGGGAAATAGTCTGGTTCTGTTTTATGTGGTGTGTGTGCAATTAGAGCCAGAGAGTAAAGGAGGTGGTGGAGTACAGATGGAGGGAGGCAAAAGAGAGAAACATGGAGAGGTTGAAAATACATTTGGAAGTCTAGGAGAACAAAGACAGAGAGAAATTGGAGTGGGACAAGGAAAGAGAGAAGGAATGGGAGTTGATAACAAAAAGTACTTTACTGGTTTCCTTTGTTGTCTATATGAAAAATGTCAGGGACTACTCCTGCCAATAAAGCACCTCAAAGGAACTGACCTAGGAGCTGAATCAGGGGGGTTATGAAATGTCCATGGAAAGTTGGGCAGCTCTCTACTGAGGAGGAGCAGGAGAGGAGGGATTAGGGAGAGCTGTATGAGTCGTGTGTGTGTTAAGTTAGGGTGGATATGAGTCGTGTGTGTTGAGGAGTTAGGGTGTATATGAGTTGAGTGTGTGTTGAGGAGTTAGGGTGTATATGAGTCGTGTGTGTTGAGGAGTTAGGGTGTATATGAGCCGTGTGTGTTGAGGAGTTAGTGTGTATGAGTTTTGTGTGTATGGGAATGAATGAGGTTCTCAGAGTGGGCCTGCATGGTGTTGAGTCAGCCTGTTATGTGGGTCAGGTCAATGGGTTAACTCTGGTTCTAAACCTGACGGGCTGGATGTTTGGCCTAAATGCTCCTTCACGTGGAAACGGATCTGATCAAGGGCTCTATTTTCGGCTGGCGTTAAGGCAGCGCTAGTGTCAAGCGCACGTTAGTTTGCAATTTCGTCATGTAAAAACTGCCAGCCCTAACACCAGGTTTGGTAATTTACCTGTCTTATATCAGCTCGCTGGCGCTCAGATGGAAATATTTTGAGGTGTGTCCTTAAAAACATGATCCAAAGTGCTAATTTCAGGCAGAGCTTGTGTGCATGTGTAGGCCTCTCTGTGTGTGTTTAGTTTTGTGTGGTTTGTGTGCACACAGCACACACCTGTGGGGTGTACTACAAATCAAGTTCAATGAGTTAGCCAGCTAACTTTGATAAACAACCAGAAATAACTATAGATTATTTGGTTCATTAAGAAAGCTAAACTCAGATATGTGTTTTTGGTTGTTGAGTCAGAGACCATGCCCATTTGAAGCTTATCTTTCAAAGTTATTTCAGAACATTTAGACAAGTTAGCTGGCTAACTCATGGAACCTGCTTTTTACTATACCCCTCTGTTTGAGGGCTTCACTTTAATTTGTTGATGGAAGTTTATCATGGTCACTAGTTTATCTCATCCGGCGATCTGAAGTGATGATGTCAAACATAAACATTCAGCTATCTTGCTGGGGTTGTTTGTATACTGGATTCATGTAAGCTGTTATTACAGCCCCTTACCGTAAACTTAACATAGGACTTCAATGGATGTCAAATAGAACTCCAAATGGTTGCCTAAAAAAGAGCTCATTGTTGTTATTCGAGATCCTTGGTGAACAACGTCTATGTATAACTGTTGTATAATGACCTGTTACTTTGCTAGGGTAAATACAGATGCCATAGTGTAAACATTATGCTGCAGCAATAGAGATAATCATTAACAACTGTATCATGGTGATTTCAGCCCATATCTAGACTTCCTGTCATTTGTAAAAGCCTTGGGTATTGTACCTGTGTATGCATGTGTATAAACATGTGTAAGGATTGCATGCCTCCCCTCTACTCCTCCTCTTGCAGTCTGATCTCACAAAAATATGACATTACTTTGATCAACACTCAGCCTGATAGGTGTGTGTCTGTGAGCGACACATCGAATCAATTCAGAATTTCCTTACAATCAA
Source organism: Coregonus clupeaformis (assembly GCF_020615455.1). Classification (NCBI taxonomy): domain Eukaryota; kingdom Metazoa; phylum Chordata; class Actinopteri; order Salmoniformes; family Salmonidae; genus Coregonus; species Coregonus clupeaformis. The sequence continues at coordinate 8,308,351 of NC_059217.1, forward strand.
TCAATCATGTAGTAGCCAGTCAGTCAGATACTAAGTCAATTAGTCACAGTCTGACATTCGTTGATTCAGTCAGTATGTCAGACAGAGTGACAGACCTGACACTTTTTGTCAGAGATTAGTCAAGTGCAGGTTGACGCACTGTAACAGTGATGTAATGGGGGCACGGTAATACTATATAATACAGGTGAGGGAAGCGTGAAACAGGTGCTGTCAGGCACAGAGAGACAACATGTACCACTGATCATATTGTACTGTATGTCTGGTCATGCTTGGGGGAGGTGACAGGGAGAGGTGTGATTGCAGTCGGAGTCTCAGGTATTTTCCCAGGCTCCCGTTGATTTCACCAAAGCGTTCCTGGATCTGGTCTGATAAACGCTTGGGGTGTATTTCCACGGTAGGACACACACACATAGGGGCTGTGTTTGTTTTGGGGGTGTGATGCCGGAGCTCCGCTAGCTTGTTTGGGTATGAATAATTCCTGTTTGACAAGGACACGCTTTTTAAAAGCTAGTACAGTGACGTGTGGTTAAACAATGACACAGACAGATACTGTACTCTACACTCAAAGACACACACTAACATAAGTGAAACTTTCTTTGCTTCTATTGTGGGAAAATGTACACCTGTTGTTCAGACATTTGAGTGGATCAACAGCTTTTCACTTACGCATGGCTGGCTTGTATGTACACACCGTGCAGAAGGAAGCTTAGCCTCTTGTTGTTGTTTACAGAAGGAATACCCCCCTCCTTATTGGCTGTTTACACTCAACTACTTCCTGTCCTCCCGTGGTCGCTTCCTGTGGTCAGTGAGTGCTGATGGCAGAATCCCATAAACCCTCTCCCTTCGCTCCTCTCCTCCTCCTAGTCAACCAACCAGTGGCCAATCAAAGACAAGCTCCCCTTCCTCGCACCCAAACAAGTTAGGTCGTAAAACCCAGCGATGGCTCACAGCTTGCATGTTGCCGTGTTAGTCAGTCTAACTGTAGAACCGCCTGTCTGTATGGACCCGAGGTCATCATTGTCCAGGAAGCACAAACAATCGACTGTGTGTAAAGATGACCATTATAGACATGTTGATTAGAGAGAGCATTGATTAAAGACAGTATGATTAGAGAGATAATTGATTAAAGACAGTATGATTAGAGAGAGCATTGATTAAAGACAGTATGATTAGAGAGAGCATTGATTAAAGACGGTATGATTAGAGAGAGCATTGATTAAAGACAGTATGATTAGAGAGAGCATTGATTAAAGACAGTATGATTAGAGAGAGCATTGATTAAAGACAGTATGATTAGAGAGAGCATTGATTAAAGACAGTATGATTAGAGAGAGCATTGATTAAAGACAGTATGATTAGAGAGAGCATTGATTAAAGACAGTATGATTAGAGAGAGCATTGATTAAAGACAGTATGATTAGAGAGAGCATTGATTAAAGACAGTATGACTAGAGAGAGCATTGATTAAAGACAGTATGATTAGAGAGAGCATTGATTAAAGACAGTATGATTAGAGAGAGCATTGATTAAAGACAGTATGATTAGAGAGAGCATTGATTAAAGACAGTATGATTAGAGAGAGCATTGATTAAAGACAGTATGATTAGAGAGAGCATTGATTAAAGACAGTATGATTAGAGGCTACTGAGGAGAGGCAGCCGGTGGCGATCACAGATTGGAAACCCTCTGTAGCTGACCGTTGGCATGGGTTGTTTCTGTTTTAGCATGCTCTGACTGCTACAACATGGTCTGTTTCAGCTTGGTATTTCTAACTGCTTCAACAAGGTCTGTTTCAGCTTGCTCTGACTGCTACAACATGGCCTGTTTCAGCATACTCTGACTGCTACCACATGGCCTGTTTCAGCTTGCTCTGACTGCTACAACATGGCCTGTTTCAGCTTGCTCTGACTGCTACAACATGGCCTGTTTCAGCATGCTCTGACTGCTACAACATGGCCTGTTTCAGCATGCTCTGACTGCTACAACATGGTCTGTTTCAGCTTGCTCTGACTGCTGCAACATGGTCTGTTTTAGCTTGCTACATGGTGTTCTAAAAGACAGATTCAATTAACTTTCACTCAGACAAGCTGTGCCTGACCCCGTTAAGCTCAGCGATGCTGCTAATGTTTCCATGTAGGAACAGGAAAGTAAAAGCACCACCAGAATCCTTTATAATTGACGTTTTACTATAAAGGTAATGTGAAGAATGGTTAGTCAATCAAAAGTTTATTCTAGTTCTCTTTCATTGTGTTGTTCCATGTTAAATAATTTACACCAGGAACCAGGCCAACTGAAAGTATTCTTCAAGATGAGAGAGAAAGAAGATTTAACAGCCTGGTCTATTTAGACCTCTAAATGGAGGGAAAGAGAGAGGAGAAAGAAAGAGAGAGATTTAACAGTAATGTACTGTTACAGTTAGAAATGACAGAGCAGAGCTCTGCAGTTTTTTCACACTGGAACTGGGAGTTGTATGGGCCAGTTGGCTCAGCTCGGTACAGCACAACACTGGGCCGTTGGCATGGAGACAGAGAGCAGGACAGCTCCCTCTCTCCTTCCCTGCAAGGCCCCACTGCACCACAAGACAGAGAGGAACAGACTCAGAGGAATGGAAGAAAGAAAGGAATTAACTCCAGTCTTTTCATCAGTTTCTGTCATTTCTTTAGCTGCTCACATGAGAGATAAACTGTTTTTTTTTTACCAAGCACTAACTCTGTTCACAAACCTTTTAGAAGATCTACATACTGTAGGTGTAGGCCTTCAGTTTGGTTTCTTGTCTCCAAGAGAGTCAGACTGGCATCTATAGAACAGGCTGTTCTGAACAGCTATAAGAAAAGGCCCTTTTTCAGATTTATGTGGAGACGTGAAAGTACTGTAAATTAAAAGGATGTATGGCTATAAGAGAATGCTGTATGCTAGAATGAACCTCTTTTAAATAAATTTTTAAGAGGGGTTGATTGGGCGGAACGCTCCTCTATTTGTTCCCAGAGTTGGTGACTAAATCATGTGAAGTGATACTTTATTATCCCATGAAGACAAATGATTTGTCTGTTGGCTCATTCAAGACTAATAGATCATCCCTGTTCTATTATCAGTAGAGAAAAAGCTTGATTGAGAGAGATGAAATAGTTATTGGAGTCATTTCGTAAGTGGATGTTGGCTGGGTAGAGCTGGCTGGAGGCTGGTCTGGTCAGGGTCATAGTGTCAGCCAAGGTGGCCCACTCCTTTTGTGCTGGAGGCAGACAGACCAGGGACAAAAAAACTACTGATGCAGCTACAATAGTACACAGTCTGACCTTCTCACTGACAACCATAAACATATCTCAAGTTTATGGGCTGTTTTTGAGCTGCAGAATATAAAATGTGATACTATCTGACAAAATGGTAATTAAATTGAAATGTCAGATTTCATAACGTAGAATACAATTGGAAAGTTAGTCATATGCAGAGAGAGGGACAAATTAATCTTAATCATGTGAGTGCCCTTTGGTAAAATAAGCAAGGGGAATTGGACTGCACTAAAGGAGGAATTGATTGACCATGCTGGGAGAGAGAGAGAGAGAGAGAGAGAGAGAGAGAGAGAGAGAGAGAGAGAGAGAGGGGGTGCATCAGTTGTTTTGGGGAGTAATGAATGGCGATGTTTGTTTGGAAGTAGCTGTTCTATATAAAGAAAGAACACCTTTTAAGGCAATACGATTATGTCAGTCAGTCACAGCTGGCCAACATCCACTCTGCCTCCCGAACATACTCAGAACAATTCCAGAGGCAGGAGTAAATACACCAAGACAACTTTTAAGATATATTTTTTAAACTCAAACTGGGCACCTAGCATTCTGTAAAATATTCTAGGCAGGCTGGAAACGATCAGGTGGGTTATAAAAAAATGCAGGCACTCGGGCAAACGGTTTGCTCTCCAAATCCTTTCATGCACAACTCACACACGCAGGCTGGCAGTGAAGGAGAGAGAAAGACAAGGTGCTGAGGAAATTAAGCGCGTTTCCCCTCTGCTTGAACGGGCGGGCGAGGCGAAGAGAGGAGATTCGCGCTGAGAGAACGCAGCCAAAAAAGGAATGAAAGCGCCACGGAGGAGTGGAGGCCAGGGCTGCCGCTCGCAGGAGCTGCCAAACTATTCCTGTAAAAGTGCGCTTTTGGTGGAGGCTTGGATGTCCGACATTGCTGGGATATTAAGAAAAACACATGGGGAAAAGTAGACACTACATTATTTCATTTTGCTATTTCATATGCTATTTTTAATGTACCATAGTCTACACCATCACACAGGTTATGACAGGTTGGAGAGATTAGTATAATGAGTGTTTGTTTGGGCCTGAAGTTCCACTGTTGCTATGCTACTAATGAGGGGAGCATGTGACTGATCACAAAGTATGTGGAATATCTGTCTCATGGTGTTTTCATTGTCCTGTCATTTTACTGTAAAATGTTCATTACCTTTGTTGGGCTCTTCATATTTTTTGAGAGAGAAGGGAGGCTGGGGAATGGTTGACTTATCCACTGGAACCTCAGACAGAAATGAAAAATAGCAGAAACAATTTCCTGATTATTCAGCATCTAAAACAGATTGGGAGAATTCCATCCCAGTGAAGTCCTGATGACAAAGCATGTAACTGTAGCTAGACTCTTCTACCCAGGTTGATGGACTCACTACCAGTCACAGACTTGTTTTATAGATTTCACAAAGACCCCTTCTGCTACCCTGAGAAGATAACTCTTCCATTTCATGTGTGTCCTGGAGTTCCCACTGTACATTCCTGTTACAAGCCCCCAGACGCAAATAAAATATTTCCTCATTATAAATTAACACATTCAAAGCAAGCAGTGGACACAGGATGTGTCTAGTTTACTCGCCCCCGTTCTTCATTCCAGTCCACAGTCATGTCATCCACCCCCTCTAGGATCAGGAACCTCCTGAGAGCCTTAGTTCCCCAGCCAACTGATCCCAGAGCAGGCCAGACGTGATTCGACAGTGTAGGAGGGCTCTGTGTGTGAAATCCTCAGCCAGCCATACCTCTATGACGGAATACAATACTGCATCATTAGGATTCACCTTTGAAAATAAGACGTGAATATTTTTTTTTTGCGTGACTTGAAAACTCATCGCAGACATCTCAACCAGCTGGTTGAGTTGCCCAATTAGGGTAAACTCATTTTGTCTTGGAATTTGCCTACACTTTTTAAATCATAAAAAAAATGATAAATTAATTAACATTATGTCTGCTTCAGTTACTTATAATGGAAGACAGGCCTAGTTAAATGAGAATTGATATCAATTATAAATAAAATATGATACATTTGTGTGTCAAAATATGAATATTCAAATATATGTAAATTAATGTGTTTACTGTTTATATGCTCACAATACCTGTAAAAATAAATCTACTGAATAATATTGTGAAACATATTGAAGATAACAGGCAGACAGTAAATACTGATATGAATATCAAAATGTTTTCCTATTTGCACAGACAGAAAAATCCCACAACAATATTTCTCCATTGTCCATTATCACTAGCTTTGACTCAATTGCATTCCTTTAGTGGGCAACTCTACCGCCTGGTAGAGCATATTTTTCAAGAGTTCCTAAAATTATAAAACAATATTTAAATAATTTAATCATTCCAAAATTATGTTTTAGAGGTCAACAACATTTCACAGTTTTGCTAACATTCACTTCCTGGTTTTCAACCATCTTTGAAAGTGTGTTTGAAAAAATACAGGAGTCCTATGCTAAATGGCATTGGTTGAAATGTTAAAATATGCCAAACAAAATAAAATGTTTAATTTCATTTAAAATTGGATGTCAAAAGTAGCTCAACCGCCCAGTTGAGCTGTTGAGGGTTAAGAGATCAAAGCCACACCATGTCCCTAGTACAGGTTGTCTCGGTATGTATCTCTCATGTCTGTACCGAAATCAATTATTTAATTACAATGTTATTTACACATGTATTATATGACCATGCCTAGTCTTGTCCTTGACCCTGTAGAGGTCATCACACTGTTGACTGCCAACCCTTTTGTCATAAGGGAAGACAACGTTGTAAAAACGTTTTCGCGTTTCTTACTCCAGTCAATCTCCCTTTTTGACATGGCTGTCGACAGGCTGGCCTTTTAAGTCTTTATGGAGCGGCTGATAGAGTCCATATGCAGTGTTTTCCTCCCCAGAACAGCACTAATCAGCGCTTCACATACACACCACACACATACACACAAACACATACATGGACTATGGCAAGGTTGGCTAGCTGAATTAACCACGCCCCATGGTCCTCTGAACCCTCTCACCTCAGGCCTGACAGGCTATCAATTCCAGGCTGGTGAAAAAAGCTACAGTGTAATTCTTGAGTGAGGCCCTTGGATGGCCGAGTGCTGAAGTCATCCCCACAGCTCTGTGTGTGGTTTTCAACCACTCACAGTAACATCCTCACAACGCATCTGTAACATTAGAGCAATGTCTCGGCACATCTGGGAGTCTCATTCTCTGTGATTGCCATTTTTACAATCACAATCATCTCTTTAATTTGTCAACCATTTTTGTGTAACTGGAGAGTGAGAGATGGGGAATAGGGTATTGTGTTAGTTAAGGTGAAATGGATTACAGCCGCATGCTTTTGTAACATTTTTACAACATGCCTGTAACCTTCGCAGCGTTATCTCATCCCCTCCAGCGTTCTAGTGGTGTTGAGAGGATGTTGAGTGTTAGAGGGGTATGTGTGCTATGTGCTGATTGGTGACCTGGGGGAGGAAACCCACTGCTGTTAGGCTCTCTGGGCGTTTATACTGACCCTGACACAAAATATGTGGATACATAGTATGGAGTCTAGGCCTTTACTGTATGGATTCCATTGGTTCGAAAAAAGGCCTTTACTGTACGGAATGCTTCTGATCTACTGGTGTGTGCTCCTGCTTTCATTTAGCTGACAAACTTTAGAAAACTCTGTCCAGTTTTTTTCTGCAACAGTGTTTTTTGACTGTTTGGCATGATCATTCAATGTGACCCCACTGTCCAGTAGTCATGTTACTGATGATGCCTATGTATCCCCTTTCCTTTTAGGAACGCAGAACAGTTGAAGCAGCTGCAGGATCAGATTCTATTGGAACAGCAAGAAGCAGCCAATTGGATCCAGCAGCAGGAGCAAGAGCAGGAAGTCCCACTTCCGCTGCAGCAGCCCCAGGAAGTGTCCTCTCCGCCCTCTCCTCCTCTTCCCCCTCCTCCCTCCTTCCAGGAGCTGGAGAGCAGCGCCATGCAGACCAGCACCTTCAACTATGCCCGGCCCAAGCAGTTCATCGCTGCCCAGAGCCCCGGGGGGACAGGCCCTATGGGGGGCTATGTCACCCAGTCCTCTGGCTCCTCTGGATCGAGCCTGCCCTCACCCCTCTCCCCACCCCCCTCACACAAACCCTTCACCAGGGTCACCCTGCCTCCCTTCACTAAGGGCAGCAGCATCGGGTCTCAGTCCCCGTCCTCTCCTTCCTTCCCTCCTCCACCCCCTCCCTTCCTCAGCAGCAGCATGTCCTCTCCATCAGGCCCCGGCCAAGACTTCCCCCCACCCCCTCCTCCACCCATCTCCTCGACTCCCCCCTTCTCCCCCAGCCACTCCAACAGCTCTTCCCCCTTCACCTCCATGCCCCAATCACCTGCTGGCTTCCTGGCCTCCGTCCTGCCAGCCACGCCCACTAGCCCATCCGTCAACGCCCTGGGCCTGCCTAAAGGGAACGGGACTATGTGAGTATCCTATCCTCAATGTTACTCAGCTACGCTGGCTCTAGACACAGCTACACTGGCTCTCCATGGGGCAGTACTCTATACTTTCAGACCATTTAATTCCCCAGTCAAATGGTAGTGTAGCATATCAGTCAGTGAGTGACAGCCTGCGGCAGGTCTGTCTCTGTGGAGCCAGGCTGGCTCTCCCTCTCCCTCCATCCTCATCAGGACAGCCTGCCGCCTGGTAGCAGCTGGAGGCTGGAGGTCTGCTGCTAGATGGAAGATGACCTGTTTAAATTCTTATACAGCATGTTTACAGCCAGGGGCTCTTACAGACACTCAGCCTCAGCTCAAAGAGCACCGTCTCTCTCAGTGTCCTGAGGTGTGTAAATGTGTGTGTGTGTGTGTGTGTGTGTGTGTTCACATGTGTGATTTAGATAAGAATGTTTTGCCCTATCATCTGGAAAATATACACAATGACTTTAGAATGAAGGGTGTGTCAAAGTCAAATAAACATATATTTGCACCTAGAGTGAGCTTGGTCATGTTTATGAATATTTAACCGATAGAGATCTGGTTCGTTTTATGATGCCTGGCCTCCTGGAGAAAACATCCACTCTGCTCTGCTGTCAAACATGCTCTCCCCCTTCCCCTTTAAGGCCATTGCACATCTCCCTCTTTTTCATCAAGCCCTCTCCTCTGTCTGTTTTTCCCTCACCCTGGCATTCCTGTAGCAGGGGAGAGAGATAAGAGGACTCTGTGTAGAAGGCTGCAGTTGGACATGTTCAGATAAGGGAATGAGAAACAGAAAGAAGTGGCTTATTCTGTCTCAATCACAGGTTCAAATAAATCCCAGTCAGTCTAACACACACACCAACAACATATTGAATATCGTGGCTATGTGATCTACTGTAGAAAGAAACAGCAGCCACTGTTGAGTAAAGGTCTGGGATCCCATGTTCTAACCCTTTCGTCTGTTTTTGTGTTCTGTCAGCAGTGCTTTTCCCCGGAAGCAGTCTAGAGGAACCCCACGCCTGGCCTCAGACTCTGACATCCAGGGAACCAAGGATGCTGTCATTCAGGACCTGGAGAGGAAGCTACGATTTAAGGAGGAGCGCATGAGCAATGGACAACAGGTGTGTGTGTGTGTGTGTGTGTTTCAGAGTGCCTTCATAACGCTGTAGATGACTGAGTATTTGTAGGTAACTTGGGAATTAAGGTGTTTTGTAACATTCATTAATACATATTATTAACAAGCGGTCCATCATGTCAAATATCAATCATTTTTCATTCCCAACCATTAATACATAGCATAGCTATGCCACAGATATGTTCACAGACAAGCTTTTATGTAAATGTTAGAACAGGCCCAGTACTATAGTGAGTCCCAAAGAGCCTTTTGACTTTGAGAGGACAAAAATTATTATTCCATGTCATCCATTTCACAAGCATTTATCTCAGGAAGACTGTATCTTATTAATATTTGTAACGCGTGTGTGTTGCTCTTGCGACTGACACACTAACCCCAGCTGACCCATTAATCGGTGCTTTCAGAGGTTAACCTATGAGGAGAAGATGGCTCGCAGGCTGCTGGGGGCAGACAACGCTGCCACAGTGCTAAACACACAGCAGCAGGACGAGGAGCCAGTCACACAGGTACGCTGCTGCTGCAACTATACCAGGAACACACACACACACCTGGACAGGTATACACACACACACTTGGCCTGGACCGGACAGGTACACACTCACACACTACTCACAGAGTCACAAAATACTCGTCTAGTATCACCACCTCTGTCACCACCTCTGTGTTCCTCTGTATTATTGCATGTGTGTGGCATACCCACCTACATTAGACATATTTGGCAGTCACACCTCTTTACTCAGAGTTGTGCCAGTGTGCAGGGTTACTGTATTTCTGAGCTATGCCTATTTTTCATCTGAATGCTGGCCTGTGATGTTTATTATTGAAAAAGGCTATATTATTTTGCGGCTACACTGGAAACACTTTAATTTAAGGCATGCAATGAAGCTTTGATATAAACAGAGTACTATCCTCCAGAACCCTCTATAAAACACTCTGTTTATTAAAACTTGCAGACTCTACAGTGTTGATACAAACGCAGTAGGAAATAACACTGTTTGAAGTTCTATGTAACTATTTGTTCCCCTCAGAAACATTAAAAAGCTCTATTGAACTGTGATGATATATAGGCTATAGATACACAGATTAATACAAAATGTAGTATTAAAGATGTCCAAAACACAAAACCTCAGTGCAGAACACACACATAGTTGTTGTATTGACTAAAGTCAAGCCTCACTGTCAAGTTTGTCCTCTCATAGCTGCAGACAGTGGCGGTGGTCTTTAGTGGAAGTCAGGGCTGTTCTGTGCTACTGTGCTGTAGTGATGTTGGGCTCTGGCTGCCTGGAGGCCCATGGGACTGAGCCTGGTTCCCTGTCTGATAGAGATTGGCTCTGCATGGCTCTGGGCACTACTCTGCCTGAGAGGCTATGAGTTTGCCTGTCCCAATTCAGAGGATATGTGATGAAAATATGTGTTTTGTGGAAATGTGAAAATTGTATAAGACTTACAATGTTACATACTCTTTGTCATGAATGCTGGTAAGTACATACACACCCACACACTCTTGGTGTGTGGTTGGATCTCAGGACGTGACGTCATACAGTAACACAGAGACAACACCTCACTGTTATTTTATCTCTTCGCAGGACTCCAGTTCATCTGATATAGAATCAGTCCCTCAAAAGGTTATTCAAGCCTCTTCCTCTCTCTCTCCTTCTCCTCCCCGTCTTTATCTCTTTCCTTCTCTTCCTCTCTCTCTCCTTCTCCTCCCCGTCTTTATCTCTTTCCTTCTCTCCCTCTCTCTCTCCTTCTCCTCCCCCGTCTTTATCTCTTTCCTTCTCTTCCTCTCTCTCTCCTTCTCCTCCCCCGTCTTTATCTCTTTCCTTCTCTCCCTCTCTCTCTCCTTCTCCTCCCCCGTCTTTATCTCTTTCCTTCTCTCCCTCTCTCTCTCCTTCTCCTCCCCCGTCTTTATCTCTTTCCTTCTCTCCCTCTCTCTCTCCTTCTCCTCCCCGTCTTTATCTCTTTCCTTCTCTCCCTCTCTCTCTCCTTCTCCTCCCCCCGTCTTTATCTCTTTCCTTCTCTCCCTCTCTCTCTCCTTCTCCTCCCCGTCTTTATCTCTTTCCTTCTCTCCCTCTCTCTCTCCTTCTCCTCCCCCGTCTTTATCTCTTTCCTTCTCTCCCTCTCTCTCTCCTTCTCCTCCCCCGTCTTTATCTCTTTCCTTCTCTCCCTCTCTCTCTCTCCTTCTCCTCCCCCGTCTTTATCTCTTTCCTTCTCTCCCTCTCTCTCTCCTTCTCCTCCCCCATCTTTATCTCTTTCCTTCTCTCACTCTCTCTCTCTCCTTCTCCTCCCCCGTCTTTATCTCTTTCCTTCTCTCCCTCTCTCTCTCCTTCTCCTCCCCCGTCTTTATCTCTTTCCTTCTCTCCCTCTCTCTCTCTCCTTCTCCTCCCCCGTCTTTATCTCTTTCCTTCTCTCCCTCTCTCTCTCCTTCTCCTCCCCGTCTTTATCTCTTTCCTTCTCTCCCTCTCTCTCTCTCCTTCTCCTCCCCCGTCTTTATCTCTTTCCTTCTCTCCCTCTCTCTCTCTCCTTCTCCTCCCCCGTCTTTATCTCTTTCCTTCTCTCCCTCTCTCTCTCCTTCTCCTCCCCCGTCTTTATCTCTTTCCTTCCCTCCCTCTCTCTTTCTCACTCACTGTGTGTGGTCACTCCTCATGCTTAAGGCAGTCAACAAAGCCACACTGATAATAATTATATTAGATGTGCTCACACACACTTTGACCATAACAGGATCAGGATTGGGAACCTGGAAACTGATTAGGATAAAGACATACATTTGACAAAAAGCTCATGAAAAAAGTTAATTAATGGTTCTGTTAAGGTCATTGTGGTGGTTACATATCTTTTGACCACCTGTAGTCTTCTGTGTCAGACAATCACAGTTGCCCTCAGTTAGAGCTGACCCAATTACTGACATTTTATGAGAAGCATGGCCAAGGCTTTGTCCCTGTACATGTCCGTTACTTTTAATGTATATGTTAATTAATTGATTGTGTGTTGATTGGTCACTTTTGATGTGTTAATCAGATATCGGCGCCTGCATGAGCTTGTTTCCAACACCTCCCTGATATGAGATGCTAAAATGAACATGGTCCCCTGTCATCAGAACTATGGGATAAACCCATAGCTGTGTTTGTGTTACGTGTCACATGACCTATATACTTGTCTCTTGTTGGGGTCTCCCGAGTGGCGCAGTGGTCTAAGGCACTGCATCGCAGTGCTAGCTGTGCCACTAGAGATCCTGGTTAGAATCCAGGCTCTGTCGTAGCCGGCCGCGACCGGGAGACCCATGGGGCGGCGCACAATTGGCCCAGCGTCGTCTAGGGTAGGGGAGGGAATGGCCGGCAGGGGATGTAGAGCATGGCGTTTGCAACGCCAGGGTTGTGGGTTCCATTCCCACGGGGGGTATAAAAAATATATATATATAATAAAAATAAAATAAAATAAAAAGTCATGTATGCAACTGTAAGTCGCTCTGGATAAGAGCGTCTGCTAAATGACTAAAATGTAAAATGTACGAGAAACAGAGAGAAACATAGAGAACAATAATTCAAGGGAGGGAGAGAGAGAGAGGAAGAGAGAGAGAAACGTTTGAGAGAAGAAGGAGGGGAGACAGGGATTGAGGGAGAGGCAGAGAAAGAGATTTACACTTTGGTGAGCGTTGGCAACAGACCCCAGTCCTCCCACTACCAAAGCTTTGCCTCCCCTTGAGATGTCATACTCCTTCAGCTGTGTCTTAGGCCTGTAATTATCAGTCAGTCAGTCAGTCAGTCAGTACACACTACTCTGCAGATGTTGCTTCTGCCTCAACAGGCTGGGCCAGGATGGTGAGAGATTGAGATTGAAGGAGACAGAAGGAGGAATTGAGAGAGAGAGAGAGAGAGGAATAGACAGAAAATGGGGGAGGAATAGAGAGTTGATAGGGAATAGGAAGAAACTGGGTAAAGGCGAGCTGACGGGAAAAGGATCATCTTGGTTTTCTGTAACACATTGTGGTTGAATGAATGAAAGAATGGATAAATCAATGAATGCATGCATGAGTGACACAGAATGTTCTTGATGGAGTGTGCTTCTTGTTCTTCAGATTTTTCTGTGACCCCGTTCCTCTGTGATTTCAGGCTCTTCCTGTAATAGTGATGCTCCTTGAACTCCATCTCGCAGCGTTAACCCTGCTCCCTCTCTGTGTGCTCTGCAGGAGTACAAGGTGTCCAGCTTCGAGCAGCGCCTGATCAGTGAGATCGAGTTCCGTCTGGAGCGCTCTCCAGTGGAGGAGTCTGATGATGATGTGCAGCATGGTGAAGATACTACAGGCCAGGGGGTGGTGCCATTCTTCCACAGCAAGCTCAAACACTACAAGGTGTTTGAGGGCATGCCCGTCACTTTCTCCTGCAAGGTCATCGGAGACCCCAAGCCAAAGGTCAGAGGTCACACAGATCAGAGTGATCATGTGGAAATATAGCGGAATGATTCATCGTTAGACTCGCATACCAGGACACCGTATTCTAACATTTTTTATTGTATTTAATGTCAATATTATCACTGCTACGCTAGTTAGTTATAGTGTATTGTTGTATGCTGAACCTATTTAATGTACTGCCATATTGTTCTGATAATTGGGAGTTGATGATGTGTGGTGTTGTTAGTAGGAGGTTGAGGTACATGTACAGTATGTTATAAGGGCGAGGCCTGCCGTGCTAACATCTGTGAGTCCACCACTGCTGGTAGCATCAGAGGGCCTCTGTAATGACTGGTTGATGACAGGCATCAGATGAATGGAAAAGATAAAGGAGGGAGGGAGGGAGGGAGGGAGGGAGGGAGGGAGGGAGGGAGGGAGGGAGGGAGGGAGGGAGGGGGAGTACAGTATAATATGATATAATTAAGCAATAATGGATGTGGTATATGGCCAATATACCACGGCTAAGGGCTGTTCTTATGTACGACGCAACGCGGAGTGCCTAGATACAGCCCTTAGCTGTGGTATATTGGCAATATATCACACACCCCTGAGGTGCCTTATTGATATTACTATATAAACTGGTTACCAACGTAATTAGAGCAGTCAAAATAAATGTTTTGTCATACCTGTGATATACCACAGCTTTCAGCCAATCAGCATTCAGGGCTTGAACCACCCAGTTTATAATATAATAATATACCCCCCTTCCCTCCCTACTCCTATCCACTTCTATAGGTAATTGTGTCTATCCTTTCCCCTATAGATCTACTGGTTTAAGGATGGGAAGCAGATCATTGTGTAACTCTGTGTTGTGTATATCCTGTCCCCTATAGATCTACTGGTTTAAGGATGGGAAGCAGATCATTGTGTAACTCTGTGTTGTGTATATCCTGTCCCCTATAGATCTACTGGTTTAAGGATGGGAAGCAGATCATTGTGTAACTCTGTGTTGTGTATATCCTGTCCCCTATAGATCTACTGGTTTAAGGATGGGAAGCAGATCTCTAAGAGGAGTGAACACTACAGGATCAGCCGCGACGCTGACGGAACCTGCAACCTGCACACTGCCGCCACCTCATTGGACGATGACGGAAACTACACCATCATGGCTGGTAACCCTGAGGTGAGAACACCTGACCCACCCAACACACACACACAGGACTTAACTGATTCACACCCCATATAGAAAACTCTGCACAGACTTCCACACCAAGTCGTTTCACACCAAACTACTGTACACAAGGGACATACACATACTGTATCTATGGACACGCATACACACACATTATCAGGACCAAGCCGTTTGGCAGCCAGTGGTGCTGGGGCTGTTAGCGGTCATTAGTTCTAGAGAATAATAGCCATGGAGAAGATAAGGGTCTCCAGCCAGCAAGGGGAAGCAGGCGTTGAGTGAGACAGGAAATCACTAAAGCCTTCATGAGGGTCGAGAGTTCATGTACTGTTGCCTTTCTAACAGCCTGGCCAACTTTAACACATTGTACTTCCTCCCTGACGTGGGTTTTAATTGAGTTTGAGTATGAACAGTCATAAACGTCGAACAAACATCTCTCTCTCTCTCTCCCTCAGGGGAGGGTGAGCTGTACTGGCAGGATGATGGTCCAGGCAGTGAACCAGAGAGGGAGGAGCCAGCGCTCTACACCTGGACATATTCGCAGGTACAGGAAGAACACAATACCTGACACAGATGGAGAGGACAGGCAAACGCTGTTGGCAATTATTCATATGCTTTGCTTACAGGTGTAGCATCTTAATTTGATCACTCTTTTGTTTATGAGAATTGCAGATGAGCGTTGTGACTTACGTAAATTCACAGAAAACTCACATTAACACACATTATATTACCAGTATTGCACTTTTCATGTAGCCTACTTTTGGCCAACCTACCCAGCTAACAAAATTACGTTCCAGGACGTGACCACAAAGTTATTTTAGTCCCCACATAAGTCATGATAACGTTATTGTGAAACTTACAGACGATGTTCCAAAATGTATTTCTATCATTCAGATTGTAACGTTATATGAAGACAAACCATAGCTCTAAATGTAACATTATGAAATGTTCCTAGGATATCTCAAAAGTAACATAATATTCAGAACCTTTCATGGACTACCAAGGAACATTTTAAATGTTCCCATGATGTCTGTTTAGCGACCTGATATTTATAACCTCTATAATACTTATTAGAAACGTTATGAATGTGCCTATAATGTCCCAAACGGGCTATGACATTCAGTACCTCTGGAAGAATTAAGGGGAATGTTACAAATGTCTCAGTTACGTTCCTTGTTAGCTGGGTAACCACCGGTCAAGCAACATTATTGACTAAACGTTCATATTCACAATGATATTTACAATGATACCAGGTGTACGAATATCAATTCCAAGCTACCATGATTTACCTTTTAAAATAGTTATGTACATTATTGTTGATATTAGTGTGTGTTAAATAAATAAAAAATGTTGCTGACATTTTTATATGAGTTGAATAGTGTAGTGTGAGAGGGCGGAAACACTTGTTGGTTCTGCTCTTAGATTGATAGGTGTAATATTTGTTCTGTATAATACCTGTCCCACGTATAATAATACTCCCACACACAAACAAAGGAACGCACACACACACACGCATTACAGTAACCTGATCTGTACACTCCCAGATAAGGCCTTCATATATCTGAGTGAAGCGTTTAAAGATATCCATCCGTACCTCCCTCTCTCTTTATCTCTCTCCTTCTTACCCTCTCTCTTCCCTCGCTCCGCTCTGCACAGCTTGGGTGTATTTACGCTGTGTGGAGGGATGGTGATGTCATTGTTGTGATAGTGCAGGAGGACAGGGAACGCCTGGGGTCATGATCCACCATAGAGTGGGAGCTGGTAGTGGAAGAACTGGGTTCTGTTAGGAGTAAATCTCTTGCTCTGCCTCCCTCTCCCCCTCCCTCCCTCTCTTAGACCTAGGTCTCGGTCCAGAGACAGTGGTGATGAGAACGAGAACATCCAGGAGCGTCACTTCCGCCCCCACTTCCTGCAGGCACCCGGTGATCTCATCGTTCAAGAGGGCAAGCTCTGCCGGATGGACTGCAAGGTGAGACCACGCCCCCTTAACACTGAACCCACCCCTCCTTGACCTCTTCAACTTACAGCCACACCTTTAGGATTCTACCATTATAGGTCTGTTGTTTATGGAGGACTGTGAGGTTTTTAATTACTGGAAGCAGTGCAGGTTCTAAGAATTCATAAAAGGAACATTCCAACTTTCCAAAATTAACCCTGGTGTTCAGCAAATAGTAAATCATAGAAAATGGAGGAAAGCAGATCCACCCTCTAATTCTGTGTGTGTCAGTGATGAGGAGTGTCTGTGGGGCTGAGAAAGGTGTCCTCCCCATTCATTCCATATTCTGGGGAAGAAATAACTGGGGGCTATATATTTAATCTCCTCTTTCATGATGAATGACTCAGAGCGCGAGAGGAGGAGAAATGCTGGTGTCATTTTCCTAGGATCACTCTCTCAACGATTATTTCTCTCTCCACACTCTCCTTCCCTTTTCTCTCTTGGTCACTAATCCTCCCTATGCAGCCAGCGTTAGTCAGAAACAGTTAGAAAACTATGTTACAAAACTGTAATAAAACCAAACAGTACCATACACGGATTTCACACGCTATAACAAGACTCTCTTTTTATACTTGTCAAAAAATAAACATAGTGAGTCTCCAATGTCTTGGGGCTCTTAATGTCAATGATATTTATAAGCAATATTTATTTCCAAATCGTTTGTGGGTTTCCAAACTTTCCATGCCAATAATGTCTCAACTACAGGAAGTGTACTGCAGTCAGGCTGAACCATGTTGTTCAACCAAAAATTACTCAATTCTACTTCCAGCACTCAATACAGTCAAGGCCGGATACACATGCACACATGCACAGACACACACACACACACACAAGCGTGCGTACTCATGCACACACACAGGTGGGCTCTACCGGTCAGACCTGAGGGAGGGGCAGGTGTGGGGTTTCATCAGGCGTGCAGCGGGTGCTGAAAAGAGAGACAGGTCCTTTAACAGGCCAGGCAGTTCCCATGAGAAGACATGCAGGCGACTGGGAGACTCCAGACAAACAACAATAAAACATTGCTGCTCTCACTGCAGACAGAGTCACACCATAATACTGTACTCACAATGCAAATATTTACCAGCACATATACACTGCAGATAGAGTGATTAAAATCATCACATCACTGTATAAATAACACAATGTGATGAATGAGTTATTGAGTGTTTGTTGTGTTCCCCCTCTAGGTCAGTGGCTTGCCCACACCAGACCTGATCTGGCAGTTGAATGGTCAGACCATCCGTCCTGACTCCGCCCACAAGATGCTAGTGCGGGAGAATGGCGTCCACTCATTGGTCATCGAGCCTGTGTCCAGCCGCGATGCAGGCATCTACACCTGCATCGCTAGCAACCGCGCCGGACAGAACTCCTTCAACATGGAACTCATTGTCGCAGGTAGACACCCATACAGTACATAGATGTATAAGCATAGACAGATTAACAACATTGTCACAGGAAATTAACCATAATCAGTGCTTGACTTGGACTGAAATAGGTTCCAGTACTCATTTTGGGTGCCGGTACTGTTTATATTTAAGTACAGGAGCTCCACAATACTTCTGAACTACTATTCTATAAGAGGAACAGTAGCTCAAGCAGTAGAACATTTGAGGTGCCGGTACTCAGTTCCGGTGAGCTCCTGCCCAAGTCAAGCACTGCCCATAATATTTTTATGTCTTTTTAGATATAAGGGCCCTTTGTCTATTTTTAGTTGTTGATGCAAATAATGTAGTACTTAACACAATACGCGAGTGGCGCAGCGGTCTAAGGCACTGCATCTCAGTGTTTGAGGCGTCACTACAGTCCCCCTGGTTCGATTCCAGGCTGTATCACAACCGGCCGTGATTGGGAGTCCCATAGGGCGGCGCACAATTGGCCCAGCGTCGTCCGGGTTTGGCCGGTGTAGGCCGTCATTGTAAATAAGAATTTGTTCTTAACTGACTTGCCTAGTTAAATAAAATAAAAAAATACAATAGTTTGATATACTATTGCCTGACCTGTGGTCTCTCTCTTGTCTCCAGCCAAAGAGATTCACAAGGCTCCTTCGTTCATCGAGAAGCTACAGAACACTGCCGTTGCCGAGGGTAACCCTGTACGTCTGGAGTGCCGTGTGTCGGCTGTTCCCTACCCACAAATCTTCTGGAAGAAAGAGAACGAGTCTTTCACTCACAACACAGACAGGATCAGGTAAGCCAGCTCTACCATTCACCGTCTACAATCAAATTAAGTAGTGTAGCAATATTATTGGTAAGCAGCCTCTTAAACTGGACCTGCAAATGATAAAGATATTGATGATCTGACAACAGTCAGTGAAACTTGGTCCTAAGGGAGTGTGTTGAACTCTGTTTCCCAGCATGCACCAGGACAACTGTGGCTACCTGTGTATGATCATCCAGCCGGCCATGAAGGAGGATGCTGGCTGGTACACCGTGTCGGCCAAAAATGACGCTGGCATCGTGTCCAGCACTGCACGACTCGACGTCCACAGTAAGTCCCCCAGACACAAATGTCTTTCTCTGTGTCCACACAAACCAACTGAATATTATTTACCCTCTAAACACACAGGACCAAATGTAAAAGGCAAAATCACTGTTATTGTCTCTGTACTCATCTCTTCCCCCTCTGTCCCATCCTCAGCTCAGTGGCAGCAGCCCAACACTCCCAAGCCTAAGAAGGTGCGTCCGTCTACGAGTCGCTACGCAGCACTGACAGAGAGAGGACTGGACGTGAAGGCAGCCTTCTTCCCTGACTCCAGCCCCCTGCAGCCAGGAGGCCTGGTGGAGAGTGATGACCTGTAGAGACCAGCGGGGTTCACACACCCCACTCAACCCCCTAATGCCTTAAAACTGACCCCAGTGCTACAAGCCCCAGCCCCCGTTCTCCCCAGACATATAGGGGTAAATGTAACCCCTTCCATCCGAGGTGTTTTACGACAATACCACAGATACTATTATGGAAGATGGATGACGAACAATGTGACACCCTATAATATCTCAGTGTCAATGAAACATGGATCCCAACTTAGGATCAGATGGTTCCATTTTATCAACCACATAAGCAGAGGAATCTACCCTGGGTGGCCATTGAAGTTTGTTTGCAACTCTGTGGTCCATTAAAAAAATATTGTTCACAAATTTCTGATAATGGGTGGTGGAACTGAAGAAGTCTTGAATGTTGGTAAATTAGTCCTGAAAGTAACACTGCCATAACCACACAAGGGGATCACCTCTTAAGTGCCGAAGATATCTCACATGAACTCTTTGTAAAAATGATATTTGAAGGTTTAAAGTTAAAGTTGAAAGTAGCGTTATTATGCATGTTACAATGGCACCATTTGTAATGCTCTATCTAAATTGATGCCTTACTTATGAAATACTCCCCCAACAAAGGCACCAAATTGTAGGGGCAGAGATAGGCTGAAATGGGACAGACTTTGGACGCAATGGAAAGGTATGGTAAGTCCAACGCATCGGAGCAGCACGTCATGTTTCCCTGTACTGTTGAGAGATGAAGGAGACCGCAAAACACAAATGTTTTTCTTTTATATGTTATCACAGCATTGTCTTGGTAATATAGCGCAACATGGATATCAACAGTGTCTGGTTTTAGTTATTAATAGCACAATACCATAGATGTCAGCATTGTCAGGTTCAACATATAGCACAATTACCATAGAGTTCAAATGACCTTGAAAGTTCAAACTGTTTAGTGACTTTAGATTAGTTGTGAAAAAGAGAATGTTGGCTGAATGACTCGGACACCGTTGAGAGCTCTCACTGTTACCATGGTAACTTCAGTGATTGATTGATTGATAGAGAGGGCCATGACTGGCTAGGAGGTACTGGTGTGTGAAGGTTGACTGTAACAGGGACAGGATGAGGGGTTATCCTAGGCCAGGAGGCCCAGATTATCTGTCTCAGCCCAGTGACAACAGTCACTTAAACGCTTGTGAACTGTGTGATCCGTGAGTGGAAGTTGTCAAGGACAGAGAAAAGCAAGTTTTTTGGAATAGAATTCACTGTAGATGACAAAGATGTTAAAGAAGAAATGGACTATGTTGATGATGATTAACATTTTGTTTATGACTGATTCTGGAGATCATTTATTTTCTTTGGTTTATTTCTGAAGTTTAAAATCACCAACACAGACGCGAGACAGTCCTAATAATGGCTTCAGTGGACAGAGCACACACACCACTGATTGGCTGCTTTATTTTTGTATGAGAACTTTCCCAAGAAACTTGATATAAATTATATTAGTGATTTTGTTTCTCAAATGTTCAATGACAAAACATAATCCTGTCTGTATTAAAATATAATACTTTTTGAAACAATATATATTGCCTTAAAAGATCACTTGGGCCTATTTCAATCACAATATCTGTCCATGTTTTTATGAGGCACTTATACCAAATGACTATTATTTTTGACAATTATAGCGAAGCTGTTAAGGGAAAAGATATGCATAGAATTGTATTGAAATAAGTAATTATATATTTTCTCTCACTACTGCGTTACCAAATACGCATCTTTTGCTGTATCTGTTCAGAGCATGTTTCATCCTGCGATTACTGTGATCACTCACACAAACCTATAGGACACCTTTTTGATTTCTATGCCTGTATATGGAATGTTCTCCTGATATTATGTTAGTTTATGAAAGATAATAAAAAATCTAAGTCTCTAGAGGTACCGTGTTTATGTTGAGTGAGGAGACAGTAGGAGACTCTGCTCAAATCAATTCCATACAAAAATGTACTCAGCAGTCATATTATCCATCACAGGGGAAATGCCATTCTTTATTGAGAATTCTTATCAGATTTTTACCTTGATCCCTGGTTTACATTCTCTCCCACCTGATCTTAGGTAAAATAATATCACCATTATTACAGTTCACATGATTGAGCGCAGATGCACTAGATTCATGAAGGCTTCTAATGACATGTAAATATATGTGACTGTTGAGCACCCTGGCGCTGTGTGTGTGAGGGAACTGGGCACCACACTCCAGTGAGGTGCAATGTCTCTCCACTGGAGGAAATAACAGATGAGATCACAGCATTTCAAATCTCCACACTGAGCATGAGTCACCTCTGACCCCATCCATTTGCACCACCGGTCCTGAGCTGTAACTGGACCCTCAAAACATTCCATGGGCTAAAAATATCCTCCCACCCCCCTAATCCCCTCCAGCTGTAGGCACTAGGCAGGCAGTCAGACCCCGTCCATACCCCTTCTCTGGGCCCCTCCAGGGCTCAGGGGGGCGGTGGTGGGGGCCTGCGCTGTGTCGCGGTCCCCCAGGGGAGTGGGAGAGTGAAACATGAGAGCTTTGGTCAGCATTAGCTGCCTCTAAGTCATGGAAAGAGTAATAGCTTTCAATCTGCTGATCAAAGTTAAGGCCTCAGGAGCGTGAAGGGCCAGACTGAGTCAGACACAGTGGAGTCAGTAGTGTTAGTCATGAAAAACTGTCACTCACATAAAGACACACCCCCTCTGAGCTATGTGGAGCAGTACCCTGTGACTCGGCACTGTGTACAGATAGGGACAACAGTATTACCTGAACCATACACACGTATACATATCTATGGCTCTGACTATTACAAGGTCAAGCCCACAGAGCTTACAAAGCCAATACAGCCAATCAATACATGTAATGCATTGCCTCACATTCGAAGGTGAGTGAATCAGACAAAGGGTACACTTCAAAATCAGCTGCCAAGACATGAGCTCATGTATACTGAACAAAAATATAAATGCAACATGCAACAATTTCAAAGGTTTTACTCAGTTACAGTTCATATGAGGAAATCGGTCAATTTAAATAAATTCATTAGGCCCTAATCTATGGATTTCACATGACTGGGAATACAGATATGCATCTGTTGGTCACAGATAACTTTTTTTTAAATGGGCCTCAGGATCTCGTAACGGTATTTTTGTGCATTCATATTGCAATTGTGTTCATTGTCTGTAGCTTATGCCTGCCCATAACATAACCCCACCGCCACCATGGGCCACTCTGTTCACAACAGCAAACCGCTTGCCCACACAACAAATTCTTTAAAACGACGTTGGAGGCGGCTTATGGTAGAGAAATGAACATTCAATTCTATGGTAACAGCTCTGGTGAACATTCCTACAATCAGCATGCCAATTGCACACTCCCTCAAAACATGAGACATCTGTGGCATTGCGTTGTGTGACAAAACTGCACATTTTAGAGTGACCTATTATTGTCCCCAGCACAAGGTGCAACTGTGTAATGATCCTGCTGTTTAATCAGCTTCTTGATATGCCACACCTGTCAGGTGGATGGATTATCTTGGCAAAGGAGAAATGCTCACTAACAGAGATGTAAACTAATTTGTGAACAAAATTTGAGAGAAATACGATTTTTGTGCATATGGAACATTTCTGGGATCTCAGCTCGTGAAACATGGGACAAACACTTTACATGTTGTGTTTATATTTTTGTTCAGTATAGATAAAAAGCAGATATTTATCCCTTTCCTATGCATGAACCCAGCTCATCTTTAGCTTAAACACACATATACTGGAAAACCAGAACTCTCCATTGTAATTCTCATCTGAGAGACAGGCTGAGAGCCTCTTAACCACCCAGCTGACAGTGTTAGGATGTATAGTGGGTACTAGGTGTATACAGAGGGGTCGAGGGCCTCCCTACATGGCCAGCTGCAGCCCTCCGTCCACCACCAGCACCTGTCCTGTGATGTAGGGAGACTCCAGGAGGAAAAGAGCAGCCTTGGCCACCTCCTCAGGCTCCCCAAACCTCCCCAGGGGGATGGTCCGCACCCCCTCCCCTTCTCTCAGCCCCACTGTCATGTCTGTCCGAATTAAACCTAGAGGAGAAAAGTTAAGGGAGGGACAGCATCAGGATAAAACTGAATTCGAGCTGAGAGGACAGTGGAAACCAGTATCCTAGGTACAGTACAAGTCTGTTTCTATTTTAGCATGATAATGACGAAGGAGATGGCTGAAGCATAAACAGGAAGACAAAGGCTAGGACAAGACATGAGTTGAGAGAAGTTGAGGAGAATAAGCAGACAACAGATGAAAGAGAGAGAGGAGCAGTAAAGAATGGAGGAAGAGACAGTTCTATACCTGGAGCCAGCAGGTTAACTCTGACACTGCGTGAGGCCACCTCCTTGGCCAGGGAGCGAGTGAAGCCCTCCAGACCTGCTTTACTGGCGCTGTACACACACTGACCTGCGTTCCCCTTCAACCCCACCACAGAGCCTGCAGTACACACAGATCACAACCATGAACACAGCGATTGGGCTATTTCAAGGTAAAGTGAAGTGAGATTATGTTTATTCCCTGGACCACAACCACCACCTTGTGGCCAAACGGCAACATTGAATCCATCTGGTATCTCAGCACCCTTAGCAGAGTTACCAATAACCAGATGTATCCGGTTTTCAGGGATACAGCTAATTCAACCTAGCTTCCTTTTCCGCTGAAAACCGGATGTGGGAACTCCACTCAGGCGTTTCTTCTACGCCTGCTACGTTAGGTTAGTACCTCAGTAGTGTGAAGGGGCTGGACATACAGTAACAGTACCTATGTTGACAATGGCCCCTCCCTGGGTGTGGAGCATGCTCCGTAGCGCTGCCTTGCAGGTCAACATGCTCCCCAGTAGGTTGGTATGAAGCAGAGCCACCATGTCCTCTGGCCTGGTCCTCAGCAACAGACCATCCCTGAACACACACACAAAGACAGGAAGGTGCACACACACACAGCAGATGGATTAATTATTTTTTAAACACATGCAAGCTCACCTGCTTAGGACTATCATGGGAGTTCTGAAGGTATGAAACTAACCTGTATGAGTACTGATTCATGCACAAGTATTTCACACGCACACACCTGTTGATACCAGCTGCATTGACCAGGTATGAGATGTTTCCACAGGTCTTCTGGATCATCTCAAATGTCTTCTGAACTTCCTCTCCTTTGGAGACGTCACACCTAAAGGCCATATGGTCAGCTAGAAAATGAGAGATTGGTTAAACATAAGGTAAACAGAAAACTACAACTTTAGGCCTAATAAACAACAGAAGTCAATGTGGCACTAGCCTAATCATCTGGTTAGAATAGGGGTTCCCAAACTTTTTTGTCCCGTGACCCCATTTTGATATTTAAAAAATGTGCAACCCCACCCCACCATGTAAAAATAAGTTATGTAATCAACGGCCAATGTTTACTTTTTTATTTGGGGCTATGACAGTCTATTACAAATCAGTCTGACAGTACTTTTCACAGTATTTAAATCTGAAGGAAGTATGGTTTGAAGTGACAGAAGTGACGGAAGTTCAGAAGATCATCAGTCAATAATTTTGTATGAGCTTCTGTGTAGGAAAGAACATCAACATTGATGTTATTGTCCCCCCAGTCTGATTGAATGCCTGGTCCTGTCCTCTCTGTGTTCCTGAGAGTCTTATCTTTCAGTGATGGGGTCACTATATTTTGTAGCTTAAATGGATCAAAAGATAGTAACACATTTGTAAGAAGAAAACAGAAACCGCTCTGTTTATTACAACCGCATCTAGCGGCCCAATTATCTTGCGACACAATTTCAAATTAGGCAACCCCACATGCGGTCGCAACCCCTAGTTTGGGAAACATTTGGAAAATGTGAACAGCAGAGCCCAACTAAGAGGTGCATGACACCCCTGCAGGTATAATACTGTACCTCCAGCGAGGGACAACACAGTGGCATTAGCAGCATCCTGGTTCCTGGACACCACAGCAACCCTGCAGCCTCTCTCTGCCAGCAGCCTTGATACAGCCCTGCCAATGCCCCTGGAGCCCCCACACACCACACACAGCCTGGACATGCCCCTCCCCTGCAGGAGAGACCACAACACACCACAGAGCAAAGTCAAATATGAGATGACATTGGCATTTGGCTTCAGGGTCAGTCTGGTTAACGTCTACTGAACCCCTTCCTTAAAGCTAGAATCCTTAGTTGCTAAATCCATTTTTGGACTTATAAATTAATGATATACAGTGGATTCGGAAAGTATTCACACCACTTCCCCTTTTCCACATTTTGATACGTTACAGCCTTATTCTAAAATGGATTAAATAAAAACATTTCCTCATCAATCTACACACAATACCCCATAATGACAAGCAAAAACAGGTTTTTAGATTTTTTTGCAAACGTATTAAAAATAGAAAACAGAAATATCTTATTTACATAAGTATTCAGACCCTTTGCTATGAGACTCGAAATTGAGCTCAGGTGCATCCTCTTTCCATTGATCATCCTTGAGATGTTTCTACAACTTGACTGGAGTACACCTGTGGTAAATGCAATTGATTGGACATGATTTAGAACCTTCCAGAAGCACAACCATCTATGCAGCACTCCACCAATCAGGCCTTTATGGTAGAGTGGCCAGACGGAAGCCACTCCTCAGTAAAAGGCACATGACAGCCCGCTTGGAGTTTGCCAAAAGGCACCTAAAGGACTCCCAGAACAAAAGAAACAAGATTCTCTGGTCTGATGAAACCAAGATTGAACTATTTGGCCTGAATGCCAATCGTCACGTCTGGAGGAAACCTGCCACTATCCCTACGGTGAAGCATGGGGGTGACAGCATCATGCTGTGGGGATGTTTTTCAGCGGCAGGGACTGGGAGACTAGTCAGGATCGATGGAAAGATGAACGGAGCAAATTATAGAGAGATCCTTGATGAAAACCTGCTACAGAGCGCTCAGGACCACAGACTGGGGCGAAGGTTCACCTTCCAACAGGACAACAACCCTAAGCACACAGCCAAGACAACGCAGGAGTGGCTTCGGGACAAGTCTCTGAATATCCTTGAGTGACCCAGCCAGAGGCCGGACTTGAACCCAATTGAACATCTTTGGAGACTCCAGAAAATAGCTGTGGAGCGACACTCCCCATCCAACCTGAAAGAGCTTGAGAGGATCTGCAGAGAAGAATGGGAGAAACTCCCCAAATACAGGTGTGCCAAGCTTGTAGCTGTGAGAATGTGATTTGAAGGAGTCAGGCGTAGGAGGGTAAATCACCGAATACAGAGTTTATTCCATAGGACACAGTTACGCTGGATAGCGTCAACAGCACAGGGCGTAATACAGGCGCACTGGAACACAATACAGGCACATGGGGAGAAATAACCCCGGCAATACAAAGTACGGGTAGCTCAACCAAGCTACACTCATCTTCACATAAAACAATCACCCACAAGGACAAGAGGGCAGAGGGAACACTTATGCATGGACTAATGAGGGGATATGAACCAGGTGTGTGTAATTGACAAGACAAGACAAATGGAATGATGATATATGGAGTGGCAGTGGCTAGTAAAAGTCATGCTAGGGTATATACAGTGCCTTCGGAAAGTATTCAGACCTCTTGACTTTTTCCACATTTTGTTAGGTTACAGCCTTATTTTCTATTTACTAAATAGTTGTTTTTCCTCATCAATCTACACACAATACCCCAAAATGACAAAGCAAAAACGTTTTTTAGAAATGTTTGCTAATTTATACAAAAATAAAAACTGAAATATCACATTTACATAAGTATTTAGACCCTTTACTCAGTAATTTGTTGAAGCACCTTTGGCAGCGATTACAGCCTGGAGTCTTCTTGGGTATGACACTACAAACTTGGCACACCTGTATTTAGGGAGTTTCTCCCATTCTTCTCTGCAGATCCTCTCAAGCTCTGTCTGGTTGGATGGGGAGCGTTGCTGCACAGCTATTTTCTGGTCTCTCTGTAGATGTTCGATCGGGTTCAAGTCCGGGCTCTGGCTGGGCCACTCAAGGACATTCAGAGACTTGTTCCGAAGCCACTCCTGCGTTGTCTTGGCTGTGTGCTTAGGGTCGTTGTCCTGTTGGAAGGTGAACCTTCGCCCCAGTCTGAGGTCCTGAGCGCTCTGGAGCAGGTTTTCATCAAGGATCTCTCTGTACTTTGCTCCGTTCATCTTTGCCTCGATCCTGACTAGTCTCCCTGTCGCTGAAAAACATCCCCACCGCATGATGCTGCTACCACCATACATCACCGTAGGGTTGGTGCCAGGTTTCCTCCAGACATGACGCTTGGCATTCAGGCCAAAGAGTTCAATCTTGGTTTCATCAGACCAGATAATCTTGTTTCTCATGGTCAGAGTCTTTAGGTGCCTTTTGGCAAACTCCAAGCGGACTGGGATGTGCCTTTTACTGAAGAGTGGCTTCCGTCAGGCCACTCTACCATAAAGGCCTGATTGGTGGAGTGCTGCAGAGATGGTTGTCCTTCTGGAAGGTTCTCCCATCTCCACAGTGGAACTCTAGAGTTCTGTCAGAGTGACTATCGGGTTCTTGGTCACCTACCTGACCCAGGCCCTTCTCCCCCGATTGCTCAGTTTGGCCGGGCGGCCAGCTCTAGGAAGAGTCTTGGTGGTTCCAAACCTCTTCCATTTAAGAATGATGGAGGCCACTGTGTTCTTGGGGACCTTCAATGATGCAGACATTTTTTGGTACCCTTCCCCAGATCTGTGCATCGACACAATCCTGTCTCGGAGCTCTACGGACAATTCCTTCGACCTCATTGCTTGGTTTTTGCTCTGACGCACTGTCAACTGTGGGACCTTATGTAGACAGGTGTGTGCCTTTCCAAATCATGTCCAATCAATTGAATTTACCACAGGTGGACTCCAATCAAGTTGTATAAACATATCAAGGATGACCAATGGAAATAGGATGCGCCTGAGCTCAATTCCAAGTCTCATAGCAAAGGGTCTGAATACTTATGTAAATAAGGTATTTCTAAAAACCTGTTTTCACTTTGTCATTATGGGGTATTGTGTGTAGATTGCTGAGGATTTAGATTTATTTAATCCATTTTAGAATAAGGCTGTAATGTAACAAAATGTGGAAAAAGTCAAGGGCTCTGAATACTTTCCGAAGGCACTGTATGTTATCCCGTAAGAGCTTTATTTCCAAACCCACTACGGTGTTTCAGGTGACAAGTTTATGGTCATGTTGCAGCAGTATGTAGGACGGAGATTCCGAGGTGTGAGAAGTGTGTAGGAGGACATGGGACAAAGGAGTGTGTAGTTTCGATAGAAAAAGTGGAGTGTTTCAATTGTGAGAGTGGCCATGTTGCTGGGGATCAGAAATGTCCTTTGCGAGTGAGACAGGTTGACGTTTCCAGGGTGAGAGCAGTGCAGAAAGTGTCATGCTGAGGCAGTGAGGAAAGTAGAGGATGGTGGGAAAAGGGTGAGGAAGCCTGAGAGGATCCCTGTGAGTAGTAGGCCTGTACAGAGTACCCCAAACAGCTTGTGCTTTAGTAAGGTTGTCTTCTTGGCGTTTATTGCTATGGTCATGAATTGTGCCGCTCAGATGGAAAGGAAATCCAAGAAGATGTCATTTTCTAGTAGCAGCAGCAGATACATTTTTGGGAGTCAGAGATTTTAGTGCAGAAGAGAAGTGTTTTCAGAGAGAAGTGGAGAAGAGAGATTTTAGTGCAGAAGATAAGTGTTTTCAGCCTCCCAGGCTGACAACCGGGTGTAGGATCTGTTAGGGCCAAAGTAGCGGGAAGGGGTGGTGGGGTGTGTTGGGGATAGTAGTATATACAGTGAGCTCCAAAAGTATTGGGACAGTGGCAAATTTTTTGTTGTTTTGGCTCTGTACTCCAGCACTTTGGATTGTAAATGATACAATGACTATGAGGTTAAAGTGCAGACTGTCAGCTTTAATTTGAGGATATTTTCACCAATATCGGGTGAACAGCACTTTTTGTACATAGTCCCCCAATTTAAGGGACCAAAAGTATCGGGACAAATTCACTTATGTGTATTAAAGTAGTGATATTTATGCCTCTAACTTTCTCACTCATCATTATTCACAATTAATTTAGGATTATCCGTAATCATGGTAGCATCCACATTAATGTAGAAGTGTTTAGAAACATATTATATTCTTATTTACATTAAAAGTGACTCCAAAATGACACAATACCCTCACGTTAAAGCTGACAGTCTGCACTTTAATCTCATAGTCACTGTATTATTTCAAATCCAAAGTGCTGGAGTACAGAGCCAAAACAACAAAACCTTTGTCACAACTTCCGTTTAAGAACAGAATGGAACAGAACTCAAAAGCGTTTGGAGTAAACGGTTTCTGTTTTTTGCAACAGAACTGGCCTAATGAATACACCCTTGGCCTTGTCAAAACAACAACACGGCTGGGCCATAGACCCACAGATATAACAATGGTTTAGTTATACAAATCTTTGATAGACCAGCTAGCTAGTAACATTATTCTGGACAGAGCATGCAACTGTTCGTGTGTCTGTCAGTTGATTTCAAAGCTAAGTTAGCTAGCTATGCTAGAAAGATAATTTGAAAGTATTCTGGGGCAAAACTCACGTTTTCACGCAACTCTGTTGTCGTTCAAGATGGATAACAAGTTCGCATTTCCCTCCATATAATTCTTATCGTTTGACTATCCGTGTCCTTGGACAAAAATATGTGCAAACGTTAGTTTATCATTGACACAGCACACACACGGAGGTCGCCATTTTTTCTGTTGTGCGTTTATTAATTCGACCACATGGGGAAGCAAGAGACACGCATATAAATCTCACAGCTCGTGCCATGGCCCCTGACCACTGAGTAAGGCTATGCCCCTCACAGGTAGCTGGACCCACAGACATACCACACCACAGCCTGTCCACACTTTAGAATTGATTATCAAACCTAGGCTTAGAATTGATTATCAAACCTAGGCTATGTTTAGGGTTAGAGTTACAGTTAGGTTTGAACCGGGAATAATAAGATCATTAGGTGGGTGCTTACATTTGTCATATTTCACACATGTACAACTGTATGTGTGAATCGGAAATTCGTTTTTAGCATATCCCACTACCCCTGTGACAGTGACAACCTCGGAGAGTGGGGTCAGAGCCAGGGATCAGCCATTATTGACAGCGACCCTTGAGCAATGGTTGTAGTTGAGGTTAGGATTGGAACAGAGATGTGGACATTCAGATTCAGATTCAGAAAACTTTAATGTCCTCAGAGAGGCAATTCATTTTGCAGCAGTCATAAAACATATCACATATAGAAATTAAAAATAAATAGCAAAGGATATTTACAAGCAAATAGGAAGGGTAAGTGCAGTTTCATAGTGCAAGTGCTAAGTTCAATTAGTCCAACATTTTGTTAAGTTGCAGAATTGCATTAAGAATCAAAACATTTTTTAAAACCTTCTGTAGTCTGTACCTGCAGCCAGAGGATAGGAGCTGGAATTCGGAGTGGAGTGGATGGGAAGAGTCAACCGTTATTTTATTCGCCTAGGTTAGGGTTAGAGTTAAGGTTAGGTTTCAAACAGGATGTGGACATGAGGTTAGGGTAAGTGTTGTGGTTAAGGTTGGGGTTGAACCAGATGTGTACATGAACCTAGGGTTTGGGTAGGGGTAAGGGCTGAGCCTTATGTTCAACACCTAGCTCAACTCTTACCCTCACCGGCTCACCCTAAACCTAGCTTCCTGTTCACATCCTGGTTCAACCCTAACCCAAGCCTCAACCACAACCCGAACACAAGCTTCATGTCCACACCCCAGCTCTATCAATGATCTACAGTTGAAGTCGGAAGTTTACATACATCTTAGCCAAATACATTTAAACTCAGTTTTTCACAATTCCTGACATGTAATCCTAGTAAAAATTCCCTGTTTTAGGACAGTTAGGATCACCACTTAATTTTAAGAATGTGAAATGTCAGAATAATAGTAGAGAGAATGATTTATTACAGCTTTTATTTCTTTCATCACATTCCCAGTGGGTCAGAAGTATTTCGATTATTATTTGGTAGCATTGCCTTTACATTTTTTAACTTGGGTCAAACGTGTCGGGTAGCCTTCCACAAGCTTCCCACAATAAGTTGGGTGAATTTTGGCCCATTCCTCCTGACAGAGCTGGTGTAACTGAGTCAGGTTTGTAGGCCTCCTTGCTCGCACACGCTTTTTCAGTTCTGCCCACACATTTTCTATAGATTGAGGTCAGGGCTTTGTGATGGCCACTCCAATACCTTGACTTTGTTGTCCTTAAGCCATTTTGCCACAACCTTGGAAGTATGCTTGGGGTCATTGTGACCAAGCTTTAACTTCCTGACTGATGTCTTGAGATGTTGCTTCAATATATACACATAATTTTCCTTCCTCATGATGCCATCTATTTTGTGAAGTGCACCAGTCCCTCCTACAGCAAAGCACCCCCACAGCATGATGCTGCCACCCCCGTGCTTCACGGTTGGGATGGTGTTCTTCGGCTTGCAAGCAACCCCCTTTTTCCTCCAAACATAACGATGGTCATTATGGCCAAACAGTTCTATTTTTGTTTCATCAGACCAGAGGACATTTCTCCAAAATGTATGATCTTTGTCCCCATGTGCAGTTGCAAACCGTAGTCTGGCTTTTTTTATGGCGGTTTTGGAGCAGTGGCTTCTTCCTTGCTGAACGGCCTTTAGGTTATCTCTAGGAGACAGAACACGTCTCCTTCCTGAGCGGTATGACGGCTGCGTGGTCCCATGGTGTTTATACTTGCGTACTATTGTTTGTACAGATGAACGTGGTACCTTCAGGCGTTTGGAAATTGCTCCCAAGGATGAACCAGACTTGTGGAGGTCTACTATTTTTTTCTGAGGTCTTGGCTGATTTCTTTTGATTTTCCCATGATGTCAAGCAAAGAGGCACTGAGTTTGAAGGTAGGCCTTGAAATACATCCACAGGTACACCTCCAATTGACTCAAATGATGTCAATTAACCTATCAGAAGCTTCGAAAGCCATGACATCATTTTCTGGAATTTTCCAAGCTGTTTAAAGGCACAGTCAACTTAGTGTATGTAAACTTCTGACCCACTGGAATTGTGATACAGTGAATTATAAGTGAAATAATCTGTCTGTAAACAATTGTTGGAAAAATGACTTGTGTCATGCACAAAGTAGATGTCCTAACCGACTTGCCAAAACTATAGTTTGTTAACAAGAAATTTGTGGAGTGGTTGAAAAATGAGTTTTAATGACTCCAACCTAAGTGTATGTGAACTTCTGACTTCAACTGTATATATACACTAGATGACCATTGTAAAACATTGTTTGGAACCTATAGAAATGAATGTATTAATGTGTACATTTGTTTTTGCCACGTTTATTCTATTACAGACACCTTAATGCATACCTTTGTTTTTTTTAATCCTTAAAGTATACTTTTTTAGAACGTTATAATGTTACTGTCCACACTACAACAACAAAAATACTTAAATACATGTAATTTTGTCCTTGAAACCTTTCATTCAAACACTGTAGAATTCCATTCATTCATACAGAGGACTGCTTCTTCTGGGAAGTGCCAATATGGCCGACCGGTGGCTTCGAAGCCTCTCATTAGCAAAAACATAGCATCAGTAATCCAGGGTTTATATACATTATTGAACCCTACCCTCAACTACAACCCTAACCCTAATCTTGGTTTAACCGTAACTTTGGCCTATAGTACTTTTATCCTACTTTTCTCTTTGGACCCATAAGATACTGGATGTTGGCTCCGCCTGCCTCTACCTTTGACCCAAGGTCCAGAAGCCCAGCTCAATGTAACCACTGGGGACCAGTGGAAAAACAATGGTCAAACACAGCTGGAGGGTTTTAATCATTTGAAAGTTCTTCAGGATTTATTTGCTGTCCTCAGTGACTTGGTTCCAGCAGAGGAGCGGGTAAATCACATGCTGACATTTGCCCCCTGTTTTATGAGTTACGCCCTCAGATGGAAAAACACAGAAGATGTTGTAAGAAAATACAAAGCACATCTCCCCACTCACAAGAAAAACTGTTGAGCAACATTTGGTGTTGCTTGTAGTTTTTAGGTGTTGACTGAAGGAGACAGTTTGTGTGCTGTGGTTGTATGTGTATGCCTGTGTGTGTGTGTGTGTGTGTGTGTGTGACACAAGGCTTAATTTGTATTCAGATCATCATCCTGAACATCAGGACCTCATTTTCCTCCTTCACACTCCTGTGGTCTAATGACGCCTGCCAACATAGACACATGTTCTGCTCTCTTCCTCACAACACACACACACACACACACACACACACACACACACACACACACACACACACACACACACACACACACACACACACACACACACACACACACACCACACACACACACACACACACACACTTTCTCTTTCTATTCAACCAACTCAGATAAATGTACTCTATTTCTTGCTTGCATACACTCACATGAATATTATGCTCCAGAGTCTGAGACCAATCCATAAACAATTTATCACTCTTGGTCACACCTTACACATATTTACACTGCCTCCCTCACACATACACTACCGTTCAAAAGTTTGGGGTCACTTAGAAATGTCCTTGTTTTCCATGAAAACATACATGAAATTAGTTTGAATAGGAAATATAGCAAAATGCATAGGAAATGTAGTCATTGACAAGGTTAGAAATAATGATTTTTAATAGAAATAATAATTGTGTCCTTCAAACTTTGCTTTCGTCAAAGAATCCTCCATTTGCAGCAATTACAGCCTTGCAGACCATTGGCATTCTAGTTGTCAATTTGTTGAAGTAATCTGAAGACATTTCACCCCATGCTTCCTGAAGCACCTCCCACAAGTTGGATTGGCTTGATGGGCACTTCTTACGTACCATACGGTCAAGCTGCTCCCACAACAACTCAATAGGGTTGAGATCCGGTGACTGTGCTGGCCACTTCATTATAAACAGAGTACCAGCTGACTGCTTCTTCCCTAAATAGTTCTTGCATAGTTTGGAGCTGTGCTTTGGGTCATTGCCATGTTGTAGGAGGAAATTGGCTCCAATCAAGTGCCGTCCACAGGGTATGGCATGGCGTTGCAAAATGGAGTGATAGCCTTCCTTCTTCAAGATCCCTTTTACCCTGTACAAATCTCCCACTTTACCACCACCAAAGCACCCCCAGACCATCACATTGCCTCCACCATGCTTGACAGATGGCATCAAGCACTCCTCCAGCATCTTTTCATTTGGTCTGCGTCTCACAAATGTTATTCTTTGTGATCCGAACACCTCAAACACTTTTTTTCCAATCTTCCTCTGTCCAGTGTCTGTGTTCTTTTGCCCATCTTTTCTTTTTATTGGCCAGTCTGAGATATGCCTCTTCACTGTTGACGTTGAGACCGGTGTTTTGCGGGTACTATTTAATGAAGCTGCCAGTTGAGGACCTGTGAAGCGTCTGTTTCTCAAACTAGACACTCTAATGTATTTGTCCTCTTGCTCAGTTGTGCACCGGGGCCTCCCACTCCTCTTTCTATTCTGGTTAGAGCCAGTTTGCGCTGTTCTGTGAAGGGAGTAGTACACAGCGTTGTACGAGATCTTCAGTTTCTTGGCAATTTCTCGCATGGAATAGCCTTCATTTCTCAGAACAAGAATAGACTGACAAGTTTCAGAAGAAAGTTATTTGTTTCTGGCCATTTTGAGCCTGTAATCGAACCCACAATTGCTGATGCTCCAGATACTCAACTAGTCTCAATGTCACGCCCTGACTCTGAGGACTTGTATTTGTTGAGTCAGGGTGTGTATTTTCTGTGTTGTGTTTGCTATGTTGTTTTCTATGTTTCAGATCTAGTATGTGTAGATCTATGTTGGCCGGGGTGGTTCCCAATCAGAGGCAGCTGTAGCTCGTTGTCTCTGATTGGGGTCCATACTTAGGCAGCCTTTTGGCACCTGTTAGTTGTGGGATCTTGTTCCGTGTAAGGTATGTTGTGTGTATGCTACCTTGGACTTCACGTTTCGTTTGTTGTTTTGTCGTGGTGTTTATTTGTTAAATAAACATCTATGCTTATCACGCTGCGCCTTGGTCCTTCTCGTTCGTAAACGATCGTGACAGAAGATCCCACCAAAATTGGACCAAGCGGCACGTTCAGGAGCAAACGCCGGGAATTAAACAGGAGGTTACGTTAGTAGATGTCCTCCTCGGTTGGGGGAGAATCACGGAGGAGTAGGCCGTCCGCTACCGGAAGGCGATGAAGGAGGATGCCCAGGTAGGAGAGGAGAAACGACGCCAACAGTGCCGACGACGGAGACCCGAGAGGCAACCCCAATAATTTTTTTGGGGGGGGCACACAGTGTGGACGACGAGGCAGCAGGAGGCAGCGACAGGGCGATTCTGCAGTTTAGGAGAGGAGGCCACCAGGTTACGGGGGCTATTGGTCCAGAGGGAGCAGGAGTTATTTGGTCAGAGGGAGGAGCTACAGGAGGCTATAAGGGAGAAGGAGAGTGTAGATGCACGGCGAGAGGAGCTGGTTAGGCAGCTCTCCTCTGCTCTTCTCTGTGTCACGGAGGCTCTCCGCACTGCTAAAGCTAACTCTCTCTCCTCTGCTCTTGTCCTTCTAGACCTGTCTGCTGCCTTTGATACTGTGAACCATCAGATCCTCCTCTCCACCCTCTCCGAGCTGGGCATCTCCGGCGCGGCTCACTCCTGGTTTGCGTCCTACCTGACCGGTCGCTCCTACCAAGTGGCGTGGCGAGAAGCTGTCTCCGCACCACGTGCTCTCACCACTGGTGTCCCCCAGGGCTCAGTTCTAGGCCCTCTCCTTTTCTCCCTATACACCAAGTCACTTGGCTCTGTCATATCCTCACATGGCCTCTCCTATCATTGCTACGCTGACGATACACAACTAATCTTCTCCTTTCCCCCTTCTGATAACCAGGTGGCGAATCGCATCTCTGCATGTCTGGCAGACATATCAGAATGGATGACGGATCACCACCTCAAGCTGAACCCTGGCAAGACGGAGCTGCTCTTCCTCCCGGGAAGGACTGCCCGTTCCATGATCTCGCCATCACGGTTGACAACTCCGTTGTGTCCTCCTCCCAGAGTGCGAAGAGCCTTGGCGTGACCCTGGACAACACCCTGTCGTTCTCCGCTAACATCAAGGCAGTGACCCGATCCTGCAGGTTCATGCTCTACAACATTCGGAGAGTACGACCCTGCCTTACACAGGAAGCGGCACAGGTCCTAATCCAGGCACTTGTCATCTCCCGTCTGGATTACTGCAACTCGCTGTTGGCTGGGCTCCCTGCCTGTGCCATTAAACCCCTACAACTCATCCAGAATGCCGCAGCCCGTCTGGTGTTCAACCTTCCCAAGTTCTCTCACGTCACCCCCTCCTCCGCACACTCCACTGGCTTCCAGTTGAAGCTCGCATCCGTTACAAGACCATGGTGCTTGCCTATGGAGCAGTGAGGGGAACGGCACCTCCGTACCTTCAGGCTCTGATCAGTC
This sequence comes from Coregonus clupeaformis, assembly GCF_020615455.1. Taxonomy (NCBI): domain Eukaryota; kingdom Metazoa; phylum Chordata; class Actinopteri; order Salmoniformes; family Salmonidae; genus Coregonus; species Coregonus clupeaformis. Next base: position 8,345,114 of record NC_059217.1, read on the forward strand.
CCTACACCCAAACGAGGGCATTGCGTTCATCCACCTCTGGCCTGCTGGCTCCCTTCCTCTGCGGAAGCATAGTTCCCGCTCAGCCCAGTCAAAACTGTTCGCTGCTCTGGCACCCCAATGGTGGAACAAGCTCCCTCACGACGCCAGGACAGCGGAGTCACTCACCACCTTCCGGAGACATTTGAAACCCCACCTCTTTAAGGAATACCTGGGATAGGATAAAGTAATCCTTCTAAAAAAAAAAAAAAATTTGGAAAGTGGTTATCCCACTAGCTATAGGGTGAATGCACCAATTTGTAAGTCGCTCTGGATAAGAGCGTCTGCTAAATGACGTAAATGTGCCCTTGAGCAAGGCACTTAACCCTAATTGCTCCTGTAAGTCGCTCTGGATAAGAGCGTCTGCTAAATGACTAAAATGTAAATGTATGTATAAGGGAACCCAGTCCCGCTCCTCGCACCAAGCAAGTGGTGCGTGTCGCCAGTCCGGTCCAGCCCGTTCCTGATCCCCGCACTAAGCCAGTGGTGCGTGTTCCCAGTACGGCCCGACCCATTCCTGTTTCCCGCACAAGGCCAGTGGTGTGTGTTCCCAGTACGGTCCGGCCCGTTCCTGCTCCCCGCACTAAGCCAGTGGTGCGTGTTCCCAGTACGGCCCGACCCGTTCCTGCTCCCCGCACTAAGCCAGTGGTGTGTGTTCCCAGTACGGTCCGGCCCGTTCCTGCTCCCCGCACTAAGCCAGTGGTGCGTGTTCCCAGTACGGCCCGACCCGTTCCTGCTCCCCGCACTAAGCCAGTGGTGCGCGTCGCCAGCCCGGTCCGGCCTGTTCCTGTCCCCTGCACCAAACCGGTGGTGCGCGTCGCCAGCCCGGCCCGGCCTGTTCCTGCCCCTCGCACCAAACCGGTGGTGCGCGTCGCCAGCCCGGCCCGGCCTGTTCCTGCCCCTCGCACCAAACCAGTGGTGCGCGTCGCCAGCCTGGCCCGGTCTGTTCCTGTCCCTCGCACCAAGCCAGTGGTGCGCGTCGCCAGCCCGGTCCGGCCTGTTCCTGTTCCTCGCACCAAGCCAGTGGTGCGCGTCGCCAGCCCGGCCCGGCCTGTTCCTGCCCCCCGCACCAAGCCAGTGGTGCACGTCGTCAGCCCGGTCCGGCCCGTTCCTGCTCCCCGCACCAAGCCAGTGGTGCGTGTGTCCAGTCCGGCACGGCCCGTGCCTGTTCCACCGGTGCCTGGTCCGGCACCGGTCAGCTGCTCCACTCCGGAGCCAAAGCAATCCGCTCCACCGGGGTCCAGTCCTACTCCGGTCAGCGGATCCACTCCGGTGCCAGAGCAATCCGCTCCACCGGGGTCCAGTCCAGCTCCGGTCAGCCGCTCCACTCCGGACCCAGAGCAGTTCGATCCACCGTCGTCGGGTCCAGCTCCAGTCAGCGGTTCCAGTCCAGACCCAGACGTCAGCCCCTCTCCAGGTTCGGGGTCTCCCACACCAGGGTCCAGACAGAGCTTGGTACGTCGTGGGAGGAAGGAGAGGGGAAGCAGCGCGCCGAGGTCCAGACCAGACCAGGGGCGCAACAGGGAGGTGGAGAGTAAGTGGTGGTCACGCCGGAGCCGGATCCGCCTCCGAGGCGGAATGCTCACCCGGCCCCTAGCCTGTTATGTTTATGTGGCGCGGTCGGAGTCCGCACCTTTGGAAGGGGTGGGGGTACTGTCATGCCCTGACTCTGAGGACTTGTATTTGTTGAGTCAGGGTGTGTATTTTCTGTGTTGTGTTTGCTATGTTGTTTTCTATGTTTCAGATCTAGTATGTGTAGATCTATGTTGGCCGGGGTGGTTCCCAATCAGAGGCAGCTGTAGCTCGTTGTCTCTGATTGGGGTCCATACTTAGGCAGCCTTTTGGCACCTGTTAGTTGTGGGATCTTGTTCCGTGTAAGGTATGTTGTGTGTATGCTACCTTGGACTTCACGTTTCGTTTGTTGTTTTGTCGTGGTGTTTATTCGTTAAATAAACATGTATGCTTATCACGCTGCGCCTTGGTCCTTCTCGTTCGTAAACGATCGTGACACTCAAGAAGGCCAGTTTTATTGCTTCTTTAATCAGCACAACAGTTTTCAGCTGTGCTAACATAATTGCAAAAGGGTTTTAAAATGATAAACACAACGTGCCATTGGAACACAGGACTGATGGTTGCTGATAATGGGCCTCTGTACGCCTATGTAGATATTCCATTAAAAATCAGCCGTTTCCAGCTACAATAGCCATTTACAACATTAACGATGTCTACACTGTATTTTTGATCAATTGGATGTTATTTTAATGGACAAAAAAATTGCTATTCTTTCGAAAACAAGGTTATTTCTAAGTGACCCCAAACTTTTGAACGGTATACACATACATACATATACATATCCTTAAAAAAAAAAAAAAATCCCTTTATTACTTTCCAACCCCACCACCCCTTCCCTAATTGGAGTAAACTAGTGAACAACCATGCTTAGGCCTCTACTTCCAGCTTATACATAATATATAGAGTCAATTTTACAATAATTCTATTTTGTTTGTTTTTACTCCTGAACTTCCTCTACCCTCAACCTCTCTGGTCATTTTCATGATGTCCGTCCGGTTTGCTTCTATATGCCATGTCTTTCTAACTGTGCTCTTTCACAAAAGCTCTCAACCTATAACCTATAAACTTATTGTGGACACAGTATGCTTTATATTAGTTATCTTGTTGTTATTAGTCCCATCCTTCAGCTCCATTCAACACCTCCCATCTATCTCTTAACACCATCCATATTGGATTTCTATTTGCCATATATTTTTCAACTGTACTGTGATGTTTCACAAAAGTTCTGAACCCTTCTATTCTCATTGTTTCTACAGATTGTAAATTGAAAATAAACATTTTTGCTAAAAGTATTATTATATTATTGATCGATTGACTATGACTTTTCAGATCACACAGTAGTGCTATCTGCAGGGTTAGCTCCAGGTAAATATTGCAATCCTTCAGCCATTCCTGGACCTGTGACCAAAAACAAGCTACAAATGGACAGTACCAAACCAAATTATCTAATGATTCTGTCTCTTCACAGCAAAATCTGCAGAGCTGGGAAGATTGTATCCCCCATATAAATAACATTCTATTGGTAGCAAGAATTTTGTATAATAATTTAAATTGAAAAATTCTAAGTTTTGAATCCGGCGTCGTTTTGCGTATCAGTTCATAAACACTATGGCATGGAATCGGTACGTCAAAAATCTCTTCCCAACTATTTTGCAATCTATATGGGATGGCTGTCAATCCTTTGGTCCTTAAATGAAACTGGGATACCTTTTTATTTATCACAGTTTTCCTTAACCAATTATGTTCTTTAATGTAGGGTCGACAGACAAGTTTCCCCCTTCCACTTTCCTCTTCCATCTTTGCGGTAATGCTGCAATTATTTGGTTGTAATTTTGGGTAGAGCAGACATTTCCATATGTTTTTGTTAGCTGCATGTGCGACATAACTCCACCAGTCCTACCTATGATATAATTTACAAAGATTATACCTTTTTTAAACATTTTTTCAAAAAATAATAGTATATTTCAGTTTAACCACAATATTTGTTGCATTATTTGTTCTGTCGTTTCTGGAGGATTAAATTGAAATCGCAACCAACTTTCTATGGCTTGTTTTAGAAATAGTGATATTTGGGAGAAAGATTTCCTTTTCAAATAACTGAAAGTGAGAGGTTGTAATCTGAATAAAGGGAAAAAGGCCATTATTGAACATGGGGTGAGACAATCTTACTAATTTTCTAGAGAACCAGTTCGGATTTAAGTATAACTTTTGTATGACTGAAGCTTTAATATTTAATAATTTCTGTCCTCCGAATTCATATTCATTATATAAATAGGCCCATTTAATTTTGTCTGGCTTGCCGTTCCAAATAAAGTGGAATATTATTTTCTAATATAATTTAAAAAACTGTTCGCTAGGCGTAGGCAAGACCGTAAGCAAATAGGTAAACTGGGATAATACTAAAGAGTTAATCAGGGTGATTTTTCCACAACTAGACAGGTATTTACCTTTCCATGGTAGCAAGATCTTATATATTCTTGCTAACTTTCTATTAAAATGTAATGGAGTGGGATCATTTATTTCATTTGGGATATGTATTCCGAGTATATCCACATCACCATCAGACCATTTTATTGTTAAAGCACATGGTAATGTAAAATTTTTATTTTTTAGTGATCCGATACGTAATATAGTACATTTATCATAATTTAGTTGTAATCCAGAGAGGTTAGAAAATGTATCTAGATCCTCTATGAGGCTGTGGAGGGATTAAAGTTGTAATCCCCTGTAGCTCAGTTGGTAGAGCATGGTGCTTGCAACGCCAGGGTTGTGGGGTTGTTTCCCATGGGGGGCCAGTATGAAAATGTATACACTCACTAACTGTAAGTCGCTCTGGATAAGAGCGTCTGTAAAAATGTGGATTTAAAATAAAACATGAATCATCAGCGTACAATGACACCTTTGTTTTTAAGCCCTGTATTTCTAATCCCTTGATATTATTGTTGGATCTGATTTTAATAGCTAACATTTCGATGGCCATAATAAATAGATATACCGATAGTGGACAACCTTGTTTTACTCCTCTTGACAGTTTAACACTTTCAGAGAAATAGCCATTGTTTACTATTTTACACCTAGGGTTACTATACATGATTTTAACCCATTTTATAAGAGATTCTCCAAAATTGAAATGCTCCAGGCATTTATATATAAACTCCAGTCGTACTTTATCAAATGCCTTTTCAAAGTCTGCTATGAATAGCAGGCATGGTTTCCCAGATTTTCCATAGTGTTCTATTGTTTCCAGTACTTGCCTTATATTATCTCCAATGTATCGTCCATGTAAAAAACCTGTCTGATTAGAATTAATAATGTCCGACAATACCATTTTAATTCTATGCGCTATACATTTTGCTAGAATTTTTGCATCACAACACTGAAGTGTAAGGGGCCTCCAATTTTTTGAATGGACTGGATAAGCAAGGCTTATTGATTAGGCAGACACCTCTGTAATCTGTTACAGTACCCGATACCATTAGGGACAGTTCGAAATGTAATGGGTTGACAGCTGGTCCAACATCAAGGTATCCTAAAAAAATAAAGCACCTCCCCTCCCCAATTTTACAAATATTTTCACATATTTTCACTCCCCTTGTACTTAAAAAAAATTTGCAGACCCTCCCCCTCATAGAATTAACTGTAAATAATGTTTATGACCACAAATAACAATAGCTGTAGCGACCCTGTGTTTAGAAACATGGACACGACTTTGCCACTTCAGCATGCTTTTGTGGCACAGTCAATGACACGCAGGGCTACGGGCCAGAAGGTTGAGGGTTCACCGACCACCACGGACGAGCTCACTCTCCCTGCCTGTTTCATTAGGCCTACACTACAAGAGCCGGCTGCAAGACAATGATCAGCTAGGGGGAAATCAGATTTTCAACATTTTGATGCTGTATTTATAATTTCCACCAACAGGTTTCTGTGCCACAGCACCACACAACCAATTAACAATGCATACAAACTTCGGGTGCTTCAATATCATGGTTTGTGCTTTCAACATCACAATAAATACACTATGTCAATCTAGACAACGATAAAATACATCCCTCCCTACCCTGTAGGCCTACCCAGTATTGAAGGCTTGGCTTGACAATCTCCGAATGTCATTAAACCCCCTAAGATCGATGTCCGCGCCAGCCTAGAAATCTAAATAGCATAATAATAAGAAATCCCATAAAAATCTATCCGTTTAAGCTAGAGATGCGTCTCAATCCACTGTATCCGCCTATGTAACACTTCCGCATCTCAAGTGAAAGGTGACAGAGCTAGAGCGGGGTTTGTCAGACCATGAGACATCCCGAAAATCGGTCTTCTCACAAAATGATCTGTAGCGTCGGTTTGACCTATAAACTATTATGACCTCTCTATGGAAAGACTCACGAACACGGTGGTGTCTCCGTTTTGCTCTACGACCCCCACAAGCATCTTGGGATTCGTCTGATGTCTCTCACGAACAAGTACATGTCAGTTGTTTTGCTCTAGGACGCCCGCAGGCCTCACAAGACTCAACTAAATGTCCCCCGGTACCAGTTGAAAACATTAATGGAAGTATATATGGAAAAAATATATAATTTAGTGAAAAAAATAAGGGGTTAAATACATGTACACATTTTTTTTAAATGTTTCCTGGTCCTTCTTATATCTCGCAGATATAAGACAGACACCTCAGAACAAACTTCCTTTTGATTTTGTTCCATGTAGTGAATATGTTATTCAATGTGTTTGTATGGGCTAATACTTTTTTTATATATTTTTTCATACTTAAATAGATCTTAAAATTCAAAATCAAATAGCAAAATGATCCTTGGTATGACCTTCTTAAAACAATTCCATATAGCTCTATTTCCATTGATCAAATGGCCGCTGCACAGTTTGGATTGATTGATTTAATTTGTCAGTAAAATAAAATCATATATATACACAGTACAAATATTTTTTTTAATGACCGGGATTGCACAATAAAGTCGAGGACTTATTTCAATTTTTACATAAATACATATAGAATTACATAGATACAAACATATTACAGACACATCACAGAGATACAGACAAAAAAAGGTTATACTGTTCACACATTAGCCAGCTTTTGGCATTATTTTTAACCTAATGAGTCCCATCATCACGCTGGTGTGATTTAGGACTTCTAACCTCTTTTAAACATTGTGTGTTTAAGCTACAGACTTCGTCTAATTTCTTCTGCATCCGTTGGTACCAACCAGTAGCAGAGTTGTGGACTCGAGTCACATGACTTGGACTCGAGTCTGACTCGAGTCACAAATTTGATGACTTGAGACTGGACTTGATAGAAAATGCAATAACTTGAGACTTGACTTGGACTTGGAGCCTCAAGACTCGGGACTCGACTTTGACTTGAGACTGATGACTTGAAATTATCTGGCCAGGTTTTGTAATGTTTTGTCACTCATTTTGTGGCACAGAGTCTACGTGGATTACTGTACACGTGTGTCTGTGTCCTATGTCTCTGTCATTCTGAATTAATACTAGTATTTTTTCCACAGATAGCTAGCCTAGCTGCTTAAAATGCTCAACCTCCAGATGAGTATGAGGAGTTTAAGTACAATTCTTACAAGCTGGTCTGTAGCTTATTCTTTAGATGTTTGGGGCTGCTGGTGGACCATGATGTGTAGGCATAATCAAAGTGACACTGGACTAGCACACTTGCCAGAATCTTTAAGGTGTCTATAGCTAGGTTTCCATCCAATTGGCAACAGACTTTCATGCGAATATTCAAAAATCTGCATAAAAATAATATGTGCATTTTCCCATCAGAGTTGTGTTTCCATCATATTCACTTGTTGCGGATAAAAGTCTGTGCATAAATACGTAGTGCATATAAAAAATACTTTTTGTGGTTAAATCCCCATGTACCGAATAAAAAATACAAGTTCAATGGGTTTCCATTGCATTTTCAACTCTAGACCTACTCATGGTTTTGGCACAAAAAAAATGGTGTCGCTATAGCGTATCTGCCCTCTCTCTTTGCTCTAGCCATCAGCTTGCATATACAGTGTGGGTATGACCCCTAAAATGCAGATACCGCAGTCTGCCTTTGTATGACCTTAATAAACAACTTTATGGGTAATGCAACGGCAAAGTGCAGTATCTACAATCTAATTGTGTTTATCCAACTTTCTTGTTCTTTTTCTGTTTGATGGAAACAGTTTTGAGAGTTCTAACTACATTCCAACTGTATTTAATGGTTTGATGTAGCTATGTTTTCATGTTTTGAATGTTGTATTCTAGTAACTCTCAAGCATTTTTTCACCATAAGGTAATGACTATTTATCACGAAGAATGTTTATACTTGAAATATTTGACTTTGTGCAGTATCTACAATCTAAATGTGTTTATCCAACTTGATTTGACTTAGGGGTCGGTTCATAGGTCAAATCAGTGGTCATGGTTGATATGCATAAGAAATTACTTCATAATAAGACAATACATCAGTGCATTATAACCATCTTATCTACCTACAACATATTTGGCTGAACAGCAAATAAACTTTAAAGCCATTTTTCTCAGTTTCAGTGTTTGCATAGTTACTGCTCTTTGCCTTTGTATGGTAGAGCGGGTAACTGCAGTCAGAACACAGTGGGACAAAGTCAAAGTGCAGTAACTTCAGTTACTGCTGTTTGCCTTGGTTTTTATTGGATTTTGTAGTTACTGCAAATTTCACACTTCATTTTCTCTGAAACGGAACATCATTGAACCGGGACACATTGTCACAAGATAAAACAGATACTGCAAATCTGATTTCAGTCTTAACTCAATTTTGATTAAAAGTGTAGTTACTGCATTTTGCCTTTGTAGGGCAGTATATTGATATAGTAAAAGCTAGCATGCAAAAAGCGTAGTGTATAAGGGAAGTACCAAAACACCTTGATATAGGGGAGGCAGGAGAGTGGGAGGGAAAAGAGCAGCCAATTGAGCCAAGTCAGATTAAAAGCAAGCAATGGAAAAACACACATTCTCTTTATCTCAATATCCAACTGTTTGTCTCTGTACCCCCCATCGAGCCACCTAACCATCTCTGTCCACCAGAGTCATGCTCACAAATTGGAATAACTAATCTCCATGGCAACCTATCATCTAGAGGAAGCGTCAGTGCACCAGAGACCTCACAGAGCCCCTTTCAGCTCCTTTCAACATTTTCCAGCTCAGCATCATCACACACAAAAAGACAGGAGCTGAGGCTACTGCATGACTCACCTACCTCACAGAGCAGCACTGTGGAGTTTATTGCACTCTGGGAACAGCACAGCCACAGCAAGGAGCTTTAAGCCATGCATTGTTATATAGACTCTATATGCAGTGTTTGGCTGTTGGGGCTTTGTGTTTGACCTCAATTAAAGTGAAAACTTGGCTTTATTTTGTGACAAGGACCTTGTTTCCCAGAGCCTTCGCAGCGTTAAGATCATCGTTAAAACCTTCAAGCGATGCATCTTTAGTAGCCAAGCTGTTTCCCAGAGCCTTCGTTAGTAACGTGGATCTTAAAAAAAAGATATTGGCTAAATATAGAATTAAGATGTTTAGGCTGTCTGACTGTGACTGCCGATAACTTCAGAACCAAGTTGACTAGAAATACAAAGTTGCTAAAGTATTTGCAATTGTTACAAACAAGTGAAGGATAAAATGATGCTTCAAATGAAAACCGAGATGACTGCATTAAAAGATACATCGGCATACATGGGCCTAGCTATATAGGCTAATTCAACCATATTGAAATCAATTTCATGTTCAATCAATTGAGTTATATTTTGTGACTAGGCTACTGTCTGTAATTTTGCCTCAATGTGTTTCATGATGTGTGACATGTTTGCAATGATGTGCCCAATCTTTGATTTAGTGCATTATTATTGGGTAAGAATAGGCCAATAAGCTGCCTCAATAGCCTATTAGCAGCCATAGGTGGTAATATCTCTCTAGGAGATGATCCGTCATCAGTATTGTGGAATAATTCTAATGTTAAGGTAAGATTTGAATGGGGAAAGCTGATCCGGGAGCAGCGTTGCTTTTCTTTCAATCCTATCAGAAAGTCTGAGTCGATATTCAAGTAATAATAAGGAATTCCCCTCGACCACGCCCACAAATTAGGGAAAATAAATATTATTTCCTATTGGGTGGACAGTTACAGCTACCTAGTTAGCGTTGCTGCTACAGAAGAACTGGGCTGTTTGCAAGTTCAGCTGAAGGCAACATTTAAGTTTTCAGAATACCAGTATGCATCCAGAGTGTTTGAGGAGAAAGGATTAGCCCAGGGAAAAATGGCATCCCTTGAGAGGGCAAGAACAAGATGTACAGTTGAAGTCGGAAGTTTACATACACTTAGGTTGGAGTCATTAAAACTTGTTTTTCAACCACTCCACAAATTTCTTGTTAACAAACTATAGTTTTGGCAAGTCGATTAGGACATCTACTTTGTGCATGACACAAGTCATTTTTCCAACAATTATTTACAGACAGATTATTTCACTTATAATTCACTGTATCACAATTCCAGTGGGTCAGAAGTTTACATACACTAAGTTGACTGTGCCTTTAAACAGCTTGGAAAATTCCAGAAAATGATCTCATGGCTTTAGAAGCTTCTGATAGGCTAATTGACATCATTTGAGTCCATTGGAGGTGTACCTGTGGATGTATTTCAAGGCCTACCTTCAAACTCAGTGCCTATTTGCTTGACATCATGGGAAAATCAAAAGAAATCAGTCAAGACCTCAGAAAAAAATGTGCAGACCTCCACAAGTCTGTTTCATCCTTGGGAACAATTTCCAAATGCCTGAAGGTACCACGTTCATCTGTACAAACAATAGTACGCAAGTATAAACACCATGGGACCACGCAGCCGTCATACCGCTCAGGAAGGAGACGCGTTCTGTCTCCTAGAGATGAATGTACTTTGGTGCAAATCAATCCCAGAACAACAGCAAGGGACCTTGTGAAGATGCTGGAGGAAACAGGTACAAAAGTATCTATATCCACAGTAAAACGAGTCCTATATCGACATAACCTGAAAGGCCGCTCAGCAAGGAAGAAGCCACTGCTCCAAAACCACCATAAAAAAGCCAGACTACGGTTTGCAACTCCACATGGGGACAAAGATCGTACTTTTTGGAGAAATGTCCTCTGGTCTGATGAAACAAAAATAGAACTGTCTGGCCATAATGACCATTGTTATGTTTGGAGGAAAAATGGGGTTGCTTGCAAGCCGAAGAACACCATCCCAACCGTGAAGCACGGGGGTGGAAGCATCATGCTGTGGGGGTGCTTTGCTGCAGGAGGGTATGGTGAACTTCACAAAATAGATGGCATCATGAGGAAGGAAAATGATGTGTATATATTGAAGCAACATCTCAAGACATCAGTCAGGAAGATAAAGCTTGGTCGCAAATGGGTCTTCCAAATGGACATTAACCCCAAGCATACTTCCAAAGTTGTGGCAAAATGGCTTAAGGACAACTAAGTCAAGGTATTGGAGTGGCCATCAGAAAGCCCTGACCTCAATCCTATTGAAAATTTGTGGGCAGAACTGAAAAAGCGTGTGCGAGCAAGGAGGCCTACAAACCTGACTCAGTTACACCAGCTCTGTCAGGAGGAATGGGCCAAAATTCACCCAACCTATTGTGGGAAGCTTGTGGAAGGCTACCCGAAACGTTTGACCCAAGTTAAACAATTTAAAGGCAATGCTACCAAATACTAATTGAGTGTATGTAAACTTCTGACCCACTGGGAATGTGATGAAAGAAATAAAAGCTGAAATAAATAATTCTCTCTACTATTATTCTGACATTTCACATTCTTAAAATAAAGTGGTGATCTTAACTGACCTAAGACAGTGCATTTTTACTAGGATTAAATGTCAGGAATTGTGAAAAACTGAGTTTAAATGTATTTGGCTAAGGTGTACAGTGGGGGAAAAAAGTATTTAGTCAGCCACAAATTGTGCAAGTTCTCCCACTTAAAAAGATGAGAGAGGCCTGTAATTTTCATCATAGGTACATGTCAACTATGACAGACAAATTGAGATTTTTTTCCCCAGAAAATCACATTGTAGGATTTTTAATGAATTTATTTGCAAATTATGGTGGAAAATAAGTATTTGGTCACCTACAAACAAGCAAGATTTCTGGCTCTCACAGACCTGTAACTTCTTCTTTAAGAGGCTCCTCTGTCCTCCACTCGTTACCTGTATTAATGGCACCTGTTTGAACTTGTTATCAGTATAAAAGACAACTGTCCACAACCTCAAACAGTCACACTCCAAACTCCACTATGGCCAAGACCAAAGAGCTGTCAAAGGACACCAGAAACAAAATTGTAGACCTGCACCAGGCTGGGAAGACTGAATCTGCAATAGGTAAGCAGCTTGGTTTGAAGAAATCAACTGTGGGAGCAATTATTAGGAAATGGAAGACATACAAGACCACTGATAATCTCCCTCGATCTGGGGCTCCACGCAAAATCTCACCCCGTGGGGTCAAAATGATCACAAGAACGGTGAGCAAAAATCCCAGAACCACATGGGGGGACCAACTCGTCGTGTTTGGAGGACAAAGAATGCTGAGTTGCATCCAAAGAACACCATACCTACTGTGAAGCATGGGGGTGGAAACATCATGCTTTGGGGCAGTTTTTCTGATCCGTGTAAAGGAAAGAATGAATGGGGCCATGTATCGTGAGATTTTGAGTGAAAACCTCCTTCCATCAGCAAGGGCATTGAAGATGAAACGTGGCTGGGTCTTTCAGCATGACAATGATCCCAAACACACCGCCCGGGCAACGAAGGAGTGGCTTCGTAAGAAGCATTTCAAGGTCCTGGAGTGGCCTAGCCAGTCTCCAGATCTCAACCCCATAGAAAATCTTTGGAGGGAGTTGAAAGTCCGTGTTGCCCAGCGACAGCCCCAAAACATCACTGCTCTAGAGGAGATCTGCATGGAGGAATGGGCCAAAATACCAGCAACAGTGTGTGAAAACCTTGTGAAGACTTACAGAAAATGTTTGACCTGTGTCATTGCCAACAAAGGGTATATAACAAAGTATTGAGAAACTTTTGTTATTGACCAAATACTTATTTTCCACCATAATTTGCAAATAAATTCATTAAAAATCCTACAATGTGATTTTCTGGAAAAAAATGTCTAATTTTGTCTGTCATAGTTGACGTGTACCTATGATGAAAATTACAGGCCTCTCTCATCTTTTTAAGTGGGAGAACTTGCACAATTGGTGGCTGACTAAATACTTTTTTTCCCCACTGTATGTAAACTTCCGACCTCAACTGTATGTCAGGAGAAGTGCAGTATAATCATAAGGAGACGTATACTTGGAATACGGAGGAGGAATGGAGGGAAAAAGAGAGGCAGAGGAGGTCAAAGAGAGAGAGGGAGGAAGAGAGTGAGCTTGAATCGGTTAAAAATGGCGGAAAAAAGGGAGATGTTTGTTAAAGAAGAATGGCAGAAAGTGTAAGCAGAGTGAGCATTATGCCGGATTGAAGACAGGAGGAGAAATGGAAGTGAGTGAGGGCGAAGTTCTCAGAGTCCGAGGCTTGCACTGAGTGTCAGGATAAAATGAGTCTGTGATGGTAGGAGTGACATTTTTTGAAAAAGTGGACCCTTGCCTTTCGGCTGATCCATATGTGGTTTCAGGGTGGGTGAAAACAGAGTTGGGTGCTGTGGAATCGGTGATAATTGTTTGTATTTCTGCTGGTGAGAGGGAACAGGCGCTCCACGTTAAACGAATGGGGACAAGAGATGTTAATTGTTTTGCTCTCAAGAAAAGGGCTCCATTGAAGGGAGTGACTACTGGGGTAGCGGTAAATGTGAAAGTTGACCAACTGAAGGGGAAGATTCCCGTGGTTTGTGATGCTTGTCGTTTGGTGTGACGCAGACAGGGTGGCATGAGTAGTGAAACAGAAGAGTCATTGTCTGTTCTTTTGAGTTTTTATGTTGAGTCTTTGCCCGACAAAGTGATGTTAGGGTGTACAGTGCATTCGGAAAGTATTCAGACCCCTTTACTTTTCCCACATTTTGTTATGTTACAGCCTTATTCAAAAATTGATTAAATTAATTTCTTTCCACACACAATACCCCATAATGACAAAGCGAAAACAGGTTTTTTGAAATGTTACATTTACATTAGTATTCTTTTACTCAGTACATTGTTGAAGCACCTTTGGCAGCGATTACAGCCTTGAGTCTTCTTGGGTATGATGCTACAAGCTTGGCACACCTGTATTTGGGGAGTTTCTCCCATTCTTCTCTCCAGATCCTCTCAAGCTCTGTCAGGTTGGATGGGGAGCGTCGCTGCACAGCTATTTTCAGGTCTCTCCAGAGATGTTCGATCGGAATCAAGTCCGGGCTTTGGCTGGGCCACTCAAGGACATTCAGAGACTTGTTCCGAAGTCACTCCTGCGTTGTCTTGGCTGTGTGCTTAGGGTCGTTGGCAGCTGCAGAGAGGTATTTGGGTGTACGAGACTTGACGTCAGAAGAGTTACAGGGTGTGTTGAGTGGTGGTGTCCCGTCCTTTCAGGCTGTTGGCCTGAGGTAGGACTAGATAGATTTAAATAGTGTAGGGTGGTGGGTTTTTAGTGAGTGTAGGGTTAGATGGTAGGGTATTTGTTGATTTCTTCAAAATTTAATTTTTTATTAAAGTATAAGGGAGGTATGCTCCAGTCTAGTAGGTTGTGGTAATGCAACATTTATTGGATTCCAACCGCCGTTAAACCTCATCGAAGAAGATTCTTTCCCATTGACCCCCAGTGTAAAAGAGCCAGCTTAGTTGATTTTAAGTTATACAGAAATAACAAAATATGCCGAAAAGCTGTGGTGTTGTTCAATGTACATTTAACCAGGTCAAAGATAACGACCTATGGTTTGCAATGCTCCCACAAAGGGAAATAGAGCCTGCGAGGAGAGCCCTGTGACTTCAGGCTATTCAGTGTGGGAAAGTGGGAAATGTGGGGACATTAAATCACAAGTAAGACATTTAACTTGTTTAGTACAGTCCGTTTGTAACGCCGCTCACTACTTGTAACTGTAAGAATAGTCTGTTTGTTTGTGTTATTCTTGGCTAGCTTAATGTTCCGGTTGGTAGCTAGCTAGCACTCACATGGCTGCTAGCACCGTCATGAAAAGGGGCATGAGGGAAACTCTACAATATTACATTTTTCTAAGTAGTGAGAACACTCAGGAGCAAGCAATGTTGAAAAGTAATCATTAGACATGTTGTACTTTGCTTAAATGTAGTTTTGTAATTGGCAAAAACAAGCAGACAAAAATGTAATTGCGTTTGAAAAAGGCAAAGTATTTGCTGTGTGACAATGGGTTAACCTAGGTAACCACAGGTTGTTTTCCTCACAGGTGGCCGGTGCTGTGACGTTCTAATACCGACTGGGTCTATCGACACATGGTCTGATGCACTTAGCGAATGTTCTCTTTATGTGCTTGTTTGGGAAACACTTAAAAAGTTGGCTCGTAAATAACAATGCATCTGGTGCGATCATCGTAATGCTTAGGCCTAAATTGTGAAACGAGGCCCTGATCTCTATGTTATGTACACACACAGTTAATATACAGTACCAGTCAAAAGTTTGGACACACCTACTCATTCAAGGGTTTTTATTTTATTTTTACATTGTAGAATAATAGTGAAGACATCAAAACTATGAAATAACACATATGGAGTAACCAAAAAAGTGTTAAACAAATCAAAATATATTTTATATTTGAGATTCTTCAAAGTAGCCACCCTTTGCCTTGATGACAGCTTTGCACTCTTGGCATTCTCTCAACCCACTTCATGAGACAGTCACCTGTAATGCATTTCAATTAACAGGCGTGCCTTGTTAAAAGTTAATTTGTGGAATTTATTTCCTTCCTAAAGCGTTTGAGCCAATCAGTTGTTTTGTGACATGGTAGGGGTGGTATACAGAAGATAGCCCTATTTGGCAAAAGACCAAGTCCATATTATGGCAAGAACAGCTCAAATAAGCAAAGAGAAACGACAGTCCATCACATGAAGGTCAGTCAATGCGGAACATTTCAAGAACTTTGAAAGGTTCTTTAAGTGCAGTCGCAAAAACCATCAAGCGCTATGATGAAACTGGCTCTCATGAGGACCGCCACAGGAAAGGAAGACCCAGAGTTACCTCTGCTGCAGAGGATAAGTTCATTAGAGTTACCAACCTCAGAAATTGCAGGCCAAATAAATGCTTCACAGAGTTCAAGTAACAGACACATCTCAACATCAACTGTTCAGAGGAGACTGTGTGAATCAGGCCTTCATGGTCGAATTGCTGCAAAGAAACCACTACTAAAGGACACCAATAAGAAGAGACTTGCTTGGGCCAAGAAACACGAGCAATGGACATTAGACCGGTGGAAATCTGTCCTTTGGTCTGATGAGTCCAAATTTGAGATTTTTGGTTCCAACCGCCGTGTCTTTGTGAGACGCAGAGTAGGTGAACGATGATCTCCACATGTGTGGTTCCCACCATGAAGCATGGAGGTGTGATGGTGCTTTGCTGGTGCCACTGTCTGTGATTTATTTAGAATTCAAGGCACACTTAACCAGCATGGCTGCTACAGCAATACGCCATCCCATCTGGTTTGCGCTTAGTGGGACTATCATTTGTTTTCAACAGGACAATGACCCAAAGCACACCTCCAGGCTGTGTAAGGGCTATTTGAACAATAAATGATGGAGTGCTGCATCAGATGACCTGGCCTCCACAATCACCCGACCTCAACCCAATGGAGATGGTTTAGGATAAGTTGGACTGCAGAGTGAAGGAAAAGCAGCCAACAAGTGCTCAGCATATATGGGAACTCCTTCAAGACTGTCGGAAAAGCATTCCTCATGAAGCTGGTTGAGAGAATGCCAAGAGTGTGCAAAGCTGTAATCAAGGCAAAGGGTGGCTATTTGAAGAATCTCAAATATAAAATATATTTTGGTTTAACACTTTTTTGGTTACTACATGATTCCATATGTGTTATTTCATAGTTTAGATGTCTTCACTATTATTCTACAATGTAATTTTTTTTTACTAATAAAGAAAAACCCTTGAATGAGTAGGTGTGTCCAAACTTGAGACTGGTACTGTAGGGCTATACACAAAGACTCAGACAGACCAATTGGCGTTTTGCAAACATACTGTAGCCTGGGTTGCTGGGGAGAAAGGCAGAAGTGGGACCCTTCATATCGCGCCAATAGGGTTAACCCACTTGGTGGGAATTGTAACATGGCTCATATAGCGAGGACCGCTACACCACCCCCTCTGAACAGGAAGGCACGCCCCTGTGCTTTGACTAATCTCAGCCCCCCTCACAAGTCCCGGTCTGTGCGTTCCGATGGCCCAACGGCCGCCATCCTACTTCTGACACCAATGTAGTGAATGGAAGGAGAGGGAAGCGAACCCAGGTGTGAAAGGCAAACACCCTACGCATCACGCCAATAAGGTAAACCCACTTGGTGGGGATTGTAACATGTCTCATATAATGAGGATTGCTACAAAACATATACACAAAATCTTAAGCAGATCCTGCAGAGGGATGAGAATAGAGCCAGGAAGAGAGGTGACATGCTGTCATGTCTTCAGTCCCTCATGTCTGTGGTAATGTTTTCAGACAGCTCTACACTGGCAGGAAGAGAGCAGAAAACGCAAGGACACACACACACAGAAATGAAGAGGACCATCAAAACCATGGAAACCATTAGCTTTTATTGTTAGTCATTTTTACAAAATGTGCTATTCCCTCTGATACTTAAGAATGTTTTGAGTGGATGCCAATTTCACCATGATCAGACTAACTATATAAAAATTACTATAACCCCCCCAAAATAATAGTCAGTCACCTTAGCATAACAATAATCTGTTTAGTTTAATAAAACAGACTTTAGTGCTACCTTGTGTTCCAACAAGGCATGAGATTACAGTAAAAACATGTTCACAGGAACACCGAAGCTAACTGCTTAGGTTGTTCTTGACAGTCAGAGAATGTAATGATTTGATCATTCAACTATAGATATGCAAATCAATATGACTAAAATGACTATGATACAGATGTAAGATCTTAATTTGATCACCTTGTTGCAGGAGAACTTTGCTGCAATGCAGGACATAAAAAATGTGCAGTGTATTTGAGGTTTGAAAAGTCCAATTACAAAAAATGTATCAGCCCCTACAAAAATGTCCACTAATTATAATCCACAAAACTGGCTCAAATGAAGATCCTACACCTGTATATACTGATGGTACAGTGGTTTTAAATGTATGAGGTGTGTGTATAATGTATTTTTTTAAAGGCTCATCAGTAACAGAAAGCACTCCAAATGCAAAACCCAGTTCAGCATTAGAGGTGAGATGGAGATGGTGAACGCCAAGACAACAGTGGAACATTAGGTTAATTCTACATAGAAAAATTGAGAAGCAAACAGGTCTGAACAGTGTTTCGTACCACTTTATAGAGCCTCTACTCCCAACTCAAAAGTTATCATTTCAAAACAACATACACTACAACATATCCAGCAGTCACACACAGTGGTCCCCATTACGGTCTGACACAAACACCTACTTAAACATGCTTTGAATATATTCCCCTCAGGTCTGACACGAAATCTCCAAAATGCAGCACCATCTGGTATTTAAAATGTCCTCAGTCTTTAAATGTTTTAATTTGACCCTCCAACTCCCTTCAGACTGGAGTCGATACCCAGTTGCTAAGCGCAAACTAAGAGAAAACCTCTTGTTGGGGTGGATTAGTGCCTACAGGTCCAAACGGTCATTTAGACACAGTGGCCTCAGCTGTTGATATTGCACAACAGCATCTGATAGAAGATGCTGTAGCAGGAGGAAAACCGAGGACACTAGCCTCTTGGTGTGCTATAGTGAAGGGAGCCCACAAACAATACAACAGCCACTTACTGTCTAGCATTGACTAATATAATCCAATGTAGACTTTTCTCCACTGCCCAAAAATATGAGATTGGATCAAATCAATGGTTCTTTGTGTGGTGCCTGATGTTTCTTAGTGCTGTCAATCTCATTACAATGACTGAAGGCCTATGGAGGAGGATGAGGGGGAGAAAGTGGGACTGGATTCTTTTGAAATCAAAAGTAGCTGAGAATAAGTAGGAGCCAGGGCTCTGTGAGGTTTCACATCCTTCAAACCCAATCAATCGCACCTCGCTCTCTCTTTTGTGCTTTGAAACAAACAGAAAACTGCTACCAAAACTAATCTAACCAGCCACACAAATCATATTCAAGTCTACAGAACACTTATCACACACATTGTATAGACACACTGTACAGCTAAACCCGACAAAACCCAATAATCAACGTTGTCCAAGTCATTGACTGGTATTAAAAAACCTCCACTCGCAACTTCAAGGAGAAATACACTAGCTTGTATTGGGGGAGTGATATCAATGATATGTTACATTAGGAAAACAGTCTGTGATTTATAAGTAAGCAGTGTTTTGTCTTGTAGCGACAAGACATGTTAGGAATTAATTAATCATTGAAATTAGAGTTGAGAGCCAGTGAAGGTCATACATAGATCAGGGCTGTCAGATGTCTTGCTGCATCTCCATGCTGTAGGAGGCACGGTCCAGAGCATCTGGTGTCAAATAGATCCATGTGAATAGAAATATCAATATATTATTCAAATGTAACTATCAAGAGTTGTATGATATGGTTACTGTATTGTATGTGATTGTGTCTTTTGTTCACTTGAGATCTTGAGCTCCAGTATATCCGATACGGTTAGTCTACTATTAGGGGAGTGGGGGAGCAGCTACGATGTTCAAAAAGTACACATAGAATAATATACAGTAAGTAACATTTGATTGCAACATCTATGGAGTGTTTCAGTTTTAACATATACAAAAAGGCAAGACCAAAACAAAATCCCTCTCCCAGTACCTAATAATGTAAATCAACAGCAGACGCTGGCTTTCCTAACGTTATGGGAACGTTTGGAAAACCTCACCAGGCATCAGATCATCAACGGTATAATAATTCCACCAAGATGTCTCTCTCGCTCGCCAATAAGGGGTCCTGGAGCCAGAGGAGAACCCATTTGGGACACAAAGGGTCCAAGGGATACAGAAGGAGGTTGTGCAAATTCCATTGTTGGAGAGAGGTCCAGGGCCAAATTGGATGTCAAATGAATAGATGGGTCTTTGCAACCAGAGGGTATGGAGCTAATGCCATCCAGCTGATACCTTCCAGTCAATAGAAGAATAGGTTCAAGGGATGAGATTGGAATTGGGCCCACCTCTACCCCTTTTCTTGATACACTGCATGTGCTGATGATGATATCACTGATTCTCCTCCCATCTGCTGTATTCTTTACGTTTGCGCTCAACAGCCAATCAGTGGAGACACCATGCAGTATTAACATACAGCACGGCAGCCAATGAGAGACAAGCACAAAGTGATGTAGGAAACATGTCATAAGGCAGGTGCCAACTAAAACCCTAAACAACGAAAGGCCAAGCTAATATTTTCCAGAAAAAAACAACAAAATAAGTTACAATTTGTCATATTTCCATCTATTAACAGTTCATATTATTTGTTTTCTGACTCTCTGATCTTTGTTTCTTTATATACACTAAAGTGAGGAACAGTACAAGGCACACATTCAACGTTTTGAATTGTTACAGATATAAATAACTGACAAAAAGAAAATCAACATGAGTCGTGTGCGCTCCTCCAGCTCTGTCCACTGTGCTTTCAACTGAAAGTCATCTTCTCTTCCTCTGCAGCTCTGTTTAAACTATTTCATCATTCTTCTCCTTGGTGCTTTGAGGACCACTTTGAATGTTGTGTATGTATCCATCTCATCCTGTCCCTAGCAACTTGATCTGGTTGGCTCGCAGCTTGGCCCCAAAACAAGGCAACAACAAAGTTAGATGTGGTTCCATTGATGGTTAGTTCATGGTATGGTCAGGTCACGGTCGTTCTACTGTAGTCCAGTGTGAGTCAGACGGTCGGTCAGATGCTGTCTACGAAGCTGCCAGGAAACAGTCCGGTCCTGCCGTTCCTCTGGAGTGTTCCTTTGAACCAGCCGTCCTCCCTCTTCCTGTGGACAAACACTATGTCTCCCTCCTTGAGCTCCAGCTCTGCCTCACTCTGAGGGGGGTAGGACACCACCGCTCTGTACCTGGGGGGGATGATCAGAGAGGATACTATACTGAAGCACAGGAGGTCAGAGACGCTACACACACCACACATCCAGCAGAATCACAACATCAGACAGACCTTTTTAATAATATGTCACTGTCCTACGATATAAGAAATACTGTACCTCTCGCATAGGATTGGCCGAGCGTCGTGCTGCTGTGAGATGAGGGAGGAGCATGCCTGGCGAGGGGGCGGGGCGATGGGGGCACAGCCATCCAGTGGGCTGCTCTTACGGTGTGTTAACTCTGGGGCTGAGGAAGAGGAGGATGAAGAGGAGGCAGTGGCTGCAGTAGACTCAGGCTCCACAGGGCAGGGGACTGCACGGCCATGGTTACCCACGACAACGCCAGCAGAGGAGAGGGAAGGGGTGGTGTCGGGGCCCATGGCCCCCTGGAAGACCTCCCCCGTAGCAGCCTGCTCTGCCTCCAGGGTGGGGGAGGAGGGGGGAGAGGGGCGAGACTTCTTCTTGTTAGACGACAACAGCTTCAGAAGACCTTTCTTTTCCCTCTGCAGAACGACAGAATGAAACAGAGGAAAAAAGTAAATAATGTTGCTACTACCATGCACTGATAACAGTGTAGGCTGGATATAGACTGTCTTACAGGAACTAATTGTGTGGACAGTAAAATCTGCATAAACATAATCCATTGTCTTGGTCATTAGGTTGTTGGCTGCCTTAGAGCTTAGGGCCTGATGAGATAATTTGCTCCAGACTAATCACTGTTGTGTAATGATGTCTTCAGGGCTGCAGCCAGCAGAGTTTCTCTCACTCTCTAACTCAATTCCCATGGCTCGCCCGTGAAACAGACGGAGCGCTGTGTGTGAATTTGTTGCTTAAGATAAACTGGAAGGTACCCTGTGTTCAACAAAAAACTGAGCGCCTGGTATTCAAAACAATCTGAGGTAAACAAGGGCGCCAGACACTCTGGGCAAATGTGAACTATTTCACCAATCCACTGTAGCCGTGTTGCACATCAGCCAAATATGCTAGGCATGATAGAAGAAGGTACAGTGAGGGAAAAAGTATTTGATCCCCTGCTGATTTTGTACGTTTGCCCACTGACAAAGACATGATCAGTCTATAATTTTAATGGTAGGTTTATTTGAACAGTGAGAGACAGAATAACAACAACAAAATCCAGAAAAACACGTGTCAAAAATGTTATAAATTGATTTGCATTTTAATGAGGGAAATACGTTTTTGACCCCCTCTCAATCAGAAAGATTTCTGCTCCTAATCTCAGCTTGTTACCTGTATAAAAGACACCTGTCCACAGAAGCAATCAATCAATCAGATTCCAAACTCTCCACCATGGCCAAGACCAAAGAGCTCTCCAAGGATGTCAGGGACAAGATTGTAGACCTACACAAGGCTGGAATGTCCTACAAGACCATCGCCAAGCAGCTTGGTGAGAAGGTGACAACAGTTGGTGCGATTATTCGCAAATGGAAGAAACACAAAATAACTGTCAATCTCCCTCGGCCTGGGGCTCCATGCAAGATCTCACCTCGTGAAGTTGCAATGATCATGAGAACGGTGAGGAATCAGCCCAGAACTACACGGGAGGATCTTGTCAATGATCTCAAGGCAGCTGGGACCATAGAAAACAATTGGTAACACACTACGCCGTGAAGGACTGAAATCCTGCAGCGCCCTCAAGATCCCCCTGCTCAAGAAAGCACATATACAGGCCCGTCTGAAGTTTGCCAATGAACATCTGAATGATTCGGAGGAGAACTGGGTGAAAGTGTTGTGGTCAGATGATACCAAAGAGCTCGATTTGGTCTCAACTCAACTCGGCGTGTTTGTAGGAGGAATGTTGCCTATGACCCCAAGGACACCATCCCCACCGTCAAACATGGAGGTGGAAACATTATGCTTTGGGGTGTTTTTCTGCTAAGGGGACAGGACAACTTCACCGCATCAAAGGGACGATGGACGGGGCCATGTACCGTCAAATCTTGGGTGAGAACCTCCTTCCCTCAGCCAGGGCATTGAAAATGGGTCGTGGATGGGTATTCCAGCATGACAATGACCCAAAACACACGGCCAAGGCAACAAAGGAGTGGCTCAAGAAGAAGCACATTAAGGTCCTGGAGTGGCCTAGCCAGTCTCCAGACCTTAATCCCATAGAAAATCTGTGGAGGGAGCTGAAGGTTCGAGTTGCCAAACGTCAGCCTCAAAACCTTAATGACTTGGAGAAGATCTGCAAAGAGGAGTGGGACAAAATCCCTCCTGAGATGTGTGCAAACCTGGTGGCCAACTCAAGAAACGTCTGACCTCTGTGAGAGGTTTTGCCACCAAGTACTAAGTCATGTTTTGCAGAGGGGTCAAATACTTATTTCCCTCATTAAAATACAAATCAGTTTATAACATTTTTGAAATGAGTTTTTCTGAATTGTTTTGTTGTTATTCTATCTCTCACTGTTCAAATAAACCTACCATTAAAATTATAGACTGATCATGTCTTTGTCAGTGGGCAAACGTACAAAATCAGCAGGGGATCAAATACTTTTTTCCCTCACTGTATATACAAATGTGAGAAATAGGTGAGAGATATGCTAACATTGCAGATAGCAATACTGATGGCTAAGGTGTGGGGATGTAACGATTCACCGATATGCATCGGTCCCCAGTTCAAATGTCTAAGATATGAAAAATGTATGCACTCACTAACTGTAAGTCGCAAGTCACAAACCGGTGCTCCTGGCACTTACTACTATACCCCGGTCAAAGGCACTTCAATCTTTTGTCTTGACCATTCACCCTCTGAATGGCACACATACATTTGGCACACATAGATTTAAGAAATGGAACACTAGTCACTTTAATAATGTTTACATAACTTGCATTATTCATCTCATATGTATATACTGTATTATATAATATTCGACTGTATCTTAGTCCATGCCGCTCTGTCATTGCTCGTCCATATATGTATATATTCTTAATTCCATTCCTTACTTAGATTTGTGTGTATTGGGTATATGTTGGAAATTGTTAGATATTACTTGTTAGATATTACTGCACTCTCGGAGCTAGAAGCACAAGCATTTCGCTACACCCGCAATAACATCTGCTAAACACGTGTATGTGACAAATAACATTTGATTTGATACAAAATCCATGGATTTAACTAGTGACATCAATAAGAGATCATAGCTTTCACCTGGATTCCCCTGGTCAGTCTGTCATGGAAAGAGCAGGTGTTCTGAATGTTTTGTACACTCAGTGTATATAGTAATTTTTAGATATACACGGTAATGTTGATAATTTCATAACGAGTACAGCAATTACTTTTGTTACCCACATTGCATGGTCGAAGCGGGAGAAGAGAAGCTCACTCCATCAAAACTTCCATTCAACATATACATAATTGATGTATACACACACAGAAGTCAGCGCAGACAGATCCAGCTCAGACAGATCCAGCTCAGACAGATCCAGCTCAGACAGATCCAGCTCAGACAGATCCAGCTCAGACAGATCCAGCTCAGACAGATCCAGCTCAGACAGATCCAGCTCAGACAGATCCAGCTCATGAGCTCTATCAGCAGCAGATTGTAATTAAGAATGGACAATTAATGTGTTTATGCAGCAAATGTTAGTGCATCGAATTGTATAACATCGAACCGAATCGCATCGTTTCAAACTTAAACCTATCGTTCCTGTATCGTATCGGAGCCCATACATCTAGATACATATCGAATCGTCCTGAAAGGGATAGATGCACATCCCTACTAGGGTGCTATCATGAACGCCCACCTTGCCATCCTTGTCCAGCCGACAGGCGAGGGAGGAGTTAGCTGATGTGGAGCTGCCGTTGCCGGGGGTGACAGGCATGGTGAGGACTGCCACTGGTCGCAGGGCATCGCCATCCAGGGACGTGGCACTGACGTTGGGCGGGGTGAGGGAGGTGGCGGCACATCCCAGTGCCACCCCAGCGCGAACACAGCCCTGGGCAGGGTTGGAGGAGGAGGAGGAGCAGGTCTGGGACTGACACACTGCCAGGTAGGCTACAGATGTCTGGGACTGGATGGGCGTCACAGCAGCCGTGGGCCGGTCCTGACTGTGGCATGCAGCTGGGGGCAGAGGAGGCACAGGGTTAGACCATACACACATACCATATACCCATTTCATCATTAAACAACCCATTTTTGATATTCACAATCACATACATTATCCCACACTGGTTACATAGAATGTATCCTTGCACCCTTCCATTTCCCCCAGGGGATCCTACCTGTCCTGACAGCGTTGCGTGCCTGGTTAACAGTCATCTGGGACGTCATGTGCATGAGCACCTTGGCCTGTCCCGTTGCCACGTGAGCAGTAGTCACCATGGCAGCGGGGAAAGGGCTGGAGAGGGCGGGGCCCGGACAGATGGTGAGGGCCTTGTTGAAGTCAGGCCCTGGAACGACGGCCCCCAGAGGAGTGGAGGAGGGGCTGACGATGGTGACCCCTCGCCCAGCCTGGGTGCACAGAGCCAGGGGCAATTTGGGCTGGGTGCTGCCTGAAACCGTCCTAATGGGACAAACAGAGAGGAGAGGTTAGGGCTGGGAGCCTTATGGGAGCTGCATATGCAGAGATAATCAGTGTGTACATGTGTGTGTGTGAGAGTGTGTGAGTGTGTGTGTGCGCACGTATACTATAGTGACAGACCTGCTGACGGGGCTCATGTAATTGCCAGGGAACACTCCTATCTTGCCAGTGTGCATGGAGGTGCCTTTGAACCATCCATCCTGACAGCGCTCCAGCACCAGGAACATCTCTCCCTTCCTCAACTCCAACTCATCCTCCTTACGGGGGGTGTAGGGAAACAGGGCCACGTAACTAGAGGGGGGAGGCGAGAGAGACGGGAAACATCAAACACATGCATGGACACACACACGGGGACAGTCCAATTACCCTCAGGAGGAAATAACTCAATCAAAGATGTGTTGTGTATTTAGAACATCTTGTCTGTCACAAGCTAAATTGACCCCCATTCCACAGTCTACAGAATGTTCATCAACATCTCCTCTCCCTCTCTGAAACCCTTACAGGATGACAGAGACGGACAGTCCCTTCTGGACTGGTCTTCCTACAGCACATTCAGAGAAAGCTGCACTATACTCCTATAGAGGAATACTATGGTTACGTTCTGGATGACACAGCTATGTGGGTCAGGGCTCCACTGAGGTGCTGTAAAGGGAGTGGGAAAGGCACGTCTCCAGGAACCTCACAGGGGAAGAGGCTTTAAAGAACCACTGCTGACAGACAGCATAGACACTTTCACTGGTGTCAGGGGAGGGGGAAATGAAGAAAAATGTCGAGACACACACGCATGCACACACAGACAGAAACACGCTTTAGGGAGGTGGGCCGTATCTAATTCCTATCAGGTGTCTGGAGTCTCAGAGGAGTAATGAAGTGAGGGGTCAGGGGTCAAAGGTGACAGGCAGGGTCTCTGATAGGACCCAAGAGACTCTGTCCCCCACAGGTGTTGCCCTTTCATCCGTCACTGGTGCTCTGGGTCAACCTCTGGTGCTCCACACTGACAGCTGAGGGGTTATTCAGAGGCTTGGAGAACTCCCAGAACCCACCCAGAAGGACCCATGCCCTAGCCATGTGTGGAACCTGGTGTTTCACTGCATGTTCTTTCTGGTTTAGTGTGCTTGTACTTAATACGTGGAAGAGTGTTACATGCATCTGTGTGTGTGTACTCACACTGTGGGTCTCTGTCGCCCACTCTGGTCGCTGGTGCCGTGGGAGGGTCTTTGACTGGCAGCCAATGAGGAGGCTGCTCCCACTGCTGAGGATTGTGGTGGAGGTGGTGGGGGAGGAGGAAGAGGATCCTGTCAATGAAAACAACAAACATCAACAACGACAGTCTGAAACAAAGATTAGACAGCATATTAGAACAGTTCACAGTAAGCTTGAATCGAATCTCACATACAAAATCATATTTATTTAGAACCGAAAGAAAGACCAGAACCACAAATAAACAATTCACTGCCTTAGGTGCAACATGACAGTGTTACGTTAATGCAATGACACATGAACCATACCCCTGGCCTTTTAACCAATGACTGACTAGGCGTTACATAATGAGAGAAACTGGTCAGTGAAAGAGGGATATCATTTACTCTCTGTTCAATGAGGGAGAGTATCGCTTGGCACAGAGGTTTGGTCTTGTCCCCAACTTCCCCCTAGAACTGGGAAGGAATCTCCAGCGTGCTTGTTTGTTTGTTGCTATAGAAACGACACTGGGGCCTGGTGAATCCATTGCTGTGTTTAATGAGGACCATATGAAAGTAAAAACATTTCTTTAAACGTTATATAGTTCAGCCCACAGGCCCGCTCTGAGCGGATTCCTCTGGGCTCTCTTGTCTTGTTCTGCCTCTTTAACGGGACAGAAACCAGACCAAAACAACTCCATTACACAATCATACACACAGACACGTTGGTGTACTGGGAAATGGGTTTGTTTTCTACTAAACATGTACAGTGCCTTCAGAAAGTATTCATACCCATTGACTTATTCCACATTTTGTTGTGTTACAGCCTGAATTCAAAATATATTTTTTCTCTCACCCATCTACACACAATATCCTACAATGACAAAGTGAAAACATGTTTTTAGAAATATTTGCCAATTTATTGAAAATGAAATACAGAACCATCTAATTGACATAATTATTCAGACCCCTTTCCTATGACACTCCAAATTGAGCTCATGTGCATCAAATGTCATTTGATCATCCTTGAGATGTTGTTACAACTTGATTGGAGTCCACCTGTGGCCAATTCAATTGTTTGGACATGATTTAGAAAGAAACACACCTGTCTATATAAGGTCCCACAGTTGACAGTGCATGTCAGAGCAGAAACCATACAATGAAGTCCAAGGAACTGTCCGTAGATCTCTGAGATATAATTGTGATGAGGCATATACCTGGGGAAGGGTATAACCATTTCTAGAGTGTTGAAAGTTTCCAAGAGCACAGTGCTCTCCATCACTGGGAAATGATGAAAATATGGAACTACCCAGACTCTGCCTAGAGCTGGCCGTCCGACCAAACTGAGCTACCGGGCAAGAAGGACCTTGTTCAGGGAGGTGACCAAGAACCCAATGACCACTGACAGAACTACAGAGTTCCTTGGCTGAGATGGGAGAACCTGCCAGAAGGACAACAGTCTCTACAGCACTTTACCAATCTGGGCTTTATGGGAGAGTTGCCAGATGGAAGCCACTCCTGAGAAAAAGGCACATGACAGCACACCTGGAATTTGCAAAAAAGGCACGTGAAAGATTCTGTGTTCTGATGAGACAAAAATTTAACTATTTGGCCTGAATGCAAAACGCTATGTCTGGAGAAAACCAGGCACAGCTCATCACCCGTCTAACACCATCCCTACCATGAATCATGGTGGTGGCAGCATCATGCTATGGGGATGTTTTTCAGCTGCAGTGACTGGTAAGGATAGAGGGAACAATGAACAGAGCCAAATACAGGCAAATCCTTGATGAGAACCTGCTTCAGAGTGCAAACGACCTTAGACTGGGGCGAAGATTTGTTCCAACAGGACAACGACCCCAAGCATACAGCCAAAGCAACGCTGGAATGGCTTCAGAACAAGAATGTGAAAGTCCTCGCCAAGCCAAAGCCCTGATTTGAATCCCATTGAAAATCTGTGGAAAGACTTGAAGAATGCGGTTCACCGCCACTTCCCATCTAACTTAACAGAGCTTGAGAAAATCTGCAAGGAAGAATGGGAGAAAATCCCCAAATCCAGATGTGCAAAGCTGATACAGACATACCCAAGACGACTCAATGCTGCAATCGCCGCCAAAGGTGATAAAGTATTGATTTGAGTGTGAATACTTATGTAAATTAGATAATTCTTTATTTCATTTTCAACAAATTTGCAAACATTTCTAAAAACATGTTTTCACTGTCATTATGGGGTATTGTGTGTAGATAGGTGAGATTTTTATTTATTTAATCCATTTTGAATTCAGGCTGTAACAAAATGTGGAATAAGTCAAGTGGTATGAATACTTTCTAAAGGCACTGTATCTGCAGAGCAAGATATGTGTCTCAGCTTGACATTAACAGGCCTGAGGAGCAGACAGACATAACTACCATGTAGCAATGGGGGAGGGAGGAGGGGGTGGCACAGCACTCAGAAGGGCCTACATGCTAGTGAGTGAGTGAGTGAGTGAGAGAGAGAGCGAGAGAGAGCGAGAGAGCGAGAGAGCGCGCGAGAGAGAGAGAGAGAGAGAGAGAGAGAGAGAGAGAGAGAGAGAGAGAGAGAGAGAGAGAGAGAGAGAGAGAGAGAGAGAGAGAGAGAGAGAGAGAGAGAGAGAGAGAGAGAGAGAGAGAGAGAGAGAGAGAGAGAGAGAGAGAGAGAGAGTGTGTGTGTGTTGGTGCGCTGCTGACGCTGGAGCGGAGATAATTAGATTGCCTGCAGGCCAGAGAAATCATCTGTACAGAAACATCATGTAGAGTTCCCCATTGAAGCAGAGAGCTCAACCTTTATGTACACATTCTCAGCAGTACCACATACCAACACAGCCACACACCCTTCCACACACTTAGCTGAACACGCCATGGCAGCAGACGCCCATATGCTACTGTATGCAGGTTCAGTTTTAAGAGGAACCTGATGTAAGTGAAGTGCCATGGGCTAATTTAAAATCTTTTAAAACCAGTATTAGAGGTCCAGTAGTGTAGTTGCAGTTGAAAAGAGAACTCCACCTACCACAGGGATGGATGCGTAGCTTGTCTCCGGGGGAAACGTGAAGACAGTTGCCGTAGTAACAGGACTGCTGGGGGGAGGGGTCACTATGAGTCCAGTTGTACAGATGTGTACCTGTTGAGGATGGACACAAAGTCAGACAACTTACTCAACCAATACCACCACTACTCCCCTACAATATAATAGCATTACACACACACACACACACACACACACACACACACAAGAACTATGTGCTAGAACAACTATGGCATTTCAACGATAGTTGCAACCCTCCATCTGAGGAGACAGATGTCTTTGTCCATTTGTGCCAGTCTGTCTCCTCGCATCCAGTCTCACATGGGCAGAAGACTCATGTTTGAACTAACAGACTAGTTATTTCATCTCTAAACAGGGCTGGGGAGTAACAGATTACATGTAATCCGATTACAAAAAAACTGTACCCAGTTACGTTACCAGCACAAATATTGTAATCAGATTAGAGATACTTTTGAAAAACTAGATGATTACTTTTTCAATTCAGAAAGGATGTTTGCGAGAAAACAATACATTAATGACACCTTTCTGTTTTCTCAAGGACATTCAACTCATTCAACTCAGCATTGAAAAAATGAGCAAGTTTTAAGTTTGTTCCACCTGAGAGAGTCCAACCACAAGTCAGAGACCACTATGATGACACACCAAATGCGTTTGATGGATCCTTTTTGTCTTCTTCTAATGCCTCTTAAGGGGAAAGTAATCCAAAATTAACTGAAAATAGTCAGATTATGTTACTGAGTTTGGGTAATCCAAAAGTTACATTACTGATTATAATTTTGGACAGGTAACTAGTAACTGGAATGCATTACATTCAGAAAGTAACCTACCCAACCCAGTTTCTAAAACATGTCACACATGGCCTTAAAATGTCACATTAAAATGGAAATGTCGCCTTCACAGCAGCGGTGGACCCAATTGGCTAAGTCAAGCTGTGCAGGTGTCCTGATGACACGCTTGGCTGGGTGAGGTCATATGACTGTCAAGAACAAGTTTTCATTGGCCGGGTGAAGACGGATGACTGCGGAGGCCCCTTGCTGAGAGAAAGTGAACCACAGTGATTCACGTGTTGTGTGACACCGACTCACAGGGCTGTTGGACACACAATGTCTTCTTGTAACCTTTCCTCCCCACCACGCCATGCATGACTGCCCCAGACAAAGCAGAGCAGCCTCAAGGTAAATCATTACAGAGGACCCATACCAAACTCAACCAACTGTACAATTCAGTAGCCACGAGTGTAGCAGGGGAAGGTGCAATCAGGCAAGATGGCCACGAAAAAATCTGAACTCATTGTGAGGGGCTGCAGTGGCTCGCGGGTCTGCGTACCCACATCCATACCCACACATGGAGTACTGTACTAGGCTATATCTGGGTTGTGCATTTAGCTATATGTGTATAAACCACATGGAACATATGTGAGTGTATGTGTACAGCACTGGCACATCAATTACAACGTAAATGACAGTGT
Source organism: Coregonus clupeaformis (assembly GCF_020615455.1). Classification (NCBI taxonomy): domain Eukaryota; kingdom Metazoa; phylum Chordata; class Actinopteri; order Salmoniformes; family Salmonidae; genus Coregonus; species Coregonus clupeaformis. The sequence continues at coordinate 8,376,185 of NC_059217.1, forward strand.
TCCATTTTACAACATATTAAAGTGTAGCAGTTCTGTTTTTATACACTGCAGGCTCCTTTATATATCTAGTTAACAGTCTCTTCATTTCTCTTCCCCCTGACTGAAATAAAAGCAGTGGACAGAGGGCGTGTTCATTCCCATACACTCCCTCCCTCTGGCCCCCCAAGCTACTACTGCTTCCCTTTGTTGTTCTTCTGTCTGCTTTGAAGGAGGAAGAGAAGAAGAGCGAGAGAAGCGAGGTGAGAGACTGAGCCACACAGATTCCACCAGGGGTCTCTCTCCATCTTCTTTGTATGGGTTTTTATTAAACATATTCATCTATAAATCAAACCCATCATGAGTTCTATCGCTCCTGTTTCAAAGAGCAGACTCACCTCCCAGGTGGGAATGGAGGTTTTATAATACTGAGCGTGCCTGGTTCATAATGAGGGCAGATAAAGCCAAGTCTGAAGTCTAAAGACATGATTCTCCCCTCCCCTCCCTGTGTGGCCAAGGCTTTAATGAGAGCTGGATCATCCCAAAATGAAAGGTATGTGGATGCACAAAAATACTCTGACAGTTCCTGTAGAATGCCAGCAGTTGGAGAAAGGATTTGTGAGGCTGCTGTTTCCCAGGAGAAGCTGTGGGTAAAGCATGTCAGTGTGTCTGAAATGTGTTGCAGCCCAGCGCCCAGGGGAGTGAGACAGCGAGAAGACACTCAATGGTACACTCTATTCTCCAACTCAAAATATAACCAAGAAGAGAATCACTCCTCCAAAATAAATGCCACATTTCTGACTGCTGCAACAGTCAGAAAGAGCCGGGGACTACGAGGGAGAGACCACTCTGAATGCTGTCAAACGACTGAGACGATAAAGCCATGTTGGTTTAATACGTAAACACATTTCAGAGAGAAAATACTCCTTTTGAAATACACTACATGACCAAAAGTATGTGGACACCTGCTCGTCGAACATCTAATTCAAAAATCATGGGCATTAATATGGAGTTGGTCCCCCCTTTGCAGCTATAACAGCCTCCACTCTTCTGGGAAGGCTTTCCACTAGATGTTGGAACATTGCTGAGGGGAATTGCTTCCATTCAGCCACAAGAGCATTAGTGAGGTTGGGCACTGATGTTGGGTGATTAGGCCTGGCTCGCAGTCGGCATTCCAATTCATCCCAAAGGTGTTCAATGGGTTTGAGGTCAGGGCTCTGTGCAGGCCAGTCAAGTTCTTCCACACCGATCTCGACAAACCATTTCTGTATGGACCTCGCTCTCTGCACGGGGCTGTTGCCACAAAGTTGGAAGCACAGAATCGTCTCGAATGTCATTGTATACTGTAGTGTTAAGATTTCCTTTCACCGGAACTAAGGGGCCTAGCCCAGACCATTATTCCTCCTCCACCAAACTTTACAGTTGGCACTATGCATTGGGGCAGGTAGCATTCTCCTGGCATCCGCCAAACCCAGATTTGTCCATCGACTGCCAGATGGTGAAGCGTGATTCATCACTCCAATGAACACTGCTCCAGAGTCCAATGGCGGCGAGCTTTAAACCACTCCAGCCGACGCTTGGTATTGCGCATGGTGATCTTAGGCTTGTGTGCGGCTGCTCGGCCATGGAAACCCATTTCATGAAGCTCCCGACGAACAGTTCTTGTGCTGACGTTGTTTCTAGAGGCAGTTTGGAACTCGGTAGTGAGTGTTGCAACCGAGGACAGACGATTTGTACACTCTACGCGCTTCAGCACTCGGCGGTCCCGTTCTGTGAACTTGTGTGGCCTATCATTTCTTGGCTGAACCGTTGTTGCTCCTAGACGTTTCCACTTACATTTGTACATTTTACATTTTAGTCATTTCACAACAACAGCACTTACAGTTGACCAGGGCAGCTCGAGCAGGGCAGACATTTGACAAACTGACTTGTTGGAAAGGTGGCATCCTATGACGGTGCCACATTGAAAGTCACTGAGCTCTTCAGTAAGGCCATTCTACTGCCAGTGTTTGTCTATGGAGATTGCATGGCTGTGTGCTCAATTTTATACACCTGTCAGCAATGGGTGTGGCTGAAATAGCCGAATCCACTAATATGAAGGGGTGTCCATATACTTTTGTATATATAGTGTACTTCAAACCAAAATAACACAAATGAAATTAAGTCAACATATGACCTTCATGTAAAGAAAGAGAGTGAATGCTCATTGGCAATGTTAGTATAAAAGTCCCTACTCTGTATACCAGGCTGGCTGTGGTGAGGCTGTTGTAGTCTCAATGCTCCTCTACGCTGTTCTCTTATCAACTGGAGAGAAAATGAAAAAAGCTAAGCAACCTACTGAAGGTTCTGTCAGCCCCCCGTCAGTCACAGAACGCTTCAGCCTGCCTGAGACGCTAACTAATCATCTGTCTGTCTCTGTCTGTCAATGTTATAGTCTATGTGTCTGTCTGCCTGCTAAACTGTCCATCTGTCTGCCTGCTAAACTGTCTGTCTGCCTGTCTGTCAAGCCCCCCCCCCTCCTCTCTCTAAAGAGCCTGACAACCACAGAGCAGCTGTGAGTGGTTGCCATTCCGAGGTTGCTGTGGAAACCTCGGGGGCTAAGCAGGAGTCTTTTTTGCGGGCGAGTGGAGACACGCAGCCGTAATTTCAAACACTTGGACGGAGCCTTGGCCTGTTCGGAATGACGGGGGAGAAGTGTGGATAATTGGACGGAGCCTTGGCCTGTTCGGAATGACGGGGGAGAAGTGTGGATAATTGGACGGAGCCTTGGCCTGTTCGGAATGACGGGGAGAAGTGTGGATAATTGGACGGAGCCTTGGCCTGTTCGGAATGACGGGGGAGAAGTGTGGATAATTGGGACGGAGCCTTGGCCTGTCCGGAATGACGGGGAGAAGTGTGGATAATTGGACGGAGCCTTGGCTTGTTCGGAATGACGGGGAGAAGTGTGGATAATTGGACGGAGCCTTGGCCTGTTCGAATGACGGGGAGAAGTGTGGATAATTGGACGGAGCCTTGGCTTGTTCGAATGACGGGGAGAAGTGTGGATAATTGGACGGAGCCTTAGCCTGTTCGGAATGACGGGGAGAAGTGTGATAATTGGACGGAGCCTTGGCCTGTTCGGAATGACGGGGGAGAAGTGTGGATAATTGGACGGAGCCTTGGCCTGTTCGGAATGACGGGGGAGAAGTGTGGATAATTGGACGGAGCCTTGGCCTGTTCGGAATGACGGGGGAGAAGTGTGGATAATTGGACGGAGTCTTGGCCTGTTCGGAATGACGGGGGGAGAAGTGTGGATAATTGACCGGAGCCTTGGCCTGTTCGAATGACGGGGGAGAAGTGTGGATAATTGGACGGAGTCTTGGCCTGTTCGGAATGACGGGGGAGAAGTGTGGATAATTGGACGGAGCCTTGGCCTGTTCGGAATGACGGGGAGAAGTGTGGATAATTGGACGGAGCCTTGGCTTGTTCGGAATGACGGGGAGAAGTGTGGATAATTGGACGGAGCCTTGGCCTGTTCGGAATGACGGGGGAGAAGTGTGGATAATTGGACGGAGCCTTGGCCTGTTCGGAATGACGGGGAGAAGTGTGGATAATTGAGCGGAGCCTTGGCCTGTCCGGAATGACGGGGAGAAGTGTGGATAATTGGACGGAGCCTTGGCCTGTTCGGAATGACGGGAGAAGTGTGGATAATTGGACGGAGCCTTGGCTTGTTCGAATGACGGGGGAGAAGTGTGGATAATTGGGACGGAGCCTTGGCCTGTTCGGAATGACGGGGAGAAGTGTGGATAATTGGACGGAGCCTTGGCCTGTTCGGAATGACGGGGAGAAGTGTGGATAATTGGACGGAGCCTTGGCTTGTTCGGAATGACGGGGAGAAGTGTGGATAATTGGACGGAGCCTTGGCCTGTTCGGAATGACGGGGGAGAAGTGTGGATAATTGGACGGAGCCTTGGCCTGTTCGGAATGACGGGGAGAAGTGTGGATAATTGGACGGAGTCTTGGCCTGTTCGAATGACGGGGAGAAGTGTGGATAATTGGACGGAGCCTTGGCCTGTTCGAATGACGGGGGAGAAGTGTGGATAATTGGACGGAGTCTTGGCCTGTCGGAATGACGGGGGAGAAGTGTGGATAATTGGACGGAGCCTTGGCCTGTTCGGAATGACGGGGAGAAGTGTGGATAATTGGACGAGCCTTGGCTTGTTCGGAATGACGGGGGAGAAGTGTGGATAATTGGACGGAGCCTTGGCCTGTTCGGAATGACGGGGAGAAGTGTGGATAATTGGACGGAGCCTTGGCCTGTTCGGAATGACGGGGGAGAAGTGTGGATAATTGGACGGAGCCTTGGCCTGTTCGGAATGACGGGGGAGAAGTGTGGATAATTGGACGGAGCCTTGGCCTGTTCGGAATGACGGGGGAGAAGTGTGGATAATTGGACGGAGCCTTGGCTTGTTCGGAATGACGGGGAGAAGTGTGGATAATTGGACGGAGCCTTGGCCTGTTCGGAATGACGGGGAGAAGTGTGGATAATTGGGCGGAGCCTTGGCCTGTTCGGAATGACGGGGAGAAGTGTGGATAATTGGACGGAGCCTTGGCTTGTTCGGAATGACGGGGAGAAGTGTGGATAATTGGACCGGAGCCTTGGCCTGTTCGGAATGACGGGGAGAAGTGTGGATAATTGGACGGAGCCTTGGCCTGTTCGGAATGACGGGGAGAAGTGTGGATAATTGGACGGAGCCTTGGCCTGTTCGGAATGACGGGGAGAAGTGTGATAATTGGACGGAGCCTTGGCCTGTTCGGAATGACAGGGGAGAAGTGTGGATAATTGGACGGAGCCTTGGCCTGTTCGGAATGACAGGGGAGAAGTGTGGATAATTGGACAGAGCGCCCTGGCCTGTTCGGAATGACGGGGGAGAAGTGTGGATAATTGCTGACATAAGGAGAGTGGGAGCCTATCACAGAAAAAAACATCTGATGAAAACAAGAGCGTGGAATCTGCTTGTTGTTTTGTGCTTGTTGCATGAGCGTCTCCAGTGCACATTGTTTCCCTCTGTTCCTCACTCATTAACAAGCCCAGATGGACAGTGTGGAGCCGACATGGACAGGAGGAGGCAGGACACACACTGACAGAGAGGAGTACAGCCACATCCAAGTCCATCATCACCATGAAATCAATGGCAGTGATTATACACTTGTCCATAGTACAGACTCCCAGCCATAGACAGATGAGCTGCTATGCTGGCCAACATGCTGGTTTTTACAATTCGGGTTTAAGGGGGTTATGCTCAGAACAAATTTCTGCAGTAAATTGTGGAGGAATTAATTACTAGGGACAATAGACTTTGGGATCTGGGTCAATTAAGTCCATTCATCATATACAAGAGTGCTTCAGACATACTGTTTTCTCCATTTAGTGGCTGCCTCATTGAATACAAGGCCCCTAACCAAACAGTACAAAGACACTGGAGAAGAGGGAACGCAGCAGCTCCCTCTTCTTACCCCCTCCCCTCCCTCTCTCTCGCTCTCTCCCCCCCTCCTATCTCACCTGTGAGGGTGCACTGCAGGACAGTCCTCCGCTGATCTCGCCGATGCGTGCGGCTGCCGTGGGGTTGGAGGAGCTGATGAGGACCGGCCCACTGATCTCCATGGAGTGTCTCTGGGGGGGCGGGGCCAGACAGGGCTTGTGGGACATGGTGAGGGAGGTGAACGAGTGGCGCTTCTTACTGTTCTTCTTCTCCCCGGCCCGGTGGGGGCCACCGTTACTCTGGGGGCCCGACGAGGCCCCCTCGCCAGAGTCCCCACTGGAGTCCCCAGGCTTGTCTAACTCAATCAGCAGACGGGCTGCAGAGTTAAACTACAGGAGGAGAGAGGGAACAGGGGGAGAGAATGGATATAGGGAAGGGAAGGCGGGAAAAGGAGAGGGGAGGGGAGGACATGGGAGGGGAGGAAAGAAGGATGTGGTGGGGTAGATAGGAGAGAGTTGGTAATATGATAATGAAAGCTGTCACTCTTCATAATGAAACTAGTTGTAGAAAAAACCACCCTGTGCCGTTATCTGATGGGAGAAAGCAGTGTGCTGAGAACGCTGCCAGTGCCAGGGGGTTGAGAGAGGACCTTGGGCTCAGGGGGAGTGTAGGGTTTTCAGGCAGCCAGCGAGCAGAGGAGACCGTAGGCTTTCACAGCCTCTTTCATGTGAGGCAGGAATCAAAGGGGGAACACTAAACAGGGTTTAGCTAATCACAGGGAGGACGAGGGAGCACTCCACGACACAGATAGCCCAGAGCTGCTCTTCCTCTCCTTAGGACATCAAAGCAGATAATTGTCACACCAATCCTGAGGAGAA